>NC_071530.1:142294319-142597349 GCF_026979565.1 Vidua chalybeata
CAGCTTTTAAATACCAGAGCTTAAGGGTTGATAAGGGATAATGTTTCAACAGGAATGATTAGTACTGGATTGAAGGACATGCCAAAAATATTTTGTAATAATACTACAGGATCAGTACTCCTGAGTATTACCCAGGAGTTAAGTTGAATGCAAGTGTCGGAGTCCAGGACATTCCTCTGGCTGCCCTGGCTGTCTCGAAACCTTGGCAGGGGCCTTGGAGACCCTGGCATGAAGTCAAAAAATATCTGTGTCTTCGATTTTAGCCTGTGGAAAGGGCTGTCAATTTTGTATGAGGAATTACAAGCCACAACGGTTTTAGTAGTGTGATATTTGAACTAACACAGGGTGGAAAAGTAGAATTTTGGGATTTTTAGAATAGGGTTCAAGGGGGTACAATATGGAGGAATTTGGGCGTGTCCTGGCCTTCTTCTCCTTCGTCTTGTCCTCCATGTCTTGGTGTGATGGTGACACTTTTTTATTGGTTCAAGGTAGAGATTCACAGTCTAACATAGATGATAGGAATTGGTAATAAATTATAAACATACACATGTATTTTTGAGTATAAAAGGTAAACACCACCCGACAGGGCAGGGCAGACTGCTATGGCTTCTGTACTAGACAGACCTTAGCAGGTCAGAGAGAGAATGTTATAGATGAGAAAGAATAAACAACCTTGAACATGCAATTGGACACATTCCAGGCTCCTTCATTGGCTGTGTCAGGCTAGGGAAGCAAAGACTCTTTATGATCTCGGGGTCACCCTGACCATCAAAACACAGAGAAATTGACATGGAAGTTGTAAATGAAATTATATAATATGGTTATACATTATATAAGAAAAGTAATATTAATGCTTGTGTCTTTTTGAGATAATGGCTTATTTTTGGTTCCTTTAGTTGTGTCTGAGAAGTACAGTAGGATTCAGGTTAGAGTAGTGGGAATGAGGGAGGTAAACACTAAAAGTATGGTTGCATATTGCAGACAGTGCTTTCAAAAGAGCCACTTTTTATATTTTTCTTTCAGGTTATGTGTTGTGATTGCAAAGTAGCCATAGCCAGGTTAGTGTTAATTAAAAAAAAAAATTGGAGTAGGTCATTATTGTACTGATTTCAGACCTTCAAAGTAAAATAATTTAAAATTACTTTAGCCAGCTGTACTGGGGTTTTGTGGCCAGGTTTTGGTAGTGGGGGTGGCTTCTGTGAGAAACTGACAGAGGCTTCCTCCATGTCTGACAGAACCAATCCCTGGTGGCTCCAAGGTGGACATGCTGCTGTTCAAGGCTGGGCAAGTTAGAAATGATGGAAACACCTCTGTGATAATATATTTTAAAAGAAATTTAAAAAATAAAAGTTATTGCACAGCTGTAATTGTGACCAGGGAAGAGAAAAGAGAGACACCCAGGTCAGTGCAGAAGGAGAGAGAGGAGATGCTGCAATCACCAGAGCTGAGTTTCCTCTGCAGGCTGTGGTGAAGGCCATGTTGAAGACCATGGTGAGGCAGCTGTACCTCTGCAGCCCCGGGAGGTCCATGGTATGGAGAGATCCACCTGCAGCCCATGGAGGAGACCCCTCTGGAGCAGCCTGTCCTTGTGGGACTCCACCCCATGGAAGAGTGACCCACATTGCAGCAGTTTGGGGAGGACTGTTGCCCATGAGATGGACTCACATTGCAGCAGTTCATGGAGAGCTATTTCCCATGGGATGGGCCCTGTGGCAGAGCAGGGGAAGAAATCCTCTCCCTGAGCAGTGGGAGAAACTATGTGTGATGAACTGACCATGACCCCATTCCCTGCCTCCTTGTGCTGCTGGGGTAGGGGCTACAGCTGGGGAGGAGGAGAGGGGTGGGGAGAAGGTGTTTTATTTTACTTGCTCTGATTTTGTTAGCAATACATTCAATTAATATCTTTAATTCAAGTCTGTTTTGCCCATGACCATATTTGCTGAGTGATCTCTCCTGGTCCTTAATTCATGAACTCTTTGTTATATTTTCTCTCTCCTGTGCAGCTGTAGAGGGGAGAGAGGCTTTCTTGAGTGCCTGGCATCCAGCCAGGGACAAGCTACCTTACCAGTGAATCGTAGTTATCATTTTAATTCTTATCAAATCCAGAGCTAAGGTTAAGGTTAGTATTAGCGATCAGAAAGTGAGGAAAAGATACAAATTTTATGGTACTGTTTCTAGACTAGAGAAATAAAACAAGTATATGAACCATATCGCTCCAATTTTTTCTCCAACTTGATGGTAAGGCTGAAAAGTAAGCAGTGAACTAGTAAGAGTTAAAATTAGGGCTATATTTAGTATAAAACAAATGAGCAGGAAAATATTTTAAAAATGTATAGTGGACTGTACATAGAAGAAAAAAAACAGTTCTGCTTTTACATGAGAGTGAATATTGTTATAACCTTTTGTCTTCAGGGCTCGACTGTCAGCTTTTAGTTCACCTTTGACAGTCATCTTGGATGATGCTATGGGTTGGTTTAAGGTTGAGATAAAAATGGACATTTAAGAATCCTTACATTTTGTGTAAACCACTAATATAAAACAAAGGTTTGAATTGTACACGTGAATTTTTTTTTTTCCTTTTTTCTTAGGTCTGCTTTCATTTTCTCTCAGGCCTGGTTATCATAAGCAGAACTTGAGCTACAGTTACATTTTCAGACAGCTTTAGGGGTGGTCTAGCTTTAGGGATTTCTTGGATGAACAAATGAAAATAGCAGGATTTTAAAAAAGGACCATAGTTACTTTTAGTCTCTGCAGCTGATGGAACAGGGTTACAGAGCAGAATATGGGAGAGGAAAGAAAGGAATTGTCTTATTTATGGTATAGAAATGAAAACTGCATTTTGAGATTATTGTACCCATAATTTCTACTTTCATTTTATGCATGACCATCAGTTATAGTACTACTGAAACTCATTTTAACCATATACATAAAAAAAAAAAAAAGAGGCCAGGAAGAGGTTTATGTTTTATATTATTTTTAAGATATTACCAGAATAAAATTAACCCTGAGCAGTGGGTATCTTTGTTATTTCTAGAAGAGTTTGACAACCATGACTAGAGCAAGATTAGACTAAAGGATGTAATTATTGTTAAGCACATGAGAGAAAGAAATAATGAGAATCAGCTTCCTCCATTTTATTATCCTCTCAGATCAGAAGAGTTGTGATGCTTTTACACACGTCCTTATTAAGGAATAAGAGCTCACAC
This sequence comes from Vidua chalybeata, assembly GCF_026979565.1. NCBI lineage: Eukaryota > Metazoa > Chordata > Aves > Passeriformes > Viduidae > Vidua > Vidua chalybeata. The sequence continues at coordinate 142,297,526 of NC_071530.1, forward strand.
AAGTTTTTAGGCAAGATTCTTTCTCCCTCTCATACTTATTATGCTTCAATTGCAACTAATTATGTCTTCTAATACCCGTCCACAGGCCTCTAAAAATAACTGACCTTTTAGCTCTTGATTTTTGAACTGAAGTTCACAGGGCTGTCATGGGCTTGAAAGGGTTCTGGAGCAAGCTGAAATTACAGCTAATTCTTTTACTTGTCTTATGAACATCATTACGATTCCTACAAGCAACACTAGGACGCTCATTGAGCTACATTTAAGGACAGCTGTGACATAAGCTTTGGGAAGATGACAGATACTCTCACACTGGGGGAAATTACATTAAGTGTGGGATTCAATGTACATTAAGACATCTATGTTTGGGTATCTGAAGGGTTTAATTTAGTTTTATGTGCATGCTATCTGAGCTCTTGCTGTGGTCAGTGGAAATGTGGGGAGTCTGGTTGGTGGAGTCCTACAGATGTTCACACCAACATGTGCTTCATTACACTGAACAAAATCACTCCAGAGGCACCAGTGACTGGGATAAGTAATGGCTCAAATAACTTTCCTAACAATAGAAATTACCCATTCATATGTGTTGAAAAAAAGACTAGATGTGGCACTCAGTGCCATGGTATAGTTGATGAGGAGGTGTTAGGTCATAGGTTGGACTTGATGATCTCAAAATCTTTTCCAACCTCATTCATTCTGTGATTCTGTGTGATTCTGTGATTCTGTGAGGTGAAGAAAGGCATTTGGTTTGCCAGAAGCCACAGGTCCCACAGATTCTGTGTTATATCTGTATGTGTATCATGTCACCTGTAGGACTAGGCTACTCTTGAGCATTAAAAATGGCATCAGATACCTGTATTTAGGGAGCTGGTGTTCAGTTTAGCTCTGAATTTATTAGACATGGAGACAGGACATTCATATTCAGGCACTTAAATGTAAGTGTCCTAAGCTAGATCTCAGACCCACACAAGGCGAGTTGTTTGCACGGACAGAAGTTCTGGAGCATTGTTCAGGGGGTTTTAGTTCCCTGGCCTCCAGCTATTGTACTCTACAGACCCAGTTTTATCTTTCCCAGAGGCAGGCAGGCCTATCAGTCATCTTTGACCATGAGAAAGACCTGCAGGTACTTGTGCATTAGGCAACTGAAGTATGACATAAGCATCCAACAGTTTTTGATGCTCATCGTCGAGATAAATCTCTTAGGATTTTGCTGCCTTGACACAAATGTTTCTCTATTCTAAAATAGAGAAATTCTAGAATTATGATGCTTACTCAGAAAGAAAGTATATTTGGGTAATTTAAAGGGATTTAAAAACTATTACATAGTTGTAAAAATTATGCCCCCCAAAAGTATTGCACTATAGGAAATCTGGAATTGTTAACATTCTAAAGAAACTCAAATGTACATGCTATGAAAATACACAAGTATTGTAAATGCAGGCGAACCCAGTGGGAAGAAATTATGATGTCCAACTCCAGTTCAGAAGGTTGAATGATTTCTTTATTATAACTATTCTGTAATACATTAATATACTATATAAAGGAAGATACTAAAATGACATACCTACTTTTTCTAACTACCAAATCTAACTCACTTTCAACTTGTGACCCTGTTCTCGAGAGTCTAAACACAAGTAGATCTGATTAACTATTATACTCAATTCTCACTAGAATCCAATCAAGTAATCACCCCTGGTAAATTATTCTCCAAACACATTCTACATGAGAAAAACAAAGAGCAGAAATAGAATTTTTTTCTCTTTCTTCTCTCTGTACACCTCTATGAAAAATCCTGAAAAAGAGAAAAATGTGCTTATTACACACAAGTAAGGCATCTACACTATCATGCTTTTGTCTTGCTTTCAGTAACATTTTCAAAGTTTTCAATCAGCTGGCAAAAGGATATGTTTCATGAAATAGATGCAAGCATCCCTGAAAAATCATAAAATCATGGAGAAATTTTGATTGTGAGAGACCTTAGGACCTCATCTACCCCAACTGTGCACTCAAAGAAGGACTGACTTCTAAAAAGAAAGATGGATTTAAAATGTGGTAATTGGGTTCAGGAACATGTCAGAGGACTCAGCAGGGACTATGAGGTCTTAGGACAGAAAAGTGCAGCTCTTTCTCTTGGGTGGGGTAAGAAGCCAAAGAGGTAGCTCAAATAATAGCTGCACAAGTAGAGGGCCCATGTTCGCAGAGACAGAGCCTGTCTCTTTAAAGCACTGGGGATTTTTTGGAATTAATTAGAAAAAGAGTTGACCCTTAAAGAGTGCTCTTTCAGGACTAGGCATCTTGGGAGATGCTTAGATATTTAAGGTTGTAATTGACAGCTTTGATCTTAATGATATTTTTTAATAACATAAATCTGATTGTAATTTTTTTAGTATCCTCATGGCCTGAACTACCAGAAAAATTGTGTGAGAGCGTTCTTAGCTGTATTTTTTTTTCCTGGGCAAGAGGGTATTATGGCTTCATAAAGATGGAATAAAACAATTTATTTGGATTTGGTATTCTAATGGTTTTCAGTATTTGCTTGAGCCTCTTGATATGGAAATAACAGATTAATGTAAACATAAACTCTCAAAGATCTTAATGCAGCAAAACACACCCACCAAAAATGCACACATTAATATTATTTTTAGAGATAATTTTTCTTTTAGCTGAAACCATGTTAAAATGTATGCATCTGTGGAGAATTACAAGAATGTGTGGTGATACTCCTCTGTAATGTCTTTTTCTATGTTCCTCTGGCAGAACAGGAATAAAAGCAATAGGTAAACCTCTTTGATTTTTTTCTTTTCATTATGGCTATGAAGAAGAAACAGAAATAGCTTCACAGAAGAGAAAAAGACTTTAATTTTCCTCTGACTTATTATGTATCTGTTTTAAATACTTATCAATCTGGAAATCATTGAAATAAAACATTTGCAAGGCAGTTGCTTGTGCCTTATCCCTCTTTATCAAAATGTTAATTTACTGTTCTAAACTAATATTTGCATTTTAATCTTTCAGACAGTTAAAATATCAAAAGTTTTAATACCAGGTGTAGGTCAAAATTAATTTTGTATTATCAAATGATTAATCACCAACACAACCAGAGATTTTTCAGCACTCGCATATAAACAAATAAATGCAAATAGCATCACCTTTACTTTAATGAACCAAAGAAGTCTAGTTTTGGAGTAATATATGATTCTGTTCAAACAAAAGTACTATAGCTTTGGCTCTAATATCTGACAAATGGTCATTGTCAATATTGTGATCTAACATTAATGAGCTCTTCTGGATCTGCATTTGACATGGATACACTCAGGGCAAAAGAAGACTTGGGGGCTGTAAAGAACCCAATCAATATGGACTTGTGTTATGCAAGCAGAGGACCTGTGAGAAATACTGTCTGTGACAGTATTTCTATAATGTTTTAGCCCAATATAGTCTGTGACTGCCACATCAATTACAAGTCATTAAAACACATTGAATTGCATCTTGATGGAGAGAAACCTGAAATTATGACCACCCAAGATCTCTTCAGTACTCAGCTAAAGGTCTCTGTCCATTTTAATGTGGCATAATTCTTTACTGCTGGCACCAGGATGTGATTTTGCTGGTGTTTTCTGTGAAGACTGAAGGCAACAGTAGTTAAGCTTTCTTCCCTGGAATGGGATAAAGTGCATTGGTGAAAGCAGTCTAAAAACTTGGACTTTTGCTATCTGGCCTGGTTTCTGAAGAAAGCAACACTACACTCCATTGAACTGAGATCTCAAACTAAGTTTAGATCATCTTCAGATATTTTTCAAAAGATGATAATGGGTTATGCCCAAATGCAGAAAAGTAAGGTTTTTCTAGCTTTCAGAGTCTCTTACCTTCTTGTGTGCTTTCAATTGTTCCTAAAATGAGACTTTTGAAGTAACCAGTATTTGAGAATATTTAATTGATATAGATTACCTCCTGAGTTCTAGCACACCAAAGTCTATAGTACTGTTCCCTAAAAGAAATCTAGAAATCTGCACAGGACACATAGATAAGCCAAGAGTTATATTGGAGACAGCTTTCTGTAGCAGCACCTGAAGGCCAGTGGTATCTAAATTTACACAGTGACTCTGGACATCTATGTGTAATTATCTGAACCATGCACTTAATGACTTGCATTCCCTCTTCTTCTATTTCTTTGCTAACAAACAAACATTTTGCAATGAAGACCAAAAATGGATTTTTGAGTTTTTCCTGCTGATCAGTTTTTGTCGAGCCTTTTATTTCCCATTGCATTGTGCAAAATTGTTATAAACTTAGAGCTTTTCATGATCTTTCAGATTCAAAGTTTTCTAGAAGGACTAGAAGGAGAATAATTTTCAAAATACCTTGTTTTTTTGCTGGATCTGGATTTCCACTCACTCTGAGTTCACGTTGCTTTGTAAAGAAATAGGATAGCTAGCAATGCTACTCTGATTCAGTATCTTGCCTGAGCTTGAATTATTCTGCAGCTCACACAACAACAGCAGCTGTGGAAATCAAACAGAATCAGACTTTTTCAGAAGTTAGACAAGATTCTTAACTGTCCATGCCATGCAACAATACATTCATCTTGGCTCCAGCCTGCTCAGCCAAAATAACACGGTGCTTTGGAGCATGTCAGTACAGCTGTGCTTCAGTGTGTGCTAATAGCTCTTCCTCCTACTCTTCTCCTTCTCCTTCCCTTGGCACAGAGCTGCAGCCGTAGGAGGGTAAGGAGCAGAGGTGAAAAAACTTAAATGAGCCAAAGCTAATGTGCTTCAGAGCTTCTACTTCCCTTCAGATTTTCTAAAGGAAAGAAGTGCCATGGAGAAGAAATGCAAGCAGTGAAAACACAATAGCAGAGGAGATGAGAGGGGATGATCTCAAGGAATCTGGAATCAGGGAGCTCTAAAAGGAGTATACACCCAAGTTAAAGTATTCTGTAAAGAAAACAAAAAAGACCACTGAGTGGTGCAGGACAGCCATGAACTCCAACACTGAATCACTGGGTAGATTGGTGTATCTCTCTTGGAATTCTCCTCTTAGCTACACAGTACTTCTGCTACATGGAATCTAAGGTTTTCCCTGTTCATAGGGTATAAAGCAGAACTGTAGACACAGAGTTAAGAACACCTAAATGCTGATCACAGAATAACAGAATTGCAGAGCATGGTGAGTTGGAAGGAACCCACAAGGACCACTGAGTACAGCTCCTGACCCTGCACAGGACCATCCCCAAGACTCACACCATGTGTCTGTGAGCATTTTCCAAATTGTTCTTGAACTCTGTCAGGCTTGGTGCTGTGACCACTTCCCTGGAGAGACTGTTCCTTCCGGTGTTCAAGCACACTCTGGGTGAAGAATCATTTTCTAATATTCAACCTAAACCTCCTCTGACACAACTTCTGCCCATTCCCTCAGGTCCTGTCAGTAGTCACCAGAGAGAAGAGATCACAGTCTGCCCTTCCTTTTGCCCTGACAAGGAAGTTGTAACTGCAATGAGTTTTCCCCTCAGTCTCCTCTTCTTCAGGCTGTACAGACCAAGTGCCCTCAGGTGGTCCTCACACGGCTTCCCCTCGAGGCCCTTCACCATTGTTGTTGCCCTCCTTTGGACACTCTCTAACAGTTTAATGTCTTTCTTACATTGTATCACCCAAAACTGTCCCCAGCACTCGAGGTGAGGCTGCCCCAGTGCAGAGCAGAGTGGGACAATCCCCTTCCTTGCACAGCTGGTGATGCTGTCCCTGATGTCCCCCAGGACAGGGCTGGCCCTCCTGGCTGCCAGGGCACTGCTGGCTTGTGTTCAGCTTTCCACAGACCAGGACCCCCAGGTGCCTTTTCATTGCTCTGCTTTCCAGCCTCTCATTTCCCAATCCTTTCATGCACCCAGAATTGCCCCATCCGAGAACATTTGCAGAATCCAGAACTTTCCCTCATTGAACTTCTTATGGTTGGTGATTGTCCTGTCCTCTGATTTGTGAGGTGTCTCTGCAGGGCCTCTGTGCCTTTGAGGGAGTAAACAGCTCCCCCATTTTGTATAATCTGTGAACTTGCTCAGCATCCCTTCCAGTCCTTTGTCCAGGTTGTTAATGAAGATATTGAAGAGCACAAGGCCCAGGATGGAGCCCAGTGGAACCCCACAAGTTAGAGGTCCCCAGTCTGATGTCTCCCCATTCACCACAACCCTTTGTGCCCGATCCTTGAGCCAGCTGCTCACACATCTCAGGATGTGTTTATCCAGTTGTGTGCTGGACATTTTGTCCAAAGGATCCTGTGAGAGACAGTATGGAATGCTCTACTGAAATCCATAAAGATAACATCAGCTGGCTTCCCTTGATCAGCTGGGTGGGTTATCTTGTCATAAAAGGAAATCAGGTTTGATTTTCAGGTTGATGTGCAGAAGTCTACATGAGCTTCCAATGCCTGAGCTTCCATTACAGGCAGTAGAGCACTAGAGTGGGATTCAGCTTTTTTAACTCAGTCACCTCTGTCATTTGCAAGGTTACCGAGTGTCCCACTATCACGGAGCTGTCACAACTGTAGAGGACTGGCAGCTATGGCAGAATATTTAAGGAAGAGCTGTACACTTTAGGAGAACAGCCAGGTGAGATATCCTGATGGCATTAGGTGCTTGTATTTAGGAAACTGAATCAAGCATTCCTCCCACTGACTGGTGACACCAATGGAGCTCACTTCTCAGCAGGCATCTGCTTTAAAGAGATGTCTGTGGGTTCTCCTCAACAGAAAGCTTTGGGGCTTGAATCACATATTGATTTCTGGTGCCTTTTGTGAGGCCCTAAAAATATTTCTCCAGAAGATTAAGGCCATATTTCTGCCCAGACTTTCTTTCGCCCAGATATCTTTCTTTCTGATTATCTGTATGTGTAACAATTGTTTATGGGTGATACCTGCTGAGGAAAGATAAGCATTATATAGGGTCAAACTGGCAGAGTCGTGATTATATCTGATGGTTTTGATGGTGGCCATGAATAACTTTTAACAGGGGTTCAGCATCTAAGCTGATGGAAAAGGTAACTCTCTTTTGTTTGATTATATTTATGTAGGTATAAATATGTAGAAGAGTTTGATTTTTTCCTAAGTCATGAAGTTCAAAGAGAATCCCCTTTAATGTGCTGTAAAATGGGGATATATTTTTCTTCCCCCTTTTCAAGAAGAGCAAATTTGCAAGTATTCTGATTCAAAGCTTTCACATGTAGATCTGCTTTAATAATTGGGATGGTTCTGGTTGCCATAAATATTTAGAGATAAAACAGCTACAGATATTACCCCTTAAGGGAAAAGGATAATTGGCACTAATTCTATTCATTTATCCAAAATAAGCTTAGTGGTGTAGATTCAGCAATCTTACCCTCTGCTTTGAGATATCTCCAAGTTATTTTACTTCTTTTCTTACTTTCCTATGGCTTTTGGCTTATATTGACATGGATGTTGCCACCTATAAAAAGGACTTCTGTATTCAGAATCCTGTGACATCTTTCTCTCCCTGTTGTTAATTTCAGTGTTGATCTGGGTGGTCTGGAAGAGAAGAATTAAAGAAAATAAAAGGTATGCTGCATTTGTTTTTCAAGGAAAAATATCAGAGTAGTAGAGAGAGCAATGATTGTGTGCTCAACAGATCCATAATCTGCACTCTTGTCCCCATTCTCTATCCCTTTCTTTGCTCACTTCCCATGAATATGGGTTAGGATGTCTCTTCGCTCTTCCCTTCACAGCTAGTAGAAGCCCTATTGGTTGGACACACTCACAAGAGCTAGGAGATAAGGATTTGAATGACTTCAGGATGAAGATGTGATTCAAAATTAAATAATCCAAATAAGCACTTTGGGATAGCATTCTAAAAACTTCTTCCTGTAATCCTTTCTTTATTCTGGTTTCATTTTTCAGTGAAAGTGGCTGAAGTTACTGGATTTCATACTGAGATCAAGAAGGAGGCTAGGAAGCCCCTGTGGATTTTGCAGGGGCTCCTACAGATTGATGGGGTGTGTTAACAGAACTAAAACTTTCTGTGCTATTGGAATGCTGTGCAAGATAGAAGAAGGTACTGATTTTCTGTGAAATGTAAGTCCCAGGAAAAATCTTGGTACTTGAGATTTTGATCAAGTTTTCCAGAGATAGATACCTAAACACCATCTCAGTTGGCCTCCATGTGTCCATGGTTTTCTGCTTTGTTTACTTTATGTTTCTGGCTGCCTAATTTGAGTGATTTTCAGTTACATTTAGATATTTTTCAAAACTCACAGAAGGCTTTGGTAACTTTTGACTTAAATTCTTTTATTAATTCTTACTGAATTTTCAAGCAGGTTGAATGTAGAATTTCAGAAAGTTCCATCAAACTGCAATAGCTTAAAGTTCCTGAGTAATTCAGATGCTTTAAAATATCTTAGTATATCAACCAGTATAGGTCTTCTATAATAGTGACTTCTGGTGATTATCAATGACACGATATTCAGAAAAGAAAAAAAATGTTGGTCTCTTTCAACTATCTGTGCTACAGGCTCAATAAACATGGGGTTTGTAAAATAAATCTGGGATGTTAATCAAAGGTCTGTACACATCCCCATCTGTTGTGATAGTAAAACCCCTGCTGCTAACATTATACAGTGAAATACAATTACTTGTCTTATAACTAGAAACATTAACAAACACTACTGGATGCAAAAAGCAGAAAAAAGGATAAGCCAGGCACCACAAATTATTAATCTATGCAGATAACCTTCTGTCTACAATAAAAATCTGGCATTTGAAGCACTACTGTCACCCAACCTATCAGATTTTGGAAGAACCTCACATTATAAAATCTACCAGTCTAATCAGATGTCTGTTATCTGATATTACGCAAGAACTTACCAGGTCTTTGGAATCAGAATTAGAAAGACAAACACAATTTATATTCTGATCAAACTGGCCTATATGACATCATCAAAGGTAAGATGAAACTCTTCATCTCACGTCTCTTGGCTGTGAAAATCATTAGCATTTGACAAATCTGTTTTATTTTATTGTTATTTTTGCAGAGGAGGAAAGATACGGAAAAAGAGCAGTTGAGCACTTCCAGATGACCAAGTCATAACCTACACAAATTTATTCAGATGGTATACTAAAAAATTGATAGTAAATCCTCATGAAAAATCTACAGAAATAGATGATTGGAGATTGTCAGCTAAGATGCAGCAATACCTAAAGCTGTAAGAGACAGGGTTGGGATGTGAAAGTTATTAAACATCTCTGGTTCTGAGGTCTGCAAGAACCATATATGAAGGTCTATTAAGAAAGACGTAGATGCTTCATAAATCATCCTATGATACTAGAAAAAGGAAAGGAGACTGAAAAATGCATAGTTGGCATGATCCTCTGATGGTTTTAAAAGACTAAATTCAATAGTGTCTCTCCTGACAAAGGACAGTCTTATGAGGTGACCAGATTTCTGAAATTGAGCATTCAACCTGCCTGAAAATTACTAAGACTTATTGAAAGAATTTAACTTACGTGCTGTGCTACCTTTTAAAGATTGTGCAGAAGATGAGAGATGCCTGCATGGACCAAGCTGGACTCGAGGCCAACAGTTAAATTGGTGTCATATGCAGTACAAATGAGATGGATCCCTTACTGTGTATGGGAAGAAGAAGAAAAAAAATATGAAGGAAAAGGGATTGTCAGTTAAGACATTTCCTAAAGTTAAAAAGTTTTAATTTGGAATATCTATTCATTTATTTATAGAATTTGAGTAATTTAAACACTAAGATTTTGTTGATTTTGTTTTAACTTTCCGATATATTCACTCATTGAGATCACTTGAGATCCAAGCATTTTGCTTTACATATGTTTGAAATGACTTTGGAACGAGAAGTATAAGTAACAAAAAAAAGTCTAAGTGAATAATTTGTTTAGGAAAATAGTCACATTTCTATAGCACTAAACATTTAAAAGTGTAGTATGCGCTCCCTAGACTTAAAACATAAATAAGTGTTTTTTCACAATATATAGAGGTAATTATTTTCCCTTCAATTTATAGCAGGTCTATTGACTTCAGTAAATTGCTGTTGGTTTGCACCAAAGTAACAGACCAAAATTTGACCTAGGGTTTTCAACATTTCTTTTAAATCTAAATTTATAATAATGCACGAAGACTTCTTAATGATGGATTGTTTTGTTGCTAGGCAGTCTGGCCCTGATGGGCGGTTAAAGTTTGATTTACTCTGCTGATCCATGACCTCTTTCTCTGACAACTCATTCTTTATGATTATATATTTATATTATAGAGGCACATAGAGGCTTCTGAGGTGACCAGGGCTTTATTGTGCTGTTAGGCATTATCTACATGTGCATAAAGAAAAAACTCATTATTCTGAAGAGTTCATTATTCATGTAGCAGGCGGGTTTTTTCAGAGAGCTGAGTGAAATGGACGACTAAGCTTTGGCTGCTCTGAATTGCTCTTCCCGGTGTGCTCTGCTCTCTGCTCTGTGCAGGAGGGATGCAGGTGCTCAGTAGCCATCCATCCCCTGACTACCATCTGCACCACAGAGACACAGCGAGCTGGAGGGGACAGGAAACCAACTTCTGATCTTGCCAAGAATGACAGGAACTGAGAGAAGGAGACTCTTGACTCTTCAATGTCCTCAGAAGGTACTGTGTGTGCAGCAAAATTAGTTAAATTAATGAGACCCGATGAAATTAGTTGAAGTAGGCTAAATAGTACAAAAATTATTGGTAGAGAGGGAACACGCCTGAAAATTTGTTAGCATGGATGTTCAACCCCTGAGTCTGTAACTCTTGAGGCTTCTGCCTTGTTCTCTCCAGCCTGACAGCTACTTACTGCAGATGGGCTTGTGAGTATAGAGATCAGTCATGGGTGAAAACAAAAAAACCACAACAAAACAGAAAAAGGAAAACTGCAATATTTATTTTGAGAACAGAACAAGCATATAAGTATTGATTTCCCAAAATAGTACAAGACAAAAATGTCATACTCTCAGTCCTCAAAACCTCGGTGCCTTGCTAAGGCTCTGTGAAGTTATTTCACCTGAGGTGTTTGTGTTTCCTTAGCCAAATGCTGCTGCCTCATATCCCAAAGGGGCCATGCTACAAATGGCATATGAAAATTGATTGCTGAGTTACTGCCTGACTCACAGGGCTCTGCAGGCAGGGCTCTGAGTGAAAATGGTTGGTCACCACAGTTCACTGCAACATCAGTTTGAGTTACACACAGGGCAGAAAGGGTGCTCCTCATCCACCCCTGCTAAGCACACATACAACTGTTACTTGAGGGGGGAAGTCTGACAGACTAGTTCTCTACAAAATTAGGTACAACAAATCTCACTCTCTTTAGCACTCTGCCTTTCTACAAAATGTGTGTTGCTTTTAGACCAGTTTTTGAGGTGATAAATAAATCTAGGTGGGCAGAATAAAGGCCAATGCATCCAGATTTATCAAGACTTTTCTCTGTATTCTCTTTTCTTGGCTTTCCTCACTTTTCGTAAGAGACTTGCTCACAATAGAGAATGACAATCAAAAAAACCACATAAGCTCCTGGAAATGTGAATTTCAGCTATGAGTTTCAGATTTGTCTTGCTTGATGCTACACTTGAGATATTGAAAAACAAAAGTCTGCTCTTAATCTCATTTAAGATGTTATAAATCAGGGATTATTCCACTGAGCTCAATGTAAATTTGTGGTGAAGCTGATCTGACTAATAAATATTTAGTTCATAGACTAGAGCAAAACAATATGTTATCATGAGTACTCTGAGTTATATATGTTGGAAAAATTACAGAATGGCTTGCTTCTAAGAATGATGATTTTCCCTCTTGCTTTTGCCCACTTTTTGTAATGTTGTCTCCCATACCAGTTCATTATTTCTCCTCCTTGCTCCATTCCTACCATTTTCAGGCCGCGGTTTACTTTTCTTGTGTGCAGGTAATTTATACTTTGGACTCAAGGTAGAGTTATAGAAATATAAATTACTTGACCACACCAGACTAGATGATGTAACTGAGTTGGCACAGTGTTGACTTATTCCTGCAGAGGAGTCAACCTGGTCTTAAACAGCCACATAAAGGCTTGTTATATCTCTTGCATTTTCCTCCCTTCATTTTGACGCTTCATGCTCATCTGCCAGCCAGTATGACTGCTTTTCTCATTCCATGTCTGTGTTTGCAAGCAAAGGTACAAAATTGAGGCTAAATTTTCTGCAAGATTTTATCTGCCAGCTGCATCTGCCTATTTGCTGTGTCTATCCCTCCTGTCTGCCAGCTGCTCTCAGCAACCAGTTTCTTGATAGCCACAAGGTTCAAACTAAAAAGCTGCTCTCACTTTTGTGCTGTATCTCCATGTTTGGTTTTTTCCCTCACTTTGTACCTAAGCAGGAAAGGAAAAAAAGATATAAAGATGCAGGTGTTGCCTCTTTTCCCACTTGTGCCATGTGATTCCTGTCGAATGACTGTGATCGTAGGGCCAGGATTCTTTTGTATTTTTTACCTTCTAGGTACAACCCGCAATTCCCTTCTCAAGTGGAACATTTCTAGATAACACAGCAAGATGTGGCAAAGACTGCAAGAAAGGATGGTCTCATAAAGATTACATGAAAGGAGATTTTGAGGTGAGGGTAAAGGTAATAAAGGTCAAAGCTGTAATTATCTCCATGTAGAGGTATTAAGACTGAGTACTGCATAATCTTGCATCTGAAACCTCTTAATATATTCAGACACATTAACATACATTCCTCTGCCTGTGTTCTAAGTCAGCTAGCTCTGTAAGCAGGAAGGAACTGGCACAGGGCATGTTACAGTGAGGCACTGCACATTCTAATGGATCCACTCTGAGCCAATCTCACCAGCATGGAACCTGTCCAAATACAACCTGGATGTTTCCTTCTGGTTGCCTGGGCTTGTGTCTTTTCCCCTTATTACTGAATCTCCTAATATAGGAACTTACATACTTTTACCTCTTCCTCTCAGATGAAATCCATGTTTTCTCCATCTCGCTCATGGACATGAAGAGTGTTTTCACACCTTCCATGTGATCCCCTGAGATTCTCAAAGACTTGTGTTTGCATTCATTCCCATACTTTTGATTATGAAAACTCTTATGATACCCATATGATTTTACCTTTCTTTATTATTATGAATATCCCTGATGATCCTAACGCTGGTCCTTATCAGAGACCAGTAGGACTTGTAGACTTAAATAGCTACATAAGAATATTGAGGATATGAGCCAAGGCTGCATGACAGTGTTCTTCTGTGTCCTAAGCAGAGAAGGGCATTAAATACAACTTTTGAAAAAACATGGGGTCAGCCTTTCTGTGTATCCCTATTCTGTGCATCACACAATCAATCACCAGAACTCTAAGGAATTTTAACAAAATTGTAAACATATACATGATGACACATGATAACTGTGCCTGTGCTCTCCGGAGAGGACCCTTCAAAAGTCACTTGCAACAGTATGTGAGGATGTAAGCAACACCTGATAGCTACACTTGCATTTATCCATGAATATGAGTATCAAAGATATGGGAGATATGGACCTGTGTACTCTTGATGTCCCTTAGATTTTTCATTTTTGGAGTCAAGCATAATTTAACTCACTATTGAAGCACTGTGCTCCTCTCCCTGAAAATGATGGAGAAACTTTTACTGTGTTGGAGGAAGAGCATGCCTTTTACTTATGATGACCAAGCATGAAAATGCTTCAATGCCACCACTCATCAGGAGAAAAAGGGCTTTGGAAACATGGGCTTCAGTATAGTCTGAAGGGGCTTAAACCTTTTTGTTATAATCAAATACTTTATCTTTCCCTATATGTTGCCTGAATGTTGAATGGCAGTTTTGTGGAAGATGTATTTATAACAGCTGTATTATATAAGTTTTGATATCACTATCCCACCTGGACATTCTTGGCTTATATGTTAGTAAAAAGAATGATGATTAGAAATTTTTGACCAAAGCTTTCCTGACACAAAATGTTAAAATATTTGTGTCCTTATCTTTGCCAGTTACAGCATGAAAAAGACAAAAATTAAACCATTAATCACACACAGGCCTGTAAAAAAATTCCGTTTTGATCGTGAGACAGAACTTGAAGTGATGATGTGCCAGTACTGTTATTTTTACATGATAAAGTAATACAGAGTTACATACTTTCATCTCTTGAACTTCTCTTGAAAGGAAAGTGAAGAATGAGAGACTACAAAAACATATAATGTAAACATGACTGTATGACAAACCTCAGAAAGGAATGAAAGTCAAGTGTTGAAAGCCTGCTGATGTTTCTTTTATTCTTTTCTTGCATAAGTCATGCAAACAAACTGCTGTTGTTTCTCTTCCACTTACTGATTTATTGCTTGATGGTATTCTTGAAATTTAAAACTCTCTTGGATGCTGATTTAATATTTGCCTTCTTAAATCCCTTTTTTAAACATTAACATATAGAATTTCACTTCTTGTCCACTGCAGTTTAAAACTTTAATAATTGTATTTATTTCCAATTAACAAACAATTATTAAATATTATTTTTAAGCAGGGAGGAAAAATAAAAAAATTACTGGTTTGAAGCATCAGCCCTGGTGGTGACAAAACCATGATCCCAGTGGTCAGCCAACTGCTAACTCAGGTAGGGTCAACTGGAGCAAATTGCTTAAAGCTACAGCAGACATCAGGCAGTCCAAGTCTTGAGGAGAACTGCAAGGTTGTTCACAAATTCTGAGAGAAATTCTGTCATCTCCCATGAAAATGTGGGATGTAACAGAAGTCTGAAGAAGTGGGGAGTAGCTGCAGCATGGATGTCCTATCTATATTGTCACATCTTTGTCTGCCATCCAACCAACTGCATGAAACAAATGTATCTGATAGACTGGTTTCTCCTTAAACTCACTGACTGTGAGTTTAAACTCTCCTTAAACTCTCTGACTGGAACAGGCCAGAGAAGTTGTGGCTCCCCATCCCATGTGGTGTTCAAGGCTAGGCTGGAAGAGGCTTTGATCGACCTGGTCTACCATTTCAGGGCAAAGAGGAACTAAACGAACTTTAATGTTCATCACAACCTAAATCAATCTATGTCCAAGATTAAATCTATGCTACAGAGAGTGACAGATGCAAGCTCACTCAGTTCACCAAGGGCAATGTGATCACATCATTGAAGTATAAAACTCAGGTTAATATATTATTTAACAGAAAGGGAGATAGGATTTAGATTGGATAGTAGGAAAAATTCCATCACTGGAAGCATTGTCAAGCTCTGCAACAGGCTCCCCAGGGAAGTGGTGGAGTCACTATCTCTGGAATTATTTTAAAGATGTGTAGATGTGACACTTAAGGACATGGTTTAGTGCTTGACTTGGAGTGCTGAGTGAACTGTTGGACTTGATAATATTAAGGATCTTTTCCAGCATACACAATCCTGTAATTCTTAGATTCTAGGATGCATTAGCCAGGGCTTGGGTCCTGGTTGACAGTCACTCTGGCATGACTGCTGGCTCATGTCTCCTGCTGTGGGCCAGGGCACGGGGCAGGCTCATGCTGGTTCATAAGGAATCCTGTGGACGTATCCCATGCTGCTTCTCTGTTGAGTGGGTGCAGCCACCAGTAGTGCAGTCATTCCTGAGGGATTGGGATTTAAAAGGGCGTAGGCAGTGCTTGGCAGGCTGTAAGTCTGAGGTACTGGTTAATTAAATTCCTTGTAGGTTTTCCCTTCATGATAATGCTAAATCCAGGGATAAGTTGTCCTGGCAACAGCTTTGGCTACCATTCTTTCCACTCTTGCTTTTAGGATTGTGATTAGAGGTACTTGAGTATGTAAATCACCATCTGAGGCTGGTGGATGTATTTATTTGTTTCACAGGAAGTGGTGCCCATATGAATTGAAAATACAGTGCACTTTCACTTGTGTTTGAATAATAAAACAATATACTCACTCTTCAGAGCTCAGTATTTAGCCAACAACATATATATTATTCATTGTTTCAAAATGTAATAAAGATACATACTTAATATCTGCTTTCCAATTAAACTTTATGAGTGGGGGCTGACTGTGGTTATATTTTTTGGCTGTGCTTTTTAATTTTCTTCTAATGCCTCCCTGGGAATTCAAGCGGCAGCTTCAAGCATAAACATGTTGAGTGTTAAAATAGTGCAGTGTCTTTTATGGCCAAAATTTTATGGCCACACAGATTTGTGGGGCTGTCAGATGTGGTGACTGAACGTAGGCATTGAACCTGGTACACTTAATTTCTTCAGTAAGCTTCAGTATTTGTAATTTCTGGTAAAGCCAATGGAACCAGGGATAAGTGGCCTGGGATTTTTTCGTTTGATGAATAGTATCAATTATTAAGAACTGTGGATTCTTGGTATTCCTACAGATCCAATCTCTTATTCTTATTCTTATTCTTATTCTTATTCTTATTCTTGTTCTTATATGTTCACTTATGAGTCCTCCGAGATAAATGAGATATGCACCATAGAATTACATACTTTGCTTTAGTTGGTTCTGTTTATATATTGGGTTCTTTACAAAAATTATAATTTTAGCCTCAGTAGCTTCTTCTAGGAGAGGGGTAACTAATTAAAATGGTTCCTCTTTGTAGGCATGTACAGGTTTTTTTACTGCCTTCATCTTGTTCTTCCCTGATTAAAATCTTGGCAGGTGACACTTTGGCACATCTGTAAGTCTGTGTGTCTGAGACCTGGGAGACAGAGGTCATCGTCTGTTTTGGAGGGGACAGTCCCCTCCTGCCAACAGGCTGCTGGAGCAGAGCAGTAGCAATAGTAAATGACTAATTAGGATGCTTGTATAATTTAGAAAATACTATTATGACAGCATTTATACTTTGCTTTAAATGACCCTCATATTATTCTATATACAATGGCTTGAGATGGAACAGTGACTATGTCTATAATTGGGTTTGTTTCTTTGGTTTTTTTTCCTTCCTGAAGCCAGCAAATATTTTCTCTATCCAAAATACAAGTCAGTGGTCAATGGAAGGAAAAATTGGAAGAACAAATGCAGATATCACATGCTGTGATTAAATGACTAAAGAGCTGCTGAATAAGGAAATGGAGGATGCATCAGTTTTGAAATTATAAAACTCCAGTAAGGACATTTACACAGGTTAACAGAGGCTGAAGTGTTATTATGTCAACTAAGCATACTACATGGCTCAGGACAGGTGACAATGGCTGTGAAATAGCAATATCCAGACCTCCCGATCTCGCACTTTGTGTAACTGGCGTCTTATGGAGGAGCTTTGGTCTGTCTAGCCAATGCCATTGGAAAGGGATGCCTCTAAGACCTGCACTCCTAAGGACTGCTATTTATGTGCCTGAATAATTTCTTGAAGGGATTTGCTATTTTCCTGTGGCTGCAGGAAAAGTCTGAGGAAATTTGCATCAAAACTCAGCCAATAAAGTTATGTCATGTAACACTCTCCTTTATAGCTGCTTCAGTTCAACCTGGCAAAGAGGAGAAGTAATAGGTTGAGGAATTTTTGAGGTAATTTGAGGTAGCCTTGCTGTTTTCATGCCTCCAATATGAAAACAGCAGAAGCTGTTGCTGAAGACACAGCTGGCTGTCTGAACTAGACAGTGATGAGGTGACATACCTGTGGCTGGCTGGCAGCCCAGTCCGCAACACAACTGAGTGTGCCAAAATGGAGATCTCCAGCAGGCTAAAGAGAAAAGATGGTCTTGTTAGCAATTCTGTGCCAAAAAGCACAGGAAAATATTTTCAAGGAACAAGTAAAAGGGCTGTGCACTTTCCAGAATGATGATAGGAAATGGGAATCAAGAGTTAGAAAGGCTTCTGGCTCTGGGAGGCAGTGGATCTGTTGGTGATGATGGTATGGACTTTGGGGAATGGGTTAAAACCAAGAGAGCTCAAGAAACTTTTGAAGAAAGGAAACCAAAGTAAAGAGAGAGCATTCTGCAAATGAACAGATCACTTGGTAAGAAAACTTGGTAGTTTTTTTGCTGTGGAAATCTGATTCTCATACTAAGGAGACAAGTGAAACAAAGTTTCAATCCTCAATTCCAGAAAAGCAGCCAGATTTCTGGAGAAAGTGGATGCTGCCAGGGGTTAAATTAATAATAAAATGAATTAAAATGAGAACTCAGGACAATGTAAAAATGTAAAAAGTTCTTGACAATAAAATGAATCAAAGTATCAAGAGACATGGAAAGCAGATCTTTGATTAGCTTTATGCCAATAATTGGGAGATGGAATGAAAAGTAGTAAGGGTTTGAAATTATTTCCTTGTAAGCTTGACATTTATAAAGTCTGATAGGAAGGTCTGTGTGATTGAAAATTTAAAAAAAAAGAGCCCCATGGTGATTTTTGTGAGTGGAATATGCAAAAATGACAGAAATTCTTCTGAAGTTCACATACAACTTGCCAGACCAATCACAACCTGACGGCATCTGCAGCAGATCACCAAGGCAAGACAGACAGCAGGATGAGTGACCTCTCATTCTACAGCAAGGAAAAGCTGTACTAACATGTAGTGTGGGAGCCTATGTGACATACATTTGAGGTCTCATGCTGAAAGAAGATAAAAGTTCCTTATTTTTAGCATCTAAGCTTGGGGAACTCTAACTGAAACATCATTTTGAAAGATTGAGACACAGATCACAAACCTGAAATATAGGGTTGCTTAGTTACAAATTATTTTTGCTTGATTACATTTGCAAGCAAAATAACAGCACTAAGATCAATGGACTAAAATAGATAGTTGATGTTTTAAAACTTTCTGTTCCACAGAAATGAAAACAATTAAGAGGCAAATCAGCTGTGGAAAAGACTATCAACAAACTGATGAATTATGATCAAGAGAGAATGCAAAATGTTTCACTGCATCCTTGAATGCCACATTCTGACAATGGGAAAAGATGACTTTGCCACTTTTGAAAACAAAGCAAAAAGCTTAGAAGCTTGAGTCAGGGGTGAGGTGAAGGGTCTCTATATAAGTACTGAAAATCAGTGGGGCTCTTATAGGGAAAAAAATTGACACGTGTCATGGAAGCAGGTAATGTGTATTTCAGTGCTGCTATGTGTGAAGATTTCATAATATTTCTGCAGGCTTTACCACAATGGTGAAGCAATGAGTAACCAGCAACAAGGTACAATTTAGCAAGAGCCATTATGAAAATTCTTGCTTATCTCTAAGGCAAAAATTTAAATTGCTTTCTAATAACATTTTAATTCAGATGGGGTTAACCCAACAAAATGTTATGTTTCTTTCGTATAGTTCCTCTTGTGCTTATAAAAAGAACTGTTCCTGTGCTTGCTTTATTTTCTCAAGGAATTAAAGACATTGGAGGGTCCAGTGCAGGATCATGGTCTGGTACTGAGGTCATAGTTTGGTACAATGGCCACAAATATTAA
This sequence comes from Vidua chalybeata, assembly GCF_026979565.1. Taxonomy (NCBI): domain Eukaryota; kingdom Metazoa; phylum Chordata; class Aves; order Passeriformes; family Viduidae; genus Vidua; species Vidua chalybeata. The sequence continues at coordinate 142,316,911 of NC_071530.1, forward strand.
GTAGAAGAAGTAGATGGTTTTTTGCAGAGCGTTTGGTTCTATTTTCTGGAATGTGTGCACATATACTGCATTTGTGGACTTTGCCACTCACTCAGCTCTGAGCTTGAGTCATAATTCACTGTGTAAAATACTTGTATTTCAAGGTCTTTGAAGACAAAATTTGTTTCTGGAAACCTGAAATATATCCAGAGTCTGTGATATCGCAGGAAAATTGAGTTGTTGGAGGCATTGATGAGACAACGTGAACTTAAAAATTATCTCTTCTTGTAAATATACACATATTTTAGCTACTTCCTATGCACCCTGAATCCTGATTCTTTCTCTTTTTCCTCATAGCATTTTTTCTTGGCAGGGTTCTTAGCTGAGGTTGTTGACAGAGAAATTTAGTGCAAAAGTCAGCATCTAATAAGTCGCTAAGACTTTACTGGAAAACAAGCTGAGGGATGTTTCCTCTACTCCAGACTATCAGACAGAGCATCCTGCATTTTTGGAACTGCATCTTCTCTGGTTTTATTGCATCTATATTGCTTAAAGAGATGGCTACAAAGAGAGAGGAAACTAACTGGGCTCTAAAGGAAAGTCTCTGTTTTCTCAGCCTGGACCAGCCTGGACAACCAAGGTTACAAGGAACTTTTTCCAGCTGCAAGCCAGCAGTGCACTGCAAGAACAGGGAAGAAGACATTACAGGGCTTTTATATTTCTATTCTGCAATGACAGCACACCTTACATGATGTATCCACAGGGGTACATGTGCATCTAGGGATGTTGTGTCTCTGCAACATCCCCCACTTTACCTCTTCATCTGGTAGTTAAAATCAATCCTTCAGAGCTATTGGTTCAACTCAGGACAACTGCCCTAGTACAGTTACCCACTGCAAAGTGGTTGCCAGTGAACTCTATCTCAATAAAGATACCTCAGCATTTTAGACTGAAAAGTCCATTAGCTGCCATTATGCTGCCTGTGCAGCCCTCTTAGTCCTCCTCCTTTAATTTTGAACATTTTCAGTCAGAGAAGAAAAGAAATCCTCTATAGGTGTCCTTTGTAGCCCATAGGGTAACTTCAACTGCCCATCCTTGTGTCTTATGTTCTGTTGAAGGTGGCCACATTGCCCACTTGCCTGCTGGTGTCTGAAGGCGTGAGATGTATTGTGCTAATACAGGTGGTGTCTAATCCATGCATATTCCCCAGGATTAGATACTTGGGACACCTTCAGCTGAGGCAATTCACCTGGCTTTTAGTTCACTCTCTTCTCTAAAGGCCCTTTGGATACTCCTGGCCACTCAGGGAAGGAGATGGGTAACTATCAGCACTGCCCTGATCTGGGTTCCCAGGAGCTCTCTGCTCCCAGGAGCCTGGTATGACTCCCATGAGACAGGAATGCTCCATTGTGAAAAATGGTATCTGAGAACAGACTAGAGGAATTATTCTCTGGTTAATAACAAGAGTTATTTCTCATGGACTGCAGATTGTTCATCCATTAGTCACCAGAAGAGAAGATTCTGGAGGGAAATGTAAACTTCTCAGGTTTGTGAAGATAAGGAAATGTCTTAATTACAAGTGTTGATGTGACAACACCATCTTCTCCTCAAAACAAAAATCAGAGAACAGCAGATTATGTGGTGATATGCTGCCCACCTTTAACTCAGTGGAATGGCCTCCACCACAGAGGACTATTATGAATCATTCACAAACCTTGCAAAAACTTCATATCCACAATTACTTTATATTCATGCGTTCATGATTTCATAGCTGTGGTTTCAGACATTCTGTTGCCATTTCTCTTTATATAGGTGTTCCTGGCCTTCTTTTCTATTTTCCTAAACTTTTTGCATTTGGACATTAAACCTTTAATGACCTCCTTCATGAGGTTTTGGTTCTTGTTCCTTTATTAGTACTCTCAAATCCCAAATTTAATCTCTGAGTTAGTTCATTTCATTTGCAAGCACTGTAATCCCTTTTGTTTTTCTCTTCAGCCACATCCTCAGGCTTTTCACTTTTCTTCCCCTGTGTGTAGTTCTGTTTTCCCACAAGCTATTTCTCAGGAGTTTATTATTTCAATAACATCACTGTTTGAATGAATTCTGTCCCATCAGGATAGGGGTTTTGTACATCAAAATGACATTTAACATCACATAAAGAAAATCTTCCTTCTTTTTCCTTTATATAAGCTCTCCAGTCATTCAGTGAAGTCCCTATTCTGTCTTCTCCCTGCTTTGCTCTAAGTGAGTAACGTAATACTGCAGAGGTTACTTTTATAAAAGTCACCCTCACCCTTGTCCTACACCTTATATTAGTTCCTCTAATTTCTTGTCTGATTGCAATCTGGTTCTGGTGACCTTGATGCCTTGAAGTATGCTGATTTTTTTTTTTTTCCATGTTCCTTTCTTATATTGTAACTTAAGATATTTTACTGCTGCATTTGCTTTACTGGACCCCACTTTTTAAATTCTGAAGGCCCTTGGCAAAATACTATAATTTTATAGGTCAGTACATCCTCCTAACCTGGAGGGAGATCTGTACTTGCAACTGAATCTTCATCTGTGATTTCTCATGGTAAATTCATTATTCTTGCATAGGCATGCCAGTGAATGTTTTTAACTGTGGAGTCTCATTCTACAACATCATTTAAGATCTCCACTGCAGCTTTGGCTAGTAAAGACCTCGATACTGTCAGTATGTGCTCTTCTTCCACTATCCAAAGGCTCTGCATTGTCTTTCCACTACCCTCAGACACATTCCTAATTCCTGTTTAATCCAGGAATAGAGTTTGGGAGTGAGTGCAGCAAAACCAGTGTAGGGTTGACAGTTATGGCCCCTATAACAGCCACAGAGGGAATGAGGCATATCTAAGTGACTGATTGTTATACATAAAAACATCTTCAGCAATCATAGATTATTTGTCTGCAATTCCACTTTCATTTTTTACTAGTTAGTGTTATTTGACAGTCCATCTTCCAGTTTGCTGTGGTAATGGACTCAAGGCTGACAAACAAAGTGATGAAATACTGCTTATCTCAGCTTTATTTCTTCTCTGAACAAAAACCTGGTGGACAAAACCATGTTGGATAGAAAACTACTCTCAGTACTGATGCAGTTCATGATCATTCAGCATCTCAGCTCTCCTGAGCTGATCCTACAGCCGAAGTTATTTTCTATATTCCTGCAATATAAAATTTGCTAATTGGCTCACTAATTGGTCATATGCCTTGCTTATTGTGTTGAAACAGGGTTTTCTACTCTCCCAAGCGTAGGAGATTGTTAGGTGTGTTCACATCTGAAAACTTGTGAATCACAAAGATTCCACAGGTGTTTATTAATGTTTATTCATGCAGGTTTTTTGGTACAGGGAACAGACTGGGACTTGAGCCAGGATCTCCTGATACTGTGCCCTGTTAGTGTTTGTCCTGGGTTAAACCAGGATCTTCATCTTACTGGATGAGGATGGCAGAGTTATCAAGTTCTGCTGCATAAACTAATGATGGAGATATTGACCTTTCTGTTGTGTTATTGGGAGAGGGAGAAACTCTAATTCTGGCTGAACATTTGAGTAGCATAGTCCAAGTAGAACAAGACTTCATAATATTATATTCTCTGGGAAGTTTTCTGAACTGTTATCAGTCAGAAGGTTTCTGCTGAAGAAGGTCCCCTTGTAAAAGAAAATCTGACAAGGTAGAGTGCTTATTCATTTAGCTGTCTTATATATAAACTGTCTTAAATTAAAAATTATAGGCTTTTACTGTGTATCTGGAATGTACCTAGCTGACTCTGTCTGCCATAATACATCTACGATGGTTGAACACTGAATAATGCTGTACATATAATTTATATTGGTATGTCTTGAAGTTCACTTTTGTCCCAAATGATTAAGCTACAAAAAGCTGAATGCTTACAAACTTACTATAAAATGAGACAATTTAGCAGAAAATTGAAGAAATACCCTTCCAAACATTTTGATTCTTGTTTCTTGTTTCTGAGTGAATTTTTTTAGGTGTTTGAATTTTTGTGAATTCCTGACCAATTTCATATGCCCTATTTTGTGACTCCTTTGCCATATGTAGATCAATAGAGATCTGTGGATTGTGAGAACACAGACCTAACTTTGTTTCAAGAGGAGAAACTGTATTATGCTGTAATGAAGGGGATTCCCTGAGATGCAGGAAAGGAATAACTTATTCTCCTTTGTCATTTTTGTATCTCTCTGAAGTATGTTTTAATTTGTTTTTATGTGGATCAGAAAAATTCGAGAATTATGAAGAGTTCTGTGAAACTGACATGACTTCTGAAAAGTTGGACAAGGTAACTGGAAAAAATTTGTAATGAAAAAATTGTTTATTCTTAATAGCTGAGGAGATTAGCATTTTTCTGTAATTCATTGAATTTATGGCTGATATGCCAGGGATAGAAGTGTAATAGAAACATCTTACTTCAGAGGATGACTGCATATTTTTTACTGCCTGTGTTTGATTGCAATTTTTTTGATGTGTTGAAAGTTAAAAATTGCACAGTGCTCAGGCAAAAAACTAACTATATCTAGGTCTGAAAGGTTTCTGAAGATTTTTTAGTTTTTTTGAGGATTAGCATACAGCTTGCTCCCAGCATTTACAGCTGCTTTAACTCAATTGTAGTTGACACAATGTGTACATTTACACCAGATAGTCTCTGCACTGGCAAATCTTAAGAGATTTAAGATGCCTATTTTTATCCAGACAGAAATAAGCAGTGCAATTCTCTACCCTTGTAATCATGCTATCATCTGGTGTCACCAACTGATATAAAATTTGCTTTAATGTCAAAATGATTGACATTGCACAGTCTTAAAGTCTATTTTGTTTGTTCATTGTTACTTATAGCCAACTGCTGATTTTGACTACTCATTAAGGTACCATTTTTTTTTCATCTGCATTAAACATATTCCAAAAACTCCCAAGAAAATCTTCTGCAAGTGTATTTGGATAGCTCTATTTGGGCATCATCAATTAGCAAAAGCTCTGATGAAACGGATGGAAACGCTGGCTACTTCAGTGCTGTAAATTCATCCATTGCCTTTCCAGAGGTGAGAAATACTTAAAGCTTTTAGACATTAATTGATAAAATATGTCCTTAGGATGGAAATTTAGTCTCTGCAGGCTCCCAGCCTCTTGCCAATACAAAATCTTCACTGTATTTAACAGGAGAGTGCCCCTGCTTGAGGGCTGCTCTCTGTGTGACAGGTCAGGAAGGGAGCAGCTGGGATACACTGAGCCTGCCCCACGGTTTCTGACAAATTCCACAACTGAAGGACTGTGGGCAGGGAGGCAAAGGCTCAGCTGGAGACAAGTCCTGCATCTGCACTGGAGCAGTCTCTGATGCAGTTGATGCTGGCTACCACTTGTTATGGAGAACCTTCCACTTGTGGAATGACACAAATGGGCTGAGAGGGCTGCACGGGGAGTGGGCAGGAAAGGGTGCAGAAATAATGTCAAAGCACCAAACATCCCCAAAAATATGGATGTGCTAAAAAAGGTGTGTGTGAGGGGCAAATGGGAGGCAAAAAATATAGGTACATTTAAGATTACAGAGGGCTTTTTTCAGTTTCATGAGTTCCACAGAGGAAAATGAACAACAACAACAACAGTAATAATAATAGTAATAGTAATTAATAGTAATAGTAATACTACTAATATAGTGATTGTATGGGCAAACATTTGGAAAAAAGAGAATAAAAGAAGTTTTACTTAGTTACTTACACCCCTAGACAGGTGTCAGACACACTCACAACCCTTTTGTTCTCCCTGAATATAAACAATCCAGTACTTACAGTACATGGTAAAGTGTGCTCTGCAGCCTTACTCTCAATGATAGCTGTGCTATTCTGCCTCTAAAGGCACTGTGCCTATTGGAAACAAAATGCTGCTAGAGACTGAGGGAAGAGGCATCATCATACCACCTCCTTAGCCCCATGGCACAAAACATGCCTTGAAGGATGATAAGAAAAAGTTAATTCTCCACTAACTTTTCAAATTAAGACCTACAAGCTGAATTTTCCACAGCAAATCTATCTTTACTTTTTAATTTTATCCACACATGGAATAAGTTTGGAGCTGTTTCAGTTACTTGTTTTTATGTTTGTGGTATAAAGACCCCAAATCTAAAAAGAAAGGATTAGTTTGGAAGTAAGACTGTAGTCTGTTTTTTTTGAACTTAGGAACTTCTAGCACTTGGTATGTAGCTTTAATTAAGAGCAAGTAACCTCCACAAGCACTGCTTCACCTAAAAAGGGAAGTTAATTAGTGTTTGGGAAAGAGTTGAAAGGAAAATCTAAGGGTCCAGTTTACCTTGAATCTGTTGTGGTTTTAAGCCCAGATGGAAATGAAACACCTCTCACTCAACCCCTCCCTCTTCCCTCCCACCCTGGTGGAATGGGGAAGAGAATTGATGTAACACTTTCATATTGAGATAAAAACAGTTTAATAACTGAAAATACAGTACAGTGCAATAATAAGAATGGTAAATAATAGTTATAATAAAAAGGAAAAAAGGTTATGCACAATGCAATTTCTCACCACCCACTGACTGATGCCAGACACCCTCCCCAAACCCAGATTGGCCGCCTCTGGGTAACTCCCCCCAGTTTGTGTACTGGGCATGGCATTCCATGGTGTGGGGCATCCCTTTGGTCAGTTTGGGTCACCTCTCCCAGCTGTGCTCCCTCCCAGTTTCTTTCATGCATCTCCTCACTGGCAGAGAGGAGACAAGGAAAAAAAGGTCCTTGACTTAGGATAAACACACCATAGCAAAAACCCAAAACATCAGTGTGTTATCAACACCATTCTCATTCCAAATCCAAAACACAGCACTGTAACAGCTACTGGGAAGAAATGAACACTACCTGAGCTGAAACCAGGACAGAATCACACCTGGTCTTTTTCAGTTATAAATCTAAACTCCCCAGCTTGAACAAACTCTGATCCAGACTTTGAGTCTTGTGAAAGGATCATCTCTAATACCCTTAGAAATCAGCGTAGTTGTTCTTGCTTTTGGAAGAGAATTCTTGGTTTTCTTGGGCTTTAACTGCAAGGTGATTTATTTTAAGTCTATCTACTCATGTTAAAATCCTGTTTATTTCTCAATCCCTGCAAAATTCCATGAGTTCAAAACTATGAGGAAGGTTCCCAAAGACTCTGATAGTCTTAAAGTAAAAGGTTTCAATTTTCCTTCTTGTTTCTGATCCCTTCAATTAAACTGCATTCATTGCAGCTTGGCAAACTTAATTGCATGCTTCAAAAAGAGAAGAAAAAAAATCAGAATGATGAAGAAAGATGAGGTTTTTTTTTTAATTGTATGTGTCAGAGAAAAAAAAAAAAAAGAAGAAAGAAAAGAGACAATAAGAAATGGAAAGCCAAGAAGACATAATTTTGATTGTAGCTTTATCTTGCTATATTTTGGTGGGAAAATGAGGCCTTGTTAACTGTGCTGAAAGCAAAAGATTTGAAGGGAAGCTGGTTTTTCATTTAAATTTTATTTTATGATACCAAAAAAGAAATACAAAATTGCCAGAAATCTGTGGAATGAATACTTATCAATCCCGTTTCTGACTCTATGTTTTTGAATGTACCTAATAAAGTTGGAGCCAGTCCAGAACTAAAGAGGTTGCTTCTTGTTTTCCTATGTAAGACCTCTAATATTTTGGTTGCTCATTCCTAGTAAAAATCAGGGGACAGCAATAATATATCTTTCTATTACACATGCATGGTTTACCTTAGGAAAGATAAGAGTGGGTGGGAGTTATTTTTATCTTCACACGGCAACAAAACTTGCACCCACGCTGCCAATGCAATTTACAGAGGGTTAAAGGGATTTTGATTCCTTGGGAGGGGAGGGGAATCAGTGAGGCAAAAATGCTTGAGAGATGAAGTGATCCTTACTTCTAATCAGAAGTATTTAGACTCTCCAGACCCTATAACAGAACCAGCTAGAGAATTTGTTGCTATCTGTGAAAAACATTAGAAGGAGGGTATGAACTTGAAATGTGCACAGAAGAATATTAAAACTGCCTTTATACTGCGTGGTACTGGGTGTGGCCTGATGATTCCTCTGGAATGGTTGTTACAGCCAGCTCTTGCCAGAGTATGAGTAGTTGTGGCTCTGTCTGATCTTGACTCCAGCTGCAAGGGGAGGAAGGAAAATAGGTCAGCCAAAGACAGCTCAGATGTGTGTGATATGTTCAAAAGGGCATCCTTCTGAAAGCACCCTTTTTATTGCCTGATATGTTTTTTCTGGACTCTTAAAATAATTTAGCTTCAAAGAGATCTCTGCAGATCCTCTAGCTTCACCTCCCACTCAAAGCAGGATCAATTGCATGGTGGAAATCTAAGAGATCATTTCCAGTATAAAGGATTTAAAGGACTGCTGAAAGTCTGAGTTGTTTGGTTTGTTTGATTATTTTATTGGATTATGAGGTGTTGTTAGAAAGAGAGATGCTCAGCATTTACATATCTTGAGTATGGACATCTAAAAATCCTGTGTAGCAGGAAGGCTTCTGTTTTGACCCAGCTGACATGGTAATAGAGATGTAAAGGTAAGGGCAACAGCATAACCTTTATTTTTCTGGCAAGACAAGGAGGCACATACTGACTGTTTTTCAAAATATCATCTTTTCTCAGGTTCCAAGGTTTTAATCTGGTCAAATGCACAAATGAACCGACATTCAGGGACTCTGGATTCTGGTCTCCTAGGAGTTTGCACATACGAGAAAATGAAAAATAAACACATAATGGACTGGAGTCCTCCATTTTAGAACTTTGTTTTGTTTTCAGGTAGGCTTGAATTCCAATTTTAGAGAAGGATGAGAAAGGTGCTTTGTATGCTATTGAGTGAGCTTACCCTGTTTACACCTGAATTCAAAGAAATTACAAAATACAGTGCTTAAAACCATCACTTCAACACTTATTTTACCCATAGTTGCTCACACAATGTCTAAGTGTGACCTGACATGGGTGTAAAGGCCTGAGCATGTGTGCTTGTGAGGAGGGAGGGGAAGCAACCTGGTCTAAGTGAAGTAAGAGAGAGACAAACCTGCAGGCTTTCAGTCCTTACATCTGAATGGACACTGAAATCCAGCACCTGAACCCTGCTTTACTAACACAGAACATCCAAGGCTTGCTACAGCTTGAAGTACTTTGAATCCAAGCCATTGGTACAACCACTGGTGTCTGCTTGACACCCAGCATTGACCTTTCCCACCCCGCTGTGCTTTATCTGTCTGAGATATCAGTCTTTGTTTAACAGATGCTGCTCACAAATTTTGTGTGTCTTCATGGTCAATGTGCAATGCCCTCCTGGCCCTGCGCTGCTGGAAGGCACATTTCTCTCCATGGCTGGATTCCCATTTAACAGTCGGGTCTCCAGCAGCAGAGGGGACCTGTCTGGAGGGAAGAGAGACTGCGTGGACAATGACAGTGTCCCAGCTAAGAACGAGTTGAACTCCAGACCTGAATGATCCATACAGGCAAAAATACTTTGTGTGAAGATACTCCAAAACACAGGCTGATGTAATCCTGCCTGTTTGGATGTTTTTGGATAACATTAAAGTCATGGACAGAATTACTATGTAACAAAAAACAGATGATGGTTTTTCCTTTTCCTAAAAATGCATTATTTAACTTCTGTAGAGGAATCTAGAATTACTTTCCCTGAAACATACTGACTGAAGCACATCTATTTCATATGGTTTGCTTAACACATTCTGAGATAAATACAATTAAATTTCATTAATAAGATCCTTCCACTTGCATGCATACCTTGATTTGGAAATTCAAAGTCAGTGAGCAGCTGTAATAGAAACAGTGGTCTTTATAGGGAGTTGCATAATATACAGTAACTTTCTAAATTGTTTAAAAAGAAGGGTTATATTTTTCATTCCAGTGTCAACCTTGCTTTCTGCATTATAGGTCTAATACACAGGATGAATAATTTTATTCTGCAAATAGTTACATGATGATTTATCCTACAAAGTATGTGTTGTCTCCATAAAGGAGAATTGAATCAAACAGGATCCCAAGCCTCCTGTTATTCTTTACTGTAAATGTGGCACTAATTTGCCCTCAGTGCTGATTGTAAAGGGTAGCATGTGCCATACTACTGTGGTAACAGTCATGAATGTATCTGTGAAATGGCTAAAGCTGTGCCACTTGATGGGAAAGGAGAGAGGCAGACACCAAGACACCTGTAGAACATTCCTAGTGCTGTGCACGGGCCAGATCCCAAGACACAGCAGGAAGGGTGATGGCCACGTGTCTGGGAAAACTAAAATTTTTGCTTGTGGGAAAATGTTTCCAAATCTGGGTGTACTTGGAAAGGCAGAGGTTTGTGTTTACCACAGGCAAATCTGTAGATCATAGGCATATTTATGTTCTTCAGGCATTCCTCTCCTTTTCTATTTTTCTTTGCATCTCTCTCTTTGCTGTCTTTCTATTTAAACATCTACATATGTCAGAGACATCTTAAAGGTTAAAGCAGTCCATGCTGTATTTATTCCACCTGCCCAGTACTACTTGATATGTAAGATTTTCTGCCTCCAGCCCTGATTTTTTCTTCCACCAAATAACCCAGGGAGCAAGAGGATTCAGGGTATCTGAGCAGGAAGCTAAACAGAGGTCTTTGACTAAAACACTTTGAAACAATCAAACTGATCTGTATAACCAAGCATTCCCCTACAGGCAGGAAAACCACTGTAGCTTCATACAAACTCTAACTACTATTCACTTATTTTCCTTCCTATTTGAACCCTTCAATCTTTTTAAGGTCTGATTTAACTGCTGGAAAGCAAACATAAGAGAAATTATTTCATGACATAAGGGCAGAAATACCAAAATTGGAAGCATTGTGTAGGAATATTAACTCCAAATTTCTGCTTTGAAGAATGTGCAGCAAGTTCAATCCCTGTGTGGGCCAGTCACTTAAGAGTTTGACTTGATGACCCTTGTGGATCCCTTCCATCTCCCTTCCTGTGATCTGGAAGTGTGACAAATATGGTTCTTACTTTAAAAACAACACTGTCAAGCTGGACTCAATGCAGTGTCACTCTGTCCTGAAGGCTCTCATATCAGCTTGGAAGACCATTTTTAAAAATTTTTGCTATGCAACACTAATGAAATCAATGGTGTAAATAACCCAAAATTTTCTGTGGGACTTTGGTCTTTATTAAAAACAAGGTTAATTAGAGTGATGAGTTTTTAATATGTTGCTATTTACCTTCATTTACAATGTCAAGGTCTGGGACTCTACTGGTCAATTAAATTTCATTTTCAAATTTGCAGCATCAGATTTTATTAACTTATTAGAGGTTTAGGAGTAGGTGTTTGTTTGCGTAGGTTTTTCTTTCTTTTCCAAACTTCAGCAGATCCAAATTCTATAACCAGCAGCTCTCACACAAGAAATTGTTGTTGCTTCATTTGGAGCTGTGACCCTTGGATGTGGTGGGTGGGGAAGAGCAAGGACTCAGCTCTCACAGTTGTATGGATCTGTAGTATTTCTAATTATCATAGATATAGAGAGATATATATCTTTCAGTTTATTCCACTTTACCCTGAATCAATCAAATTGAACGTGATCCATGAACATCAATATAAGTTGGTCTATAAAGAGTTGACTTTAAGCAAGTGCAAGGTACTATAGGTAGTGACAGTCTCCCGCTCTGCTCCAGATGATGGAAATCCCAGCCGCTAAATTTTTATATCTTATATACTCACTGTGTATATGTGTGTATGTAAGTCATTAATATAATACATGTTAAATAGACAATTTACATATTATTTCCTCTGCTTAGGGACCTCCATTTGCTTTACAAACAATTTACATTGCTACCTTTGGTCACAGTGACATTAGACCCCTTTAAAGGGGAAGTGTGAATTACTCTCCTCACTATGTCTGAGGGAGTGACTGGGAGATATTTGCTCTGCATTATACATAGTGCAGATGATCAATGCTACCACTGTCCCCCAGCAAAGACACAGCATAAAAGTAAGAATCAAAATGTCCACCTTTATTCCCAGCTCAAAGCACTTGGGAGCCGTGAATCTGCTCTCCTCACTTCTCCTCCAATAACATCACAAGATTGACCTTCTGTATATCAGGTTGTTAATCACAGAATTGTTTAAGTTACAAAAGACCTTTAAGTTCTTCAAGTCCTGCCATTAACTCAGCACTGCTAAGTCCACTGCTAAACCATGTCCCCTGGAACCATATCTACACCTACACACAATTACAGATCTTTAAAATACTTCTAGGAATGGTCCTTAGAGCAATCTGTTTGAGTGCTTGAAAACCCTTGTGGTGAAGATTCTTTCCCTAATATCCACTGCAAACTGCAGTTCTGCTGACTCCCCTTCTTACTTCTCCAAGAAGTGAAAATTCAATCATTTCATTATGTCTTTGCTCAAGACAGAGCCCAACCATTGCATCACCCACCAGTCCTTCTGTGTTAACAAACAGCAGGTCTAGAGGGGCATATCCATGGGTTGCCTCCCTTGCCAACTGTGTCAGGAAGTTCTCTTCCACACACTCCAGGAGCGTCCTGGACTGTTTGCTCCCTCCTATGTTGTATTTCCAGCAGACCTCTGGCAAGCTGAAGTCCTCCATGAGAACAAGAGCCAGAGACTGGGAGGCTTCTCCCAGTTGCTTATAGAATATTTCATCTGCCTCTTCATTCTGGTTAGGCGGTCTGTGGCAGAATCCCACCGTGCTCATCGCCATCAAGCTCTAGACAGTCAAAATGGTCCCTAACATACAGGGCTAACCCATCACTCTCCTTCCTTGCCTGTCCAATCTGAAGAGTTTATAGCCATCCATTGCAGCATTCCAGCTGTGTGAGTCATCCCAACATGTTTCCAAGACGGCAGCTATGTCACAGTCTCCTGCTGAACAATGGCTTCCAGCTCCTCCTGTGTGCTGCCTGTGCTGCAGGCATTGCTATCAGTGCAGTTGGGCTATTGAGCCCAGCATCTGTTTTTGGGGAAAAGGCCGTAATTTGTATGTGACTGTTCTCAGCTGCTTTGGTGTTTTCTAAAATGGATAACCCCACTTCTTAATATGTATTTAAGAAATGAAAGGCTGATCTTGGTTGACTTTGTTTTTTTTTTTTTTGAGCCTTGCATTTTCTGTCTTTCCTGCCTGACCCTGAGGTCTAGAAAATTTCTCTTTCTAAAAAAAAAAAAAAAAAAAAAAATACAAATCTTATTTAGTCACAGGATGCTGGGAGCTGGAGTTTGTGGGAAAACATTGGTACACTGGTGACATAATCAGAAAACTCAACAGAGCTTCCAGCAGTGTAGAATTTCTCTCAGCTTTCCTCAGCTCTGGGTATGAATACTCAACTGCTCTGAGCCTGAAACCACAGGCCTAGGGCTTTCTTCAGCTGTCTGCAGCACAAGGGCTGGAGCCCAGGGGTCAGCCTCCCCCTCTAACTTGAAGCTGCAATTAGGGAAAGCATGGGCTGTGGAATGGAACCCACCTGGAGAGAAAGACACCATGGCTGTACCCTTTCCACATTCATTTGCACAACTGCTGAGGGCCAGTAACAGTGAGGTCCACTGGTTAGGGGCATTACCCAATGGCAGAAGGTTGTATGCTATGAAACAAGAAGTGTTTCATTACAAACCTTGGTTTTGGTTAACCCTGACAGGCAGCTAAGCACCACAGAGCTCATCACTCCCTGCTTCCGAACCAAAGTCCCACCAGGAAGAAGGAGAGAAAAAAGGAAAAGGAAGAAAACTTGTGGGTAAAGATAAAAAAACCCAAACCTAAAATAAACAAGCAAAAAACAAACTTAAAAAGAAGAAATGTAAGAAGAAAGCAAACAAAAGAAGTGATACAAAATGCCTAGAAAACTCCTGAGCAAAACACAGGTAACTTCCCTAAACCGCATGGAATCTGCCTGCTTATGTCCTCTCCCAACATATTGTGCAGCCCCAATCTATTCACCAAGGGTGGGGAGCAGAGTAAGAAAGAGAGAAGGCCCTGTTCAGCAACAGGTAAACCCTGGTCTATTACTGGATTGTTTTGGTCATAAATCTAAATCACAGCACAATACAAGTTCCTATGAAGAAAATTGACTACAGCCTGGTTAGGACCAGTATAATCCCCTGTCTTTGAAAAGAAAAAGATTAATCCAGGGCTGCTGTTAGGACATGCTTGCAATGATTTCAATAGAATTTAGTACCTGCTCCTTATTCTTTTTCATTTGTATAGCTCCTCTGAGCTGCAGGGGAGGACTTGAATAAAAGAAAAGGCAAAGTAACCCCTCATCCTCCTGGGACAAAATGTTCCTGCTGGTTTCCTACAATGTTACTTCAAAGCAAGAATATTTGGAACAGTTACAGCATGAGTATGATGAACCAGGGGTGTACTTAATGTTATTCAACAGAAAATGTGTCAGGAGAAAGTAATCCAGGAATATCAGTCACTGTTGTGCTGGGAACAATGAGTCAGACAGGTGCTCAGTGCAATACATCACCCTTTGAACACTTGCAGGGAGGCTGAAGAAGTGCACATGTCACTCATTCTGCTTGCAGCCATGATTAAACATGAGCTGGTACTGTTGTTTTTCAGTGCCATTGGGTCATATTTCCCCGGAAATCCAGAGTCTTTGGCAGTGATGTTTGAATTTGGAGGGACACTTGTGTTTCCCATTACTTGCCAAGGTAAGCACTGCATTTGCAGAGTCCTGATCTTTACTCAAGACAAGGCTGCCTCATTTGGAAGCAGGTAGGCTCTTTGTTGGTCCTATTTTAGTTGTGTGGAGTCTTCTTCAGCAAATCAGTTCCCAGGATAATTTTTTAAGCTGTTATTGAACAGTTTTAAAGGACAGAGGTGGGGTGGAGGAGATGTGTGAACAGTGTTTTGGATTTTATAAATGTGTGCTGAGCACATGTATGTGTATAGGATATGTACTGCATGATGTGAGGGCAATACTCACCATGGACCTTACACAAAATGATGACCCTTGATCACAGAATCACAGAAAATGCCAAGCTGGAAGGGACCCACAAGGACCACTGAGTCCAGCTCCTGGCCCAGTACAAGACTACCAAGAGTCACATCCTGTGCCTGAGAGCATTGTCCAAATGCTTATTGAACTGTCAGCCTTGGTGCTGTCACCACTTCCCTGGGGAGCCTGGGTGTCCAACCAACCTCTGGGTGAAATAACTTTTTCTGGTATTCAACCCAAACTTCACCTGGCAAAACTTTAGGGCATTTCCAGTCCCAGGACTCACCCCTCCAGATTTCACTTATGCCAATGATGGCAAATTGCTGTGACTGAGAACGAAACCTCAAGCTCCTCTAGTTTGTTCCTTGCACTGCCTCATTAACATAGAAACATTTCAGGTGTGGTACTTTGTAGCCAAGACCTCTTAAAGCAGATTGAGGGTTCCCACTGGTGCTCATTTCCTCAAATTCTGGCACACCATCCCAGCACTCATCATGGCAAGCCTGCTATTTTCCCTTTCCCAAGCTAGTTTTCTATTTCTATTTCTATTTCTATTTCTATTTCTATTTCTATTAAAGAGCCCTGTTAGCCCCTGTGCTAGACCTTTTTCCCCTCTGAGAAATTCTGGAGAATTCCTGATGGATGCCCATCAGGTATCAGTAGACCAGGTGTTGAGTAGATCCTCCTATGGTCAATAACCCCAAAATTTTTCCACTGTCACCAGCCTTGGAGCCATGCATTGACTTGATGCCTGCCTATTTCTAAAAATACCAGGTTTTGTTACTAGATGTGGATGCCAGCCTCTCCAGGTCAGGGAGAGAGAAACAGCAATCGTTTCTCAAGTGGCTTGTGAGAATTTTTAGGGAGTTGTAGGAATGTGATAACTTGTTAGTCTAAACAAGGTGGTGTTTTTCCACTTGCTTTTCTGTTCCTCTCAAGGACGGTGTGTGAGCAAGATGTTTTTATTAATTAACCAATCAAATAGAACGTGTTCTGTCGGTCTATTTAAGCCAAAGTTTCCTTTCCATTAAAGCCTTCTTTTCTTCCTTTTTATGCTGTGTCCTTGCCCGTTCTTGTGTCATTCTTGGCTTAAGGGTGACAACTAGAAGAATTGAGGAAATCACTACCTATGCTGCCTGATCCCTCTACTAATCATCCCAGGGCCCTGAAGTCTCTTTTGATTGCTTTATTGTGTCATTGCTGCCAGTTTGAGCAACAAATAGCAGATAGCAATCAGAGAGCCTTACTAGTCTGGAGAGTTTTGCAGGATGTCCCTTATCCATGCCCCTGGGAGACATAAGACTTCTCTGTGAGATCCAGTCTGTGTATTGGACCCTCTGTTCCCCTTAGAAGGGAGTCTCCTATTACAACCACCCTTCTTTTCCTCTTAACAAAGGAGGTTTTGATGTGAGGTACAGGTGGTGTTGATTTAGGGAGCTCCACTATCCCAGAAGGACCTTCACCCACGTTATCAGTTGTCTGGTCTTCTGGTTCCAGAGCCTCACACCTGCTGCAGAGGGTACCAGTCCTGCTTGTCAGATTCTGAGGAGGAGGAACCTTCTTCCTGGTACGTGCAGTGACCTGCTTCCAGCCTTTGTCTTTGAGAGACCCTTGGCTAACAGCCCTTTGACTAATTGCCCTGCAGGGATCTGAGTCCATGGTAAAGACACTACAGACATTTTTCTGCATGGCGTTTTTTGAATCTCACTCTTTTTGATAAGCACAGATAAAAATAGCAATTATACCACAAAGAAGCCTGTGTTTTAGAGCGGGTCCTCAAAAGGAGCAAACCCAATTGAGGAGACTGAATTCCCCATAAGTATCAGGAGGCTGCACTGACTGCATTTACACACACCTATGCTCTGCCCTATTCTTTATAGACTACAAACCCACAGCTAGGGACACTCACCAGAAACAGTCTCTTCAAGGATCTTCTTCTCATAACAAAGAGAGAGATCATATTTATTGCTTTTCTTGGAAGAAAAGTGTTTCCCTTACATATACAGTAAGGGATTGCTATACCTTTCTCTCTAAAGAGCATAGACAACTTTTATGGTACTTAAAAGTCTTTCCTTTAGTAAACAGCTCCAGAATTATTAAACCCTTCAGGGGCTCTGATAGCAAGATTTCTCTTACCATGCAGGTAGTACAGGAGGTGCCAGAAGCAGATGTTTTGAAAGTTGCAGAGAAGAATCAGTGTTTAGTACAGAAGGTAGAAAAGCACATGTGATGAGAATAAATGAAAATAAATTTGTCTCAACAAACATTTGTCAAGGAGCCTAATTTCTGTTGTATGGACCAAAATTGCTGCTGACATTTTCTGTAATGAAGTTTCTTCTGATTTGCTCAAAGTCTCCATCTGCACTCTGACTCATCCGCTTTATTCCTGGACTGGGCATGTAAGACAGACCTCCACATCCCCAGGACCCTGGCATCCTTTTGCAAAATGTTCCACTGAGGAAAGCCTGAGGCAGATGGGTACATACAGACCTGGGGCTGTCCATTTGCCACTGTATAAAATAAGGCCTTGACTGAGAAAAACCAGCTTCGTATCCAGATCCTTCCTTCTTTCCTTCTGCCTTTTTTCTTTTCCTAATATAAAGTGTTCATTAAACTGTGTTCTGAATGCTTAAAAGAGTAGTGGAGTTGCCTTTTTTTTTTTTTTTTTTTTTTTTTTTTCCTGGCTGTTTTTATAGCTCTATTCAAATCAGAGGAACTATCCCAATTTCCACCAAATGATGCAGATCTGGGGTTTAAAATACATATTCAGAATGAAAGAGTCATGTAAAGAAAGTAGCTGTGGGTAATGAGGCAAGGATTTCAGCTAGAGATTTCAGAAGTGTATTTATGAGCTTTATTGCCACATTTCTCATAACTAGATAAATAATATCTGTTCTGTTGCTTGCTTAATAAAATTATTCTCTGTTTCAGTAGAATTAGCAAGTCACAGTGCATTTAGAAACTGCTACATTGGTGTTTTGTAAAGTTGAAAAAGGATAACATGTTTGACACATTTAGTGGTCCAACACAAGCGTTGTGTTTGTCTTTGGACACACATTCTGTTACCTGTCCTTCTCTTCAGACAATCATTGGCCCGTCAGTGTGAATAATTTGTTTTGCTCTGGAAAATATCAGCCCCTGCTAGGATTGACTAAGAAGAATTGTTGTTTCAGCAATAATCTCTGTTGATATGTTGTGTATTAAGCAATAAGCGTCTGTTGAAATTGATTAATTGTTGAAGTGGAGATGAGATTTTAAGGCAATTTAAAATTCTGTTCATTGTACTCATATTTTTTTATTAACTATCCTTTGTTATGCTGCTATGTACAAGATGAATAGAACTTTTTTTTTATAAGGCTTCTCAGTGTCATGCATTACCTTCTAAATGTTTGGGATGTTTGAAAATCCCAGATATCAGCAGCTCTATTTCCAAGCCTTCACCAAGGAAGGAGAAAAGGATAACCTTGTCTTTTAAAACATATTTATCTGTGTTTTCTTGTGTGACAGCAGACTCTTTTTCACTTTGATATATATAGGACAAGGAGAAGCACTAGAACAGGTCTGACCCAAGGTTGATGAAGGCCAGTATTCTGCAGCTGGCAGCAGACAGCACCAGCTGCTTCAAAAGAGCAGACAAGAAGTTTCACAGCTAGTGGCCATTTGAAAATTAACCTTTGAGACATTTTCTCCCAGCTTCCATGAGTGGAAAATTCATTTATGCCTGGAGGCATTGCTTTTCTTTTTTCCCCCCTCTTCTTTTTTCCTTTTATTTAAGGTTTCCTACTATAATTCTGTTCATTCTTGATACTTGTAGAAAATCTTAGACCTTTTTGATTGCTGTGAAGCTCTTGGCCATGATGGTATACTGTGCCAAAGACAGGTGAATTGAAATTGATGTGAAACACCATGTTATTGTATCAGTACAAAACATGTCCCCTTCCAGTCTCAGCAAATCTATTGTGTTTCTAATAGTTCGTGTTATCTGTGCCTAATTAGTTGCAAATTTTGGGCCACAGTGGTTTGTTTACTTGCTGTTATGGCTGTCCCCTCTTTAGCTCTCAGGTCCTTTGAGTGCAAGTTCATCAAAGCAGGCTGATCTTTACACAGCTTTTATATAGCACTCAGTTCACTGTGAGCATCAGCTATTTGTAAAAGAAAGATATGCATCAAAGTCTAGGGGAACTGTACATTATTAACATATTCTGACTCTTATTTGACTAAATGTGACTAGAAAACAAAATAAAACAAAAAGCCCCAAGCGAAATTAACACCTCTGCAAATGAAATGTGTTAACGAAATCACTTGCTCACAGGCGATACCAAAGTACAGGGTCTTCTGATCCACCAAAGACTTGAGGTACCTGGAGGAGTTGTGAGGTTGGAGTATTTTGATGGCCACATGTCTGGTTTCAGGCCTCTGCTTCTTGCTTTTCTGGGGTTTCTTGTCTGTAATGTGAATGATCATGAAAATGATGGCATATTTAACTCTGAGAGTGTTGTATGCTGTCAGAGTCCTTCCACTGAGACTTCTGGAGCTGCTCCTGTTTGCACTATGCAAGATGAGAATGCTGAAGTGCTGTGTTGGCTGGGGAACATGAGCTACTTCCTTGCTGCTCCTTGTGGCTGATCTCAGAACTGTCCAAATTTAAAGGCTCTAAGAACACCTGAACTTGACATCAATTTATACTTTCACTCAGAGCCTTTCTGAAGAATTTGACTTAAAGGGAACAGGTTTCACATTAAGACAAAACTGAGTGTATCTTTATTATGTTTTTGTAGGAGATAAGGTAGGTTTGCAGCAGAGACTGCATAGAAAACTGTGTCTTTTTTTTTAACTCCTGATCAGCAG
The DNA here is from genome assembly GCF_026979565.1 of Vidua chalybeata. Classification (NCBI taxonomy): domain Eukaryota; kingdom Metazoa; phylum Chordata; class Aves; order Passeriformes; family Viduidae; genus Vidua; species Vidua chalybeata. Next base: position 142,336,725 of record NC_071530.1, read on the forward strand.
GAGTGGATTTGGAAAGGTCTGTTGAGAAAGGTTTTAGTCTTCTGGTTTGGCACTTCTATTTGTGAAGAGCTACATTTTGATTGTTGCATGGTGCTTTCTTCAGAAGGGGTTTTGTGGGAAATCTAGAGTGGATGGAGCAAGCTATGGGTGACAATGCCCAACCTTTAAACCTGATGGAAACTTAAGTTCATATAGTGTGGCCATTATAAACTCAGTGCTCAACTCTTTATGCATCTGAAAAAATATCTGACTACCTCTACAATTCAGGAAGAAACCCGGATCTTAAAGGAACTTCTTTTTATGCAGAGACTCCTCATAGCAACTTTTACAGCACAGCTTGTCACTATGTTTAGTTTTCCTACAGTCCTAATTCTTGTGTGAATGTGGCTTGCACAATAAATACTGTCTGTGTTTGTGGAGGGGAATGATCTGGGTCTCATCATACTTGTGAATTTGTGTGTGAGATTATAGAGTCACATCAGGGCAATCACGTTCTAGCTGATCTTTAAAGTCAGATCTCAGGCTATATTAAAATTCAAGGTAAATCAATCCTAGCCTTTTCACTACAAGTAATACAATATGATATGAAGTAGGGGCATAGTCCTATAGAAATGGAGTAACTTAGATTGTTTCCATTCATTGTTGGCAGTGTGGCAATGAGTTATACCAGCTGAAATCAGACTGGGTGACACCTCATAGAAACGTGGCAGTTCTGGTTTCAAAAAGTGGTGGGTTTTTTTTGCATTTGTGCCATGCTTTCCTGTTTTCCGAGTGCTACTCTGTCAAACAATAGCCATCCCAGTGCTGTTTTATCAAGTCTTTGTGGGTTTGTGCTAATCAGTATTTGTCAGAAAGCAACATATTTATTTTCAGCCCAGGAAAATAATTCAATTGGAAGAAAAAATCATTCTATTGCCATAGTTTATCTGCATGATATATCTCATCAGTGCACAGCAGTGGTATCTCAGGAGACCTCAAATGCAGAACCTGTACTAAGAAGAAAATATAAGAGCTAATTTTTCTTGTAAGTTACTCTTAGTTTTTTCTTATTTCCATTCTCTGATGAGGGCAGTAGCCTTTCTTTCTGCATGCCTGTGGGCTCTATGTGTGCTGGTCTTGGTGGAGGTTCCTATGCTACAAGCACTTTCTGTTCAGGCAGAGACTTGTGCAAATTTTGGGCACCAGTCAGCCCTTCCAGCTCTTCACCAAAATAGGAATTACAGATGGCAGCACAAGGAAGCATGGGTGGGATCAGCATTCACAAAAAGAGGGGAAATATTTTGCTGGATATCATGAACATTTTCAACTTTTTGTATGATGACAGTGTTCTGCCCTCCAAATCTGCCCTTGAATGTTTCAAGAAACAGGTGCAACTTCAGATGAATTAGATTATGGGATTAGAACCATTAAATTTCACAGAAAATATTTGCTTCATATTCCAGATTTTTCTAAGCCTGGGGGAACCAAAAAGATGCAAGTAGTGCTTTCAGGGAGGGGAAATGTTGTAGTGGTATTGATTAGGGAAATTCCTATATCCCAGGCCTATTTAATTTCTCTTTGCCCTCTCTGTTTTATACTGTTAGGTCTTGCACAGTGCTTTATCAGTTTCCTTGGCAGAGCTCTCTCATTTATGGTTATCTGACTTTGCTTCATTTTTATGCCCATATCGTGGGTTTATTGGATTGGAAAGTTGACTACAAGCCATCCAGAGAGGCTGTCAGCAGTAGAATATCACATAATTGAAGTGAACAGAAATTCAGCTCCTGTATGTTTCAATGCTATTTGCTGAACTAAACAGAAACATCCTGAGATATTTCCCAGACGGTGACAATTTTTCACTTGGATGTGGTCATGCTATCAACAGGCAACTGGCCACAGCTAAAATAATGCCCTCAGCATCGTATAAACTCACATAAAACATGAGTTAAGGATGTGTGAAGCAGCTGGAATATGACACAGCTCAATGTAGTTTATACCCTAGGTCCAAATCTGGCTCTACTCATGAAAGGGAGCATCAGTGCAAATATTATGGAGAGATTTTGGGGATCTTGGATTAACCATGGGCTAATGGTGTAACTAACAACAATTAACCCCAAACTCTAAAGTCTTATCCCATTTTCAAATTCTCCATGGGGCTTATACTCCAAAAAGTCATTGCATCATAATTAAAACCATTTGTGTTTAGACTTGGCTTTTGACTACACATCTGAGCTGAACAAAGAGCTATAAAGCTTAACTGAAGCAGCGTCCCTCTTTCAGAATCATTGCTCAATTTGAATATTATATATGGATGCAAAATTTCTTAATTTCATGACTGGAGGAAAAGCTGTCTCTCTTTTTAAAGAGATGGAGCCACCTGCTAACCAGAGAGCAACACAATATATTAAATTGACATAGATTTTGCAGGCAGTATTGCCTTCACATGTTAAAAAAACAGTCACGTTTTTGTCATGAGAATAAGCTGGTGCTGTACATGACATTAAATAACACTTCCTGGATGGAACAGTTAGAGAGATGGAGAAACTAATAACCATTTAAGTTCTTTGGTGCAAAATCAGTTTATTGTATTGACAGACACATAAAGAAACAGGCTGCAGGGTGGTGAAAAGGTAGGCAGGTTGACTGATATTAGAATATATAACTAGGAATAATGGGGTAAGTTAAACAGAGAGACCCTCATAACATGAACATCTTGCACTGCAAAATAGTCTCCCCTAGGATAAGAAGAAACAGTTAGCTTATTAAATGAGTCATTTAATATGATCGGAAAAAAAGTTGGAAAATATGCTGTAGGGAACAATCCTGGAGACAGACTACCAGACATTACTCTTCATTGCCTGTGATTATCTGCAGTCACATTTTTTTTTCCTTGTATTCAAAATGTGGAAGCAAAGTAAATGAGGTTGTGCCTTTCAATTGCTCAGTTGCACAAGCTGAAAAAAAATGAGGGTTGCTTTCTTAATGACATTACTTAAGTGAAGAGCACTGACCTTTTCTTTAAAAAGGAGAACAGGAGACACACGTATAAAGTGAAAAGACAAGGAATTGCCACGATGTGAGTTCAAGCTCAGGTAGGAAGATCAAGCACTGAATTCCAGTGCAATGACAGGAAGACCCCTCAGACACCTGCAGCAGTAATGCATGCTTAATCATTTTTTTCTTATACAAGCACTTGGAATTTCTAATTAATTTGTGCAATATTTATTAAACTCATGGCTAAGGAGTTTGCTTTGTCATCCTTTTTATTCTCTTCCTACACTCAAATATTCAGAGAGGCAACTACGTTTTTTTGATGGTTTGTGTTTCTGTTAAATGTTACATATCTCTGATGATGAAGAGTCATTTGTGCATGCAAACAGAATAAATTACACTTCTACCCACCTGACGGAGTCTGTTATGCTGCTAGAATGGTCTACCTGGCAGAAACATACTTGATACTTCAGGTTTATAGTGATTTAAATGCACGAGGATGTTTCTGCTCCTGAAATAAGTGAAATAGTTATTAACTTCAGTTGGCACAGCTTTATACCCTAAGTTAGGAGAAAGAAACTTAATGTTTCTCCTTTCCCCCATCACTTTGTGAGAGACCTCAGATTGCTTTGCTGAAAATTTCCTATTGCTACTGGCTCTTATAGATTAAACTCAACAGAAAAAAAATTGGAAGTGAGATATGACCTGAGCAGAAAAACCCTTATTCTCCTGGAAATTAAGACAGTTTTTCACTCAAGAGCTGTCTTACAATCTTTACTCTGTGGTTGCTCAGTACACTGTCACACAGTAACAGGCAAAGTGATCCAACAGTGCTGAAGAAGCTCTGGTCCAGAGGGCAAAACAGGCCTACAGGACCCCTGAGGAAAGCAAATTCTGCTTAGCATCCACTCACTCCTGCTTTGCACTCAGTGAGAAAGAGTGCCTGTCTGTGTGAATTCAGATTTGGTAACTCAATGACCAGTAACAGCAATAAAGTGTTTCCTCATTGACTTTGGCTTTGGGAACAGATAAGCAGTGTGCCAGACAAAATAGTCAGGTGCTTTTGTGCTTTTTCTTGCCTGTTAGACACTGAAAGACAAAGATTTAGTGCATGCATGGATATCTATGTATGAATGTCCCCATATACACAAATACATACAATTACTAGTCTATCTGCTTGCATACCCAAGGCTTATGAAATACAAGGCAGATGTCACAGACAGATCAAAGATATTTAACTAGCAAAGCTTATCAATGTCCATTATCTCTGGATAAAGAAGATGATTGAGATTTAATGCTCTTCTCTTCCTAAGCCTGTGTGAATAGTGGAGACCAATACTGTTTAAATTATTGAAGAGAGGCCCTGCTTGAGCACAGGTATAAGTATTTATAAGAGAAATGGGTAGTCAAGTATGGAATGCTCTAGGGTTGAACAACGTGGTTTTGTGCCACTCAATGCTCTGCCTCATTTCTCTTCTATCCATTAGCTTGCAATGTCTCTGGAGCCAGAGTTAATCCCTCTGGTATATCAGAGACTCTTCCCATCTGGGAAGCTCAGTCGGGGCCTCTCTCTGCTGCTGGGCTGCCAACAGCAAATGGCATAAACTGAAATGTTACTCAGACATGTTGGGAGATTAAATTCCTCTTACACTGCTAATCCTTGGGGGTTTTAGGCATGGCCAAGTGCTAATGCCTTATCTTGCCACCTATAAAAATGTGCCTGTGACTGAGAGGCACCAGATGTGTGAGGAAGCTGGGCAATGTTGGCCTTTTTCCCTCCTTCCTCTCCAGCTCTCAGATAAGGTCCACAACCCTTCCCTCTGCTCCCAAAGCAAAACGCTCAGGTCGTGCTCCCTGCTCCTCAACCCTCCCACTCCCAGCTCTGGTTGCCACACCTAATCTACTAACCCTTATTTTGCTGGGCATGCAGATGCAGCCTGGCTAACTCTTACCCTGTATGGTCTAAATAGGTGTGCAGCAAACAAGGAGGCCCTGACATGGGAGCCTTGGACAGGAAGCAAGCTGCGATGTGTAAGTTTCTGCTTTATGAGTATGTATTTCTATTCGGAACCAATTTGGCAATGTCCAGATGGTCTTGCTAAAACACACACAGCCCAAAAGGAATTCAAACACCCAGTTGTGGGCATAATGCTTGTGAGCTGCATACAATTTCTCTCTTTATATGGTTTGATTTGATCACCATTGTTAGATCACAAAGGATTCGGAAGCATTTCAAATGTCATTTATGTCCCCCAAACTTGTTATTCTTATGATAGTCTCCTTTGCATGTCACAAATCCAACTAAAAATAATCTTCCTTCCATTTACAATGTACTTTGCTTCTCCTTTAAAGCAGTATGGGAAAAACACATGCTGTCAGTAAAAGCTGTATGTAAGAAGCCACACTGTTTTCTTTCTGTTATTTTCATGTTTGGCTAAAGGTGAGCTTAATTGGTTTTTATTTATGAACTTTATTTATAAGGAACATCAACTGACCAACTGATAGCCCAAGATTTATTCAGAATTTTATCTGGACATCTGTTACATCTTATCATAATTTTGTTTTGTCTCTTCAAGAAATAAGGGACTAATCCTGCCTCAGTTTAAAAAAAAAATTATAAGCACATAATAGTTGCAGTCTTGCATATACCTGTTTGAATACCATTGCAATTCCGTAAGAGATACTTGGAAACAGGATAGGTGATCTCTGTGGCAAAGCATTACCATGCTGCAAGTGAAACTGAATATCCAGTTCTCAGTTGGTCCTTTCAGTTTGAATGGGCAATATTCAGGCTGTGAGACTCACCTTAGGGATGGATTGCAGGACTGTTCTGAACAGAAAGAACTCTCTGGATTAAAAGAGGCCAGAGATTTGGTCTGTGCACGGACTGTCTCCTGCATCCTAAGTTTTAGTGGGGCCATTTTTCTACTACTTTGCTTTGATCATTCTGATTAACTATCCTCAGTGTGAGTATTTCACCATGGTGAACTAATGGCTTTTCAAGTCCTGATATCCTGGTACATGGTCAGAGTCCCAAAGGGAGGGGAAACACCCCCTTATCAAATTACCTGTCTTGTCCCAACACGGGTGAGAGCAGCCTCAACACAATCTGCAGTAAAGCACCCCTGGCTCCAATTCTCCCCGTGCAGCTCTGGCACCTGGTACCCAGCAGGAGCAGCACTGGGAGCTCGAGCACCCTGCAGGGAGTGGGCATGCGGGGTCAGGGCTGCAACAGGGCAGAAGGGATCAGGAGCTGCTGGGAAAATCTCCTCATCTTTTTATTCCTTGGCCCCAAAAGCTTGTGTCTGTCCACAGCTGACACTGGAGAGGAGAATGTGGGGGGAATACTCTCTGATTGCTTCAACTTATACTTCATGCAGGTACTATTACCTCAGTATGTGTTGTTTCATGAAATTATCAAGTTCTTTCCTTAAACCCATTTGTGGTTTTTGATTTATTTCAGTCATCAACAGCTGGTAAGAAAGTGATTTCTTGCTGTATTTCAACTAAATATTTGGATGATTTAGCTTTTGATTAGAGGTTCATTTTCAAACTTAATTATTATGACTTGTTAAAAAGAAGAAAATCAGTTTAGCATTTTCCCACAAAAAAGCATTTATATCAGGGGAAGGCATGAGCAGAGTGTGTCTGTTTGCTAAAAAGCTGCTTTGCATCAGACCCCAGGTACCTTACACCAGCACGATGCTAGTGCCCAGGAAGAGTTTGCAAACCTGTTTATTTTTGTATGAAGCTGTTATCTTTCATAGCACAACATGGAAAACAGCAGCCTTGAAAATAATTTTGTGCTGGATAAACATGAGAGGGTTCTCTGTCAGCCTCCCACTGAGCATGTACAGATCAGTGGCTGTGACATGGGGTTTGAGGGATGGTGCCAGATACCTTTCTGAGACAAACTGCTGTGACTGCTGCCTGGGAGGTGATGGATGAGGCTAGATGGCCCAGCCTGCCCTGTGATGTCCCATGCTATTGCAGGACTGCCACCACCCCTCAAGGCTGGCTGCTGTGGCAGTGAGGCAGAGCCTTTCTGAGCTGCTCAGGCAGGTATGTAAAACAAGAATTAAGTAACACAAGCTTTCCTCATTTTAACAAAATGACAATACCAGAACTATGGGTATGAATTTCCTTTAACAAAAGGGGTAACGTGTACGGGTTTGCCTGATAAAACCCCTTGCCTCTTTGCTTTTCCTAAGGCTATTCCTGCAATCACAATAGGGTTTTTCTTCCAGAACCAGTGAGCAAATCTTCTCATACCCTATTTTCCAGTGAAGAGACAGGGATGAGCTGGTCCTGCTGGATGTGGGTGGGTTGTGGCTGTTTCACTGGCCCACAGCAGTAGCAAGGGTGGCTGACAATCTTGCTGCACTGCAGCTTTGAACCCTCATGCACGGCATGGCTGAAGGGCCCAAAGAGGCTGAGTAGGGACTGATTTGGGGTCCCAGTGTGGGAGAGGCAGCACTGCTGAGGAGGAGGAGGTGGGACCTGGAAACAGGGGCACTTCTGGCCCTCCCTGTCCAGAGGGCGTGGCTGGTCTGGGGAGTTACTCGTGGTCTCTTTTACACATGACACAGGTGGTTTGCTGTGAGATCACCTTCCGACCCAGGGCAAAGCAGCCCAACCACCCCAAAGGCTGCTTCCCACAGCCAAGTCCATCTAATCCCTGCTGATGATTGCAGATGAATTCCCAGCAGTTTTGGTGTCCCCTGCTGCAGAGGGAGTCACAGGGTTCATATGTCTCCAGTGAAGGTGCAGCGATAAGAAATCTGGATGATTTGTCCCCTCTAGTGATGGTCTGTCCATTTGGACAGTGACACAACAGGTTGTGCTGGTGGAGCCTCCATGTGGAAAAATCAGGCTGCAGCCTGCTAAACAGGCATTGCCATCATCATCGAGAGGAAAGGGTGATGCATCCTTCTTTAGCAATGCCTAAAATTAGGATGTGGACCAATTTTCATCATTTTTGTTTGTTGATTTTTTTCCACTTTCTAATTTCATTTTCAGTCATGGAATAACTCATGGTTCCCAGAGACAGAAATTCTGCCACCTTGAATATTTAACTTGAAATATTAAAAACAATCATCTGGTTTAACCCCTTTAGACCTCAGGCAAAAATGGTTTTAATTTGGTGCCCAACTAATTAGCTTGCTGAGAGATGTTAATAATTAAGCTAATAATTACTACACCTTTGCAATGGACCTTAAGGTAACTTTAACGCAAGTAATTTAAAGACAAAAATAATTATTTCTGGAATATTTTTTATTAGAACAGACTTATTTTATATTTATATTTCTTTCCCTATTTCAGATGATGAATATGAACCAAAACACATGAAAGTTCCATAACTATTGACCAGAAGGGAAAAGGAAAAATTGCCATGCTTCAACATGGCTGACAGAGAAGTTTGGGAAAAAGGACTTTGTTGCCTGGTTCAGGTCTTTTTTGAGTTATTCTGCTCTTTCAGTTATTGAGAAAAAAGCATACCAACTTCTCTCTTTGTCCTCTTCTCTCCCCAAGCAGCATTTAGCCAAGAGTGGCCAGGATGTCTGAGATGCGCAGAATTGGCAAAATAAATTACAAGAGTGAATTCTGTTCCAAGTACATAAAAACAGAAAACTTCAATCAAAAAATGAATGAAAACCAAACTTCTACCAAAAAAAAAAAAAAAATAGAAAGCTATGTGGTTTTGCTCTTCATTATCACTTTCTGCATTCAGAGCCACACACACTTTTAATGGACTGCTTTCCAGCAGAAGGGATGGTGCAACCTTGGAACAACCAATTTTTGCAAATGGGGACATAGGGACAGAGTCATTAAATTTCTTCCTTAAACCTTAGAGTGACCCATTCTGTGTGGATGGCAGAGCTGGTCACAAGTAAACACTGCATCTGGGAGTTCATGTCTCACCCCTCCCAGCAACTGCAAGCAAAACACAGAAGTAAAAGGCTTTTTTCTATTTTGGAACTGAGGGACCTTCTTTCTGATCCCAGTACTCTGAGGTTACTGCATGGATGTGATTTATGCAGTAATTAAAGCTGCAGAATATAGTTAAGTGCCTAAATGCCTCTTAAAATGGTGTTTAAAAGATGTATCCTTGAGGCCCTACATTCCAAGGCACTGACTCCTACTGCTCCCACCGAGGCCAGTGGAGCACTTGGTCTTAAGCCACAGCATGGCCTTGAGCCAGAGTTGAGTGTCGTGATCCCAGAATGGCCTCTTCCAATGCACAGCTCTGTATTTGATGCTCATTTGTGAGACTTTGAAGCAGAAAGACAGGATGGGATAGTCTATACCTTGCTATTCCTTGCTGAATAGCACCCTGGAAATTATTGCATTAGGTAGGTACAGCAAGGCTGACAAAGGAAATATTTTCTTAGGCCTGCCAGTGCCAGCTCCCTGATCACTTTGCTGTATTTGATCTGGCATTTGTCTGGTGTGACTCATTCCTTGCAGCCCCAGGAAAATGTGCTCTCTATCAGCATTTTAGAGGCTCTATTGCTCAGTGTTAGGAAACAGAAGGAAACTCCTTCCAAATGTGTTTCACCAAAATGGTGGGCTAAATTTTTGTAAGATATCAAGCCTGTTAGGAAAAGAGGCAAATGGCATACCTGTATGACCACAAGAGAAGAGGAATTTCATTTGCAGGCAAAGACTACAAGATGGTGAAAATATGTTGTATTTATAAAGTAACATTTTTCTATATATTCCAGGGAGAAAGGGATTTCATGCTGGCTCTTTAGCACCCTGTCTTGCTCCCCACCTATTTCCTGCAAAGAAGTAAGTGGAAAATTTGCTCTTGCCTTTAAAACCAGAGCTGTGAGTGCTATGGTGACACTATTACCTAATTCTGTTTCTTTATACTATACCCATGCAAGACCTGGCATCCTGTGACAGGAGCTGGGTGGTGTGTAGACAACTGCTGGATGGTCTGTAAAAAAGGGATCCACCTACACTGGGGAGCTGAATTCCCAAAGACCATTTGCATCTGGTCTTCATGGATCAGGTTTGGACAAGGTAGCAGAGAAAACATCTGAAAGAGAAACTGGCCTCATGAATTCTCCCTATTATTCAAAAAAGAGGTAGTTATATTTTAATGTAAAAAATGTGCATTATTTAAGCTGAACTAGACAAATGGCTCTACTTTGTATTTGCAATAGAGTGTGAAAAAGTAGAATTATAACTACCTTTTACCTCTCTTTGGGCCTGGATGGTGCTGAGTATTCAGACCTGTTCAGCAAAGACTCAGTGTGAACATTATTTTGTCCACATGCCTGGGGAGAAGAGAGGAGATGATGGAGATATTTGGGCCAAATATACTCATTAAGCCCTTTCTTGTTTTCAGATGTTGCTGATTTGGGTACAAATCAGGACAGGGATGGGACAACTCAGCAGGTTTAAACAGCCCATGATGCTGCAGTGTGGCATGCTCTCTTACAGCATCCCCAGTATTTTCCCATGCCATCACAAGCACATCCTGTGCTTCCTATCTCCCATTCATTCCAGTTCCTTCAAGGAATTGCCTTTTCCAGTCAAGCACAGAGAACTAGGCAATGGTTAGAATGAAGGAGGCTTGATAGAAGATTTAGCTGATGAGGGATTTAGCAAGGAAGGAGATTTAACAAGTTTTCCCTCTGTTGACCTCATTCCCAACTGATTTCTGTGGAGTTAAGGCCCCACACAGGGCAGCTTCTCCTGCTGCTAGTCGCCTCCCTGCAGATAATCTGACCTTTTCTTTCTCCAGTACTGATAAGATTTAGAAAAAATATGATTGATTGTACAACAAACAGTTTTTATTGATGGTTTAGAGGTATTCCCTCCCTCCCCCCCAAAAAAAATGGGACCAGGGCAGTTCCTGGGAGCGTGGGCAGCCAAGGGGCTGCTGAGGTGTGGTGCCCACTCCTTCCCAGGCCAGGTGGGCATGGCTTCCCCAGCACTGTCACTGCAGAGCTGATGGGGGATCTTATCTCATGCATTCCTCGAGCCAGGCAGGCAGAGAGGGTTTCGCTTAAGTCCCCAACACACATGTTGAGCAGAAATAATTTTAGTATTCTGCAGGTTAGATCAGAGTTTCTTTCTTCCTTCTTTGTGTGTCGTGTTCTGATGAACGCTGCTTTGTCTTGGCAGGCGATTGCTATTTCTAATTTGTATAATAAAATCTGTTGTCTCCTTGGACAAGAAGTTTTTCTCTGAACTACATAGATGCCAATTGTTATTGAAATGCATGACATTCATTTTGTGTGTTTGTTCTCAGGAAACAAAATGAGCAGATTTTTCATTTTGTTCCTGTGGTTTTGCTAAGCTAGCAGGCCATATTTTAGCACCAGACCTGTAAGCATCTGCTCTTCTGAAAAATTTAAACAGAATTCCTGCTTTGCTCTGTGTAAATATGGAGGGAAAGAAGCAGGAGCTGTGAATCTACTCTTTATAATGTCTCATTGTAAACTCTCTATAATGTCTCATACAGTGAGTTGCATCAAAGCAGTCCTGAGAGGGAAGCAGTGAGATTATATACATTTTTACAGGTGGGAAAACTGAGGCAAAGCTTAGTGGTAAAGCTAGACTAGAGCTGAGATGTGACTCCCAAAGCTCTGTGTTGCCATGTCATGCAGCCCCCTTCACAGTGCTTGCATTAACAGGGCTGACAACCTCTTCTTCAATGCTGCTGGATTTATCCCTGTAACACATCCATGAAGTACTGAAACTTTGCTTGTGTAGGTGGGATATCAAAGCAAATATGTGTGAGTGTGTACTTTATGAGCAGGGGAAAGAGTTGCATACAGACACACATGCACAGAGAAGGAGGGAGAAACATATTGCAAACCCTGATCTACAGGGGAAAAAGAAAACTTTATTAATTTTAAACACTCATCTTCTTGCTCTGCTCTGTGGGGCCCAAAATTTTCAATTCTTAATAGGGTTGTTATTGCCCTGAGGCCCTGGTGTTCAGTGAAATCTGTGGCTCCTCTTACTGGGACTCCCAGGCTGAGCCCAGCAGCAGGCACTGCCTGAGGTTGAACATGGACTCAGGAACTTGCATCATATGAAGTTCTACAGACCTGTGTCATTTTTCTTCTGAGCTGATGGGGTTCTTTGCTGTGGAGAGGGGTCCTGCCACATCTGGAATCCTGCTCAATGAAGTGTCAGCTCTATAATCCTGGCGGCTCCCCAAAATAGCCTCATTTATACTTTGGCCATTGGAGAATCTCTTTTTAGGAAGGATTGCTCCAGAGAGTGGAAATCACAAGAAATCTGCAGTGGACAGGAAATGTGGGAAAACATTTGCTGGTGTCAAGGAGCTGACCAAAGACTTTGTACCCCTTTATTATCTCCCTGGGGAAAACAGGTTGGAAAACACCATTGAAATACCTCAAGAACAGCAAGCAGAAGGGTTTCCTCCTTAAATTTCTTGCTGGAGTAAGGCAAGGGCAAGGGCAATAAAGCTATGGATTTATATTTGCAAAGACCAAATAAACTCAGGGTTTTAAAAAGCTGATAAGGGAATGTATTTACTGCATGCTAGGGGAGAGAGTGAGAGAGCAAGCAGATCTGTAGTCTGGCTTGTGAATTTGTTTCGCCCCTGCAAGCATCCCCTCCCCTCATGCAGAACCTGATTTTGAAAGGTTCATATGGCTGCAGCAAATTTCAGCTTATAAATATATTAATTTTTGGGTTGTGCACTTTGTGCATCATTGCAGTGCTTCAAATGTTGTCTCAGCATGTTGTTCATTACTGAATCATGAGGAACATACAGTAAGAAGTATGTGGGCTGAGAAACATTTTGTCTGTGTAATGCTTGGCTTGAGTCTGTGCAGCATTTAACTTCCAGTCTACATTTGAAGTGTATAGGTTATAATAAAGTTTGACACGGGTGTCAAATCTGTTCATCTAGCTAGAATAAATCCTGTTTCTCTTCTACATTTGTCTTTATCAGTCCAAAACCATGGGACGATTTCTGTCAAAAATGAAGGCAAGGAGGTTGCTTTCTTCAAAAAAGGAAAAATAGAATTTCAATGTATCTATTCTAAGGTCAAAAGCACAAGAATAAATGCAGAGTTATCATAATTTTGACAGCTGTGTTATCTTTCTCGTAGCAAAAAAAGAATTTTCAGAGAATTTTCTCTATTGCTTTCACAGAATATCCTGGAAGTTAGAAACTAGAGAGATTTTTTAAAATATCGAAATTTTTCTTTTTCATGCCAATATGTCAAACTACTTTGAGAATAAAAAAAGAAGAAAAAAGAGAACCAATGAGAAATTAATGTATTAGAATTTGATTTTTAATTTTTGCTAACATTTCTGAATTCTATATGTGCAAGTATATTGGTTACAATCTATCTCCATATTTATGCTTGGAAATGTAAATAAGAGAATGCTATATGTGAAGTTGTCAGGAAAAAAGAAGTTAGGAGATGGAAATCTATTGTCAAAAATCTGGCCAGGAGTAGTTGTTCAAAATATTTTTATAACAAAATATATGCTTTCTATTTTGTGATTTACACTTTTCAAGCTATCATGGAATTAAAAGAATGCTGTCAAAACATGTAAAATAGAGATAAAATTTTTCAAAAAATCTGTTGTTTAGAGCCCTACCCTAAATACCAAATAATCAATACCTATCTAATCTTTAGAATCTTCTCGTATTTATGCAACTTCTGGTTATATTTTTCATATTTTTATTAGGCTCAGCTAACAGACAGGTGAGGCTCACAGGTTCATTGGCTGAACTGCCATCTGCAGAGAGTTACCACAGAGGCTCCAGCCAAGCTCATACAGGCAGAAAAGGAGAATTTGTCTTGGCTTTAATCTGGACTGAGCTCCCTGGAATGTCAAATTGGAGATGGCTGCAAAATGGAGACAAATTTTCATTTTAAAATTGGCAAGATAAAAATTGTTACCATTTTCTTCCTCCCTTGCCCTCAAATTTCAGCAGTGGTAATGTGGGCAGAGAAATTGTCAAGCTGAGAAAATGTATTTAGAGACTCACTACAAATGTAGTCCTGGCTGTTTGCTTTTAAAGAGTGGAAAGATGGATTTATACAGGAACTCCAAAAGACCCTGAAACTGCTCCTCCTTCTGTGGATAAGAGCAAATGCCAACAATCATCTCAGTACTTAAGTTAATGCTGACCTTGGCCAGCTGCAATTTATAGAATTCTTCCTTTATACTTCCTAATGCTGGGGAGATTATTGTTTTCTTATGAGAAAAAAAAAAAAAAGTACATCTTTTCCCCTCAATTTGTAGTTACAGCTTAATATAAAGCTGGATAGGGGTGCACAGGCTTTCAAGCAAACAAGCAGGGATGATGAGGTGACACACTTAAACAAGGACATCTTTCCTGAGAGACAGGTAAGTACCTGTAGGTGCTGTAGCACTGACCTGACTGCTCACACTGATGTTGCCACTGCTTTCAGTGGGATTTATTGCACTAAGGGTAAGAGATTTTGTGAATCATGCTCCAGAAGCAGAGGCTGTTTCTCCCAGTGCCTGCTTCCCCAAGCCTGTCCCCCTCGGTCCCTCATCACCGAGATGAATGAGATCTCAATTGCCCATTAATGCCAAACTCTGCCAAAGCCCACGGGCCTGAAAGCAAGAGTAGCATGTGAAATACCAGTGGGGATGGTCCAAATGCAGTGTAAGGCTTAGCAAAAGGAATAGAAGAGGTAAAACACCTGAACTCTGCTTTCCACTTGATTGTGAGTCTAATATGGTCTTTGATAGGACGTTCTGGGGCTTTGGGTTCCGTTCTGGAAACTTTCATGTGAGCTCAGCAAAAGCAAGTCCTCACTGGGATAATTAGAATCTTCTGGGATACAGATTATAATTCCTAATTAGTTTCACTGGAAATGGTACATGAAAAGTGAGGTCACAGGCTATATCCAAGAGGTTTTTCATATCAAGGAAAATTAATTTTTCAGTGCCAAATGGAATGAATGCCAGGCCCTAGTAATCAAAGAGAGATTATTGACCAAAACATTAAATATCCAAATACAGCAGATGTAACTCTGCCAATTTGAAAGAACCTTTTTGTATAGAACTATATTGGGAAATCAGCGACTCCCAAAATCAGTTAAGTTCACAAATGTAGCTGGGCAGGATCAATTGCCCACCTAAACTTATTTTCTTCATTTGAGGCTTTAAATATTGATCCATGAAAAACTCAAAGTGCAGTGCCAGGACTACACTCAGTTCTGACACCTGAGTGACAAATTATGAGTTCAGTGACACGTGTCCAGCTGTTTTTTCTTCCATAGATAAGCTCTGATGACCTGACAGGACATTAATGAGCAAATCAGTAATCAATGGAGAAGAATGAATACAAACATGGCTCTTAACTTTGAATAAAACTCTGGCACTACAGAACTTGTGGATGAATCACAGTGGAATTTAATGTGGATTTTTTTTCACTTGCTCTTGGTTTGAGCATTCCAGACTCTGCTGCCTTTCTTGGACAAGAAGTCATTGCTCTATTTGTTCTGATATCTGTAAAGGTAATTTTTTGGGAAGGGTTGAGAGGAAGTGATACAAAATCCAGTCCACTTCCATTTTCAAAAAATCTCTCTCCCTTGCATTTTAATGTTTTCACATAAATCACAGTATATTTTTGGAAGTGCTTTTTTTAAATGGAATTTCCATCTTATGCTTCTTTATGCAACTACAGTGCAAAGGACAAAGATTAGGGGTTTCCTTTCTGGTTTTCTGCCAACCCCAGATCAAGGACACTTTCAATGACAGAAGGAGATGGCAAAATCCAAATTGTATAAAGAACATATTTCTTCATGTAGCTTTTAATTTATGCTTGAACTCACAGCTTCACCATGGCATAGAGGCCAGAATGACACAGATTTTTCTCAATAAGGATTGAAAGTATATAGGGATAATAAAATACACTGATATGAAATTGTAAAAGCTAACATGTTGGGAAACATTTAGCTTTATTTTTCCCTCCTAGATTTGAGCTAATCAAATACTATTCAAGATTAGAAGACACCAGAGGTTGGAAGTGTATTAAAAACCATATGCCAAGTCTGGGATATCTTTTGCCTTCTGAAACATGGGACACCATCTCCTAATAGAAACTGAACTGATGGATTGGAGCACATGGATTTCTGTTTCCCCATACTGATATGAAAAAAAATAACTGCAGACATTTGTATGTCTGAAAAAATGTATGCATATGGTCCTGGAAAATTTACTTTATTCATTAATTTTTGAATGTTAGAACTTGTCTTCAGAGCCCAAGCCCTAAAGTGGACTGAAGATGGACAACTTTCCATGAAGCAGCAAAGGAAGTTAGCTTGTTAATGACACTGATGGCTGTTTAGTTATGCAAAGGAATTATCTTCTCCCCTTCACTGTTTGTAAAAATGAGCTTGCTACATTCAGATTTTAAGTGGCATATCCATAAATTTAAGTTTAATGCTGCTGTACAGAGGCTTTCCCAGATAATTCAAAAGCCTATCTCCTTGGAGTCATAGACACTGTCATTCTGACTAGACAAATTTTATGTTCTGTGTGTAATAGCAGAGATTGATGATATGAGCTGTGCTGAGAGTGCTCTCAAGCTTTGGGAAGATCTGTGTGGATATCTGATTTTGACTTTTGATTCTTCCAATCTCTATACACTGGTACCTGAGGTTTAAGTGCAGCAATGTTACCTAGCACCTGCTTCCTGCTCTGTTAAAACTAGTACAGATCAGCATAATTACTTCGACTTCAATAGAGTCAGAGTGGTTTATACTGCCTGGACATTTGCCCTGCTAAGATGGAATTCAAGGCAATTCCTTGAAAAGCTGAGCTGAGCTCATTTTATTTGTCTGAAGTTTCATCTTTATCTAATTTACTTATCCATTAATTCCATAAGGATAACAGCACATTTTAAAATGTGCTTGATCAAAATTTCTTTGCCAGACACAGAAAAGCTACTGCCCACCTCTTCAGAGTGGGCATCAGTGAAATGACTCTTCGCTACTCTAGGGACCCGTTGAGATGAGTACACTGGGGACATTATTGGACTTGGAAAGGCATGGGAAAAAACCACAATAGTTAGCATGTGGAGGAGGAAAAACTTAGTCAAACATAAATATTTGTTTCATCACCATCTTGTTAATGTTCACCACAGTGCAGAGGGATTTACTTACTCAACTTCTATTAAATATATATTAATGGAAGTTGTGTAGATAAATCCCTAAGCTTCTCTAGAAACAGCTCTTCTGTATTTATTACTCCTCCTGAATTTCAATGCCCCTCAAAGCTTAAGGAACCTCAGATTTTATTTACTCTGGTAGTTTCAGTAAGTTGTGATAACATCCTGAGAACATGACAAGTGTGACAAAGACTGTGCTCTTTATTGGACTGATCACACCACTTGTATATGAAGGGAGAGCATTTCTGTTTCTCAGACTTCAGTATGTGAAGCTATCTGCAACCTCCTGACAAAGGAAGAAACTGTGAGAAAGGGTTCTTGGGTAATTAATTCTTAATGTTGAATTTTTCCAGTATTGGTATGACTTCTCTTATGAAATACAAATTGATCTGTCCAAAAGGATGAAGTAAACTGGGTGATGTCATTAGCTCTGGGACTGTCAAATGTTAGTGAGATTAATCACTGGTTTCTCCAGATACTGTCCCCCAAATTCCTCTAGAGGTCATCCCACAGTAACTGGGACCACCCAGGAGTCTCTGGGAGTCACATGCCTGCCACTGGAGCCTTTCACTGCTGGCGTCAAAGCCCCATTACATGAGACCCCACTTGGCTCCACACACACCCCACTCATGCAATGTCAGACCAGGTTTCCTCACCACTTCCACCCTGGGTTTTTCACAGCAGAGTCTCAGATATCTCATTCCAGAGAGCAATTTATTCACAGCACAGGAACACAGAAGCAGCTACAGCTGGTGCCTCCAAGGAACACAACAATCTCTGGGCTTTTATTCCCTCACAGTTTAAGCTTGTTGAAGTCTCACCCTTCCTCCTGAGCCATCAGATCCTGGTGTGCCTCTGAGTGTCTGGGCACCTGGCTGGAGCCATTGGTCCCTGCATCCTTTGCTGTGCAAAAGGCCAGCAATTCATGGCCTCTTGCCTTGGGCTCCCACCACGTGGAGCTCCATCTTTAGCTCACACTACAGCTTGTATTCCTCAGCACTATCAGTGCTATTTCCTTCTGACTGATGACCTTTGAAGGTATAGAGTTATCTGTCAAATTCAAGGTTGCTCATAATAGCTGCTAGGTTAGGAAGGGATTTTACCTTACTATTGATTAAGGTCATGCTCTTCCTTTCCACAAGCTGCAGTGAAGTGACCTGGTCTGTGGGTTATCTGACTGCTTTACTCCTTTATTACTTTAGCACTGTGCCAGAGATGAAAGAAATATTTTTGTTCTTCATGTTTGTTATTCTCTTCCATTCTCAGACTTTCAACTGAATTTTCATGTCTGTAAAGAATTTCCCCCATTAATCTCTGCTTTCTGGAACTGCTGTGTAAAATATATGGTCTGAGCTGTGCATAAAGATAATCCAGAAGTTGCAAATGGTCTCTCTAACCTATTCATCTATGTATAGTATGTGTAGGTTAAAGATGGGTTTTAAAGAGAAGCTGTGCTTTAGACTCTTTTTAGTGTCTCTTCAATTTAAACCTACAGGGAGAGATTTCACCTGTTAAACCAAAATTGAATGACATTACATGACACTTTCACACTTTTCAGCTTGGTTTACCAGCATTCAAAGGCCCTTTCCCTCTGAGGGCAGGAAATAGCATGTCACAGGAACAATCTTTTGGAAGCAAAGCAGTCTTTGTTTGTCAAAAAGGTGTCATACAGAGCACAAAGAGTAAAGGCAGTAAAGATTTATATGATGATGATTCTTTCATCCATACTGCAGTTTTTTTCTCTCAGACAGTGAACTATCTCCTTAAAAGCATGTAATGCCCAGGATCAGGTAAGTGCCTTTAAATTGCCTGGTCCCTCTCTAATTACATCTGCTTTACTTGACTGAATACCCTGTAACCTGAAAATTACACCTACACTGCTAAGTGCATACACTCCTGGGAGTAAAACCTGGCTCCCAGGCCAGGTGGTCTGAGCTGCTTTTGGCTGCATTGCTGTGAGCAAATTTTGGAGCACACTGACTGCATTCACCCAACACAATCCTTGGCCCCAGACCTCTTCTATGTCCCTTGTCACAACTCTGTGATTTTAAAATACAATTATATTTTTGGATGCAATTTATTCATTTCAGTGCTTAAAAATAATGACAAATGCCTAAGTACTGAAATATTAGCAAACTTTCCTTAAAGACAAATAGTACTGTAATGGGAAGCTTTTAAAGTGTTAACCCTTCTCTTTTCACTGCTGCTAGAATTTTTTTTTTCCTTACTTGGCATTTCTCCAGAATTACCCATATTTTTTTCTAGACTTTTATTTTATCTCCCTCTCTAAAGCAGAAGGAACCTAGAAACAGTGCAACATAGTAATTCAGGAGTACTGGATTTGAGTTTTTGGACACCTTTGCATGACACAGGACAAAAAGAGTTTTCTCAGCTTGATGCTGGATGCATCTTAATCCTGTTGCCACAGCGCTCTGCCTGCCTAATACTGTGTTAGTGCAAAAAGGTGTTTCTCCACCTAGGCTGTTGTGTAGGGCCATGTGAAATGTCTTACCCCTTAGGAATCCACTTGTTCAAGAATTTCTGTACCATTTTTTTGCATTTTTCAGGCAAAACTTACAGTTGAGGATGCAATGTGTTCTCTTGAATCATTAACATTGCCAAAGATACACAAGAAAGGGAGATCTTATTGTGAGCTATGAGATTCCAAGCAGAGTTTGAATGGAAAGTTCTACAATATTTATAAAGTCAGTGTGTTTGATCTGGAAATCATGAGAAAAAGCAAACACAGAATTCTGTCACACCATGATTTTTTCAAAACTAAGTCACAGTCCCTAGTGTAAAAATCCTAAAATATGTTAAAAATTCTTGTTATTAGTACTACAAAATGAGAAATGTAGTAAAATAGCAGAGTCTGCTCAAATCACCAGAGATCAAGAGCACACTGAATCTTCCTTTGTAAATAAAGAAGTAGTGTGGGATTTTTATTCTACACTTGCAAAGAATTTTATTTTTTTAGCTGTGATGTAAATTAGGACTAACTCTCCTTTTATCACCAGTTGTGCCTAGCTATATCTAAAAAAATGTTATTATACTTTAATGCTGTAGAGGATCTTAGAAAATGAATGGCCTTGGGAAAAATACCAAGTGCAAAAATCTCCTTGTACAAATCCCAAACAATAACAAAAATTAACAAAAAACCACCAAATTCTTCATGCCTGCTCCATCAGTTCAGAAGCTTGCAGGAGATGGACAGCCCAGAGTGTATTAAAGTGTTGCTGCTACTTTAACAGAGGAAGATAAGTGAGCTTTCAGAAAGTCTTGAATTTACTGACCTTCTCTTCCAATTTGAGCTAATTCATTAGCTTCATAAAAGCCTTTCACCACTCTCTCAATAATTATTTTTTTTCCACATAGTTGACTTCTAAATTAATATTCAGCCCTCTGAAGAGAGTGTTATAAACATTCTTTCTAATGGGTGGATCTGAAAATCACTTCTCCTGATGGCTGTGATAGAATCACTTCTCCAGATGGCTGTGGGGAATTTTCTGTGATTCCTTTGGGGAATTTTTCTACCAGACCACTCCATGCTTTTATCTTGCCAAGTTCAATGAGGCAGCGTTAATATAGCACCAGAATAGATGGACAGTGCTCTACCATAGCTACAGGCTTCCATTTTGCTTTCAAAAATATTAAGTATGTGGAGTTTTTTCTTTCCCTGAAGGCAACATAGTGATACCCTGGGGATGCCCAGCTTGCCCTTATTCATAAAATGGTATCCATAATGACTAATATTTCCACACTTATGGGCTTCTAAGCTTTCTTAAATGACCACTTGTACTGAAAGACAATTTCTGTTTCACTTCTTTAACATTTGGCTGAGGGATGACATATTTCAGTTGGAGTAGGTGGAGTTCTGCATCATTCTAATGACAAATGTGCACTGGAGTCGTTGGAAGCCAAACCATAGCTATCCTCTTGTTTGCTACAAAGCCACCATATATTATGGCCATGCTATCCAAATTATTTGTTATCAGAATGTCATTAAAGCTGTAAAGGTTCAGTGGAATTTGCTCACTTTAGATATACAAAAACTGTGATCTGAGCTCTATTGCTTGCAGAAGATTTTTACTGCCTGATAGGAAGATGGTGGAACAGATGCAAGAACAAGAGATGCCTTCCTTACCTGCATGGTGCTATGCTGGGAAAAGGTGTTATGAAGTGGTTTGTTGCTGAAAAAAACAAGTTTTTAGATGCAAATGAAAAGCCAGAGAGAAGAATCCTACATTGGCTAAACTCCATGGATCTGTTCTAGCTTCAGCCTGGTCTGCTCTCTAATGACTATTCTTTATTCAATTTTAGACACCATTAGATGGCAATATCCTGGGATAGGTCTAAAACTCTGTCAATGATAAAAATAAGCTCATTTTTTTCAAACTTCTATTTCTACCTTTTCAAATTATGAATGCTTTCAGCACTATTGTAAATCTGATTTATTCCAGAAATGTATATTTGTAGTGGTTACAGTATATCCAAAGTAATTCACAAATCCTGCTGTAAATTTCTGTCTCCTTCAGTTTAGAGCAGTATTGCCTCAAAAATACAGTAAAAACCTCAGGGTTTGGCCTATGAATCACCGCCTTTCCTCATGTCTTCAGAAAATAGTTTCTTGGATATGCATCAGGGAAAAATATTTTTGTGACTACATCTGATTTTTAATCCTACTCTGCAATATCATTTGTGTGTGCATGTGTCTATGATTGCTTACATGATTATAATTAATACAACCTTGACTATTAATGTTGTGGCTCAAGTGGGAAGATGGGTATAACCAACATCCACAAACTTTCCTAGTGACACAATTCCTAAATTGTGCTGTATTGAAAGGAGTTTGCACCTGCATCACAAGACCAATATAGATATATTTGAAGCTATCATATTTCAGCCTTCACTGAGGGTGAATGAAGGGAGCCATGAGAAGGTTGAGTACTGCAATGGTAATAAAAAGTAACAAAAGTCCCTGCTGCAGGAATGGTGGCACCCAGTGATACCAGTAAAGCAATAGTGAGAATGGGAAAGGGGTTCCTGACACTGGATATGAATTCAGATGCTAAGAAATTGTTTGACAATTTGAATGTGTGGGAGGAAAACAGGAGAAAACCAGCGGAAAACTAGAAAAACAGCTGTGAGTGTATCCCTGAGGAAAAACAGCAGGAAGAGATTTTAGGGAATGTAATGCACTGAAAAAGTAGGTTTGGAAATTATGAATGAGAGATTTATGTGCTGTCATTTGGTTTTGCCTATTCAGAAGACAGAGATTTGTTGGTCCCTTGCAAAGAAACAAGTTTACATCAAAAACTATAACTTGTTTTGTGCCAGACTTTCCCTTTAAAAGGAAATATTTCCACAAGTTCCTATTTACTTACTGACTACTTTCGTCAAAGTGCTAACAACATTTAGTCCTTAAGGAAAGTGCCAAAGTGACCAGGGGGAAACTCTTTTGATACTGCCCAGCAGCTTCCTCTGTGTATGTATGCTGGTAATTTTACTGCAATTAGCACTACCACTACAATTGCTTAGTTGCCAGCTTTTGATAAATGAGGGTTGGGAGCTCATGGGGATGTTTTAAAAGAGCAGTTCCTGCAGGTAACACTTTTCCATATTTCAAGCTTTTGTGGAATGTCTTAACTACTTGGCAATGAGCACAAAGGATTTGCACTAAGGGTTACCTTAAATCACTTCTTTTTATATAGATATCACTTTTAAATAATCACATGCCTCTTATTTAAGGGTGCAGTGATTCTCTAAAAAGAAAACTATGCTATTTGATTTACTCCAGTGGCACTTAAACAATACTGACTGGGTCTTGTTCTCACTGCATAATATATGGACTAAGTAGGGCAAAGAAAAGAAGAGATTTTTATTTTGTCTAATTATGAACCTTCTCTAACAATATGAGGAGGATCAAAAGGTCAACTTGAATGTGAATGTTACTGAGGATGTAGAAAGGACTTTAAAACAAGTGATAAAGACAAAACTCATGACAATCTAATCAATACAGTTAACAGAGCATTCAGAGCACTCTTCAGGAAGCAGCAGGAGCTCGCTCCAGTGGGTGAGATAGAAAGAGGTGTCCAAGGGCCAGCTCAAGCCATAATTTTTAGCCCCTTGGGGCTTTCTCAAATAACCAAAAGCATGTCAAAGAGCTCTGGACACTTAAGTTGGGCAACTGGGCTGAGTCTCAGTTAAACTGCTGCATGTTGTTTTGTGAGGACGACTTTAATTTTGTTCTCCATCAATAAGTATTTCTTATAGTTCGAGGTATCCTGTATTGCTCTGCCTGGTCTTCATCTATGACTCTCAAAGAGGGCAGGTCTCCCATAGGCCTCTTGCCACATCTACCAGCCCCATGCAGGTACCTCAGGCAGCCTAACCATAATCTTACAGCTTTACACGGCTGTGCCTGGCCAGCTGAATTGAACATCAGTATCAATATCTTAATTTCATCTGCATCTCACCTCATGTTTTTCAGCTCCTGATCACTCAGTGGCAGATGAGATGCCCAGTGCCATCACTGACAATTGCCTATCACTGGATTCCTCCTCTCCTGCCTTGCCACAGGCATGGTGGGGTTGAAGGATAAGATAGGTATATTGTGACATCCCTGAAAGAAAGCAAAGCAATGAATGGTATCAGATGAGGGGAGCTAATGATCAAAATGAGCTCTCATTTAATTGTACATCTCTTCTACAAAAATAAAGCTATGATCTCTGATTTATTGGAGTGGCATTTAAACAATACTGATTGGGTTTTGTTCCCAACACATGAATTAAGCAGGGAAATATATTCTTTTGAATGCATTATATATTTTTTTAAAAAATTATTTTAAAAATTCTTTTAATCTTCAAAGCTTATGTAAGCTTAGGTTGTTATCAAAATGAAGTAACATATGCTAAGGGATAGCTCACTCCTATAATGAAAATTACTGCTGAAAATGTGGGGCATAATGATATGGGGCCAAGGCCAGGTCTAGATCCCCACTCCAGCTGTGCTGGAAGCTCCCACTGTCAGGTAAAACTGTCAGGAAAAGGAAGAGAAATGCACGGTAAGACTGCAGAGCTTCTACCCATGGGCCTTCCTCTTAACTGTGTTGCAAATTTTTTCTGCATTGTTGATTTAAAACAGGCCTGACAAAATAAATCATGCTTTAAAAATTAAGGCAGTAAATAATGGATGCATTACTGGAAGAGCAACACTATAGAGGGTCAGTGTGCCATTAACTTCCTGCAGGCATTTAAAACAAAAGAAGCACAGTTCTAGAAAAAATAGGGGTAGAGAACATGACAGAAACCATTGCAATTAGTATCACATCAGTCTGATGGGCACAAAACACATTAATAGGAAGAAAATGTGACATTTCAAACCACACCAAGAAATCTGGTTGAAACGAAGATGACTTTCTGGAGAGATATTACTGATGTGGAGACACGATTCTTTGAAGCTGATTTTTCCATTTGGCGTATTTATAGTTCAATCAAATATTCTTATTGATCTGAGAATGTGGTATTTTCCTTAGGAAAGGGATAATGAGTGTCTAGGTGTCTAGTAAATCCTCCAGAGATTTGAGCTGCCTGGCTGCTGATTAAGGCTGACACTACTGGAACACTGACTGTGCTGCTCTGCCTGGCTGCCTACTGTGCCATGCCTTAAAGATCAGGTGTAGACCAATTAGTTAATTTTAATTGTGCTTATATTAATTTCAATTAGCCTATGAGATGTCAGAGAAGCTGAGAGAGCTTTTTACTCTCACTCTAAAAATCAGTAGAATCAAAGAATGTCTCAGGGAGAGTTTGTATGTGTTTCAGTGTTTTGGAAAAGATGCAGAGGGTTTTCCTGGTCACAGTCAGAACTGAGATGAGACTTTAATAGAGTGGGACTTTAAAAGAAGCCAATTTTCTTGACTCCTGGTTGATTTTTTTTGTTATTTTTTTTATTCCATTGCAAATAAAATAACTGGAATTGTGTATGTGATTTTAAGAACTTACATGTCAGAGTCAGAGAATCAACTAGGTTGGAAAAAACCTTTGAGATCATTGAGTCCAACTTATGACCTAAAACAACCTTATCAAGGAGACCACGGCACTGAGTGCCACATCCAGTCTTCCCTAAAACACCTCCAGGGACAATGACTTCATCACCTCTGTGTACAGCCCATTCCAATGTCCAATCACCCTTTCTGTGAAGAGATTCTTCCTAATGTCCAACCTAAACCTCCCCTGGTGCTGCTGAAGACTGTGTCCTCTTGTCCTGTCACTGGTACCTGGGAGACGAGACCAGCCTGCACCTGGCTACAGCCTCCTTTCAGGCAGCTGTAGAGAGTGATAGGGTCCCCCCTGAGCCTCCTTTTCTGCAGGCTAAACACCTCCAGCTCCCTCAGCTGCCCCTCATCAAACTTGTGCTCCAGACTCTTCACCAGCCTTGTTGCTCTTTTCTGGCCACACTCCAGCAGCTCAAGAGACTCCCTAATGTACAAAGCTACCCCTCCACCTCTCCTACCTCACCTGTCTCTTCTGAAGAGTGTGAAGCCACCCACTATGGCACTCCAGTCATGCGAGTCATCCCACCACATTTCCATGGTGGCTACTAAGTCATAGCTTTCCTGCTGTACCACGGCTCCCAGCTCCTCTTGTTTGCCACCCACGCTGTGTTCATTCCAGTAACTCCACCACTCTATTTCTCTTTCCTCTCCCTAATACTCCCTAGCCTTTCCATTCTTCCTTAAGCTCTGCCACTAGACAGAGCAGATTATTCACCTCCTCACACCACACACAGCCCTGTCCTCCAGGCTCAGACACTCCCTGCAGCCACTGACCTGGACAGCTGTGTCCTTGGGGGGTTCTGTTTGTGCTAGCACAATCTTGCTGCATGCTTTTGGCTGTTTGTAAAGCATTGCTGGCTCGATTCAAGTTGTGGGGGAAAAAATCCCAACCAACAAAAAACCCCAGGCAAAACAGCACACCCACCTAACACCTGGTGCACCACCAGCAGCCAGGGGAGTGGCTGTGTCCTTCCTGTGTGGAAGCTGCCCGTGCCTCTGCCTGTTTGCCTGCTCATGTTCCTGCACTTACAGAGCTGTTTAAATGCTCCTGGCACTGCCTCTTGCTTGCCTGATTAAAGTGAGTTTTGACACACTAGGGTGAGCCTGGAAATGACTTTTAGTGAAACTTTGGGTTGATATGAGTCTGTCTTAGACAAAGACACTCATCTTTGCAAGTCTGAAGTTCTCTGTCAAACCCCCCAACAGGGTATTTTTGAATATTCCAATTCCCCCAGTGCTTTGGGACTGTATTCAGTACCTTGCAAGTCTGATGAAGTGAGATTTCCATGCATTTGGACTGAAGTTCTGAGCTTCTGAGTATATGACTCCTGATGGGTCAGTTTATGCAGTGACATGGAATATACCAGAAAGTCAGCAGACAGTCTGCTTTTCTTTGTGGGAAGATAGGTAGGGATGAAACCAAGTTAACTTTGGTGCTGTAAAAAGACCTCCCTGGATCAAATTCCATCTTCTTTAACATCTTATTCCACTGGTTACTGACATATTTTATCCTATATTTTGCATATGCTACTTATCATTGGAAATCCCGCAGTGAATGACATTGCTGAAATCCCGTGCATGGAGAAAATCACACACACCTGCTGAATACCATAACCATGTGGGTGAGGGATATCTAGTTTTCATTCTGTCCTAACTCCATGGAATCCCATGAAGCTAAGCCAGCAAAACTGTCCATGATGTTTAGCTCATTAACAGTGATCAAAGAAATGGAGCTTGCTTTGGGATGCTTGGGTTATATTTTGTGATAAAATTTGGCAGTTTTCTCTACCCAGACTCTGGAACATAAATCACAGCTTGAACAAAAAAGCAGTCTGTGACATTACAAATGTACAGATATCTCTCTTCTGCTGTGAAGAAAAGAAATTGGGTAGCAGTTACAAGGGTTTTTTTTTGCGTACAAAGCCTCTGTTTATGCTGACAAAAATTATTTTTCTCATTGATATCTAGGTAAATAAATCTTTAAAAATATAATTTTCTGCCTGGGAAGAGATTCAGTTGCAAAAAGCAGTACATTAATTCACTTAAATAGAGATATTTCATTAATTGTTGTGAAGACTAGACCCATATGCACAGAGCCACTAGAGGATGTTTTGACAACTGGTTTGTACCTGAACTTGACTCATAGGTAAGAGGTGTTTTAATTGTACCTTCAGATTACTATTTCAACCAAGAAGCAGAAAGTCTTTTGCTTGAGTACTGATAAATCTCACTAAAGATAATTTCAGATGAAAATTATAATTTTCACAAGATTTCTGTCTTGGAATTCAAAATAACTCAGGCCAAATCCATAAAAAAACCCAAGAAGCTGCAGTCCAGAAGCATCTCCAAGATAACAGCAGCTGGAAAACACAAACTTTCAGGGTTCCACTTTGAGGACCTTGAGGAAGGTTGAAGACAGTGGCCCCAGCCCCAGGCTGCAGCACACTTTTACTCAGCATAGCCCAGCCACAGGGAAATTAAGCTGTATCAAAATCCAGGATAGTTTTAATTTTCATGTGTTTGTATATAACCCCTAGTGGCAAAGAAAACCCAAGTGTAATCACTGATGTCATATCCCCTTCACAGAAAGTGTAAGTGATAGAAAAGTAAGAGGGTCATGTTCCAGCTACATCTCCTGAAAGTCCCATAGTTATGGATGCTCTTTTGAGCCAGTGATACTGCTGTGTAATTTGTTCTGTGTCTGTTGCTGAAATGGGTTTATTTAAATTTTTCATTTATCCACATTTATCTGTTTTAAAGCCTGTGCTAAACCTTTCATGCTTACAGAACTGCTGTGCCAGTAAGGGGACTTTGCTGAGTATGGGCAGTATTTCACTAAATGGAATTTGTGTGATTCTAAGGAGAGAAGTTTCAGCAGCTTGAAATAGAAATGTTTCAGGATGATGGTGATAATAAGGTGTGACATAAGACATGCTCTGATACACTGGGAAATAGTGATGAACAAGTTTATGACTCCAGAAGGTATTATTGGAGAGGGATCCAGTTCCCATATATCTTCTCATTTATGTGAGCAGAATTATGTGAGGATGGAGCAAAGCCAGTCTGAGCTCCCACCAGCATGAATTGGCTCTGGATACCTTCCCTCAGAGCAAGGTCAAACATATTTAGAATAAGGCAGCTCACAGAGAGGCAAGCTGCCATTTGGGCCAATATCCTGGGAAATGGGCCAAGGACCACAGCTTGGTCAGGAGAGGGCTGGGGCAAACCAGACCACTGGCAACACCATGTCATCTGTGTACCCCAGAGATCCTGGATGGCTTCTCAGCTCTGCAGATCATCAGGAGCAAAAAACTTTTTTGGGGCTTATTGCCTAATCTACAGAGTTAAAGCAACCTGGAAAAAAAAAAAAAAAAAAAGTAGGCACAGAAAAGTGTGTGCTTTTCTGAGCCCTGCATGTGATACCTTTGGGGGGTTTAATTTGGATGCCAGCTGTATCTTAGGATTTTAGCAGCTACAATTTTCAAAGAAACAAATGAAAACTACAGCAAACTGGTCTGAAATTCTTGTTTTCCCTCAAACCTTCCTCTTGGTTTATTTATTTAGTCTTCTCTCTCTTTCCACCTATCATTTTGTCAGGTTTAATAGGGCCTGAAAATAAGACATCAGAAAACACTAGTGGCAAATCTGATGTATGTGTGATTAGCCCCTGGCTACATTACCTGCAAATTGAAATATATAAACAACATATAGCTGTTACGTGAGTGTTCTGACCATAAACAGCTTCAGGTGCAGTAATGTAAAGCAAAACTGGAAACCACCATATGGTCACAGACACAGATAGTACTGTTTGAAAAATCCCTGCATTTTGTATTACCATGCAGTGGGAAAAAAAGGCTTGAAGCCACCTTTGGAATATCAATCTGAAGAGCAAATTATACACATTTTACATAGCTTGAATAAAAAATGTTGTTCCTCTAAGCCATTTTTCACATACTAATTTTGCATTCATTTCACTGTGTAACATTAGTAGGAAAAGAAATCTTGAAGTCTAAAAGTCTGTTGATAAACAGTTCAGCTAAAAAAGTAATTATTCTCAGAAGTTTTTTCTTTAAAATATAGTATTTACTTAGAATGGCTCTTACATTGTTAGCACAATCATAATGAAATAATGGGCCATTTAGTGGGCTAATGTATTTTTCACTTGCTTTTTATCAACTTTCTTTTAAAAAAAATCACTGCTGAGGGTGAAATAGTATAATAAGGTTAATGAGTAAAGAAATAACACAGAACTGCTTTTATCGTACTTAGCATCTCTAAATCACAAAATGGGCAAAACAGATGCTTTGGAATGCAGCCGAGGAGTTGATCAGTAGAAGCTGATTATCTATTAATGAGGGGTTTTTAGTGGTGTACCCTGGTGGAAAAATCACTAGACTCCATTCAGGCAGTCATCAGCTGCAAATGCCATGTATATGAATCACTTGATTGATGTACAAAATTCAAAACAGATTTCCCCTGGTGCCCTATGGGCTGTCATGCACTGATGATCCCCTATCTGTTTATGTTAATGAAACAGGGTTTTTCAGTAAGTAAATATGTGTAGTATTTAATTAAACTCACTGCTGAGCTCTGTGTGAAAATGTAGCACCATTGTTCAGAAGTATTTTCTGACTGCAGTTCTTTGTTTTCATCCCAGCTTTTCTTCCCAGTTTCCTTAGTCCCCTGTCTGAAGAGCATCTGGGTTTGTCCCATGCCAAGATGTTGTGAGCACCACTGCTCACAAGAAAAAGGTTCCTTTGAATTCAGTAATGGCAGCAACAAACCCTCAGTTCCCATCACCAGCTCCACAGCCGGCTGGATTGCAAAGAGGGTCTTCTGAAGAGTGAAGTGTGCTGGCATTCTGCAAACTGCTCTGCTGCTGATCCCCTTTGGGGGTGGGCAGTGACTGGGAACTGGTTTTTTCATGCAGTTTGTTGCCACATTTAGGAGATAAAGATTTTCAAAATATTTTGAGGCTGAATGGTTAAAACAGTTTTATGAAAATATAGATACTATAAGAGCAGGAGTGAAGCTCCTGATTCCTGCTTCAAGGCCCTACATGTAGGCAGGACAATGCAAAAGAACCGTGAAAAGAATAAAAATCAGGCCTAAGGTAGAAGCCTGTAAAAATATCTCCTCAGCTGAAACAAAGATCTTATGAGTTTTGTTAATAAGGAAGCAAAAGTAGTATTTATATTATTATTATGTAATCTCAATGGCTTTTGCAGATTTTTTTACCCCTTTTTTTTTCTTTTTTTTTTTGTTTTGTTTGTTTCTTTGTTTGTTTGGTTTTTTTTTTTTTTTTTTTTTTTTTGTTCATTGTGCTGATTATTTTCCTGAACAGAAATAGAACAGTTGCTGATACACTGCAGCACTCACAGTGAGTCCTGGCATGATTTGTGGCTTTTTTTATTGAAGATCTGGTTAATAGTTTACATTTATTAGTGGCTGCTTGCCCTTTACTGCAGCATGTGTTTGCAATTTAATGCTGCCATGTATCAATAGTATTTGCATATTTGGTATTTTATTAGGTACCAGCAGTGCTCATGCATTTTATTTAGGCCATCCTATAACTTTCCTCATTTGCTTGTGGGACTGCACATAAGAAAGGCTCAGAGTATCAGCTCCCTTCTTCACATTTCCAAGAATCCAAAAGCTGCAAAGGCCAGTCTAGTTCAGATTTCTCTTCTTGCCTTGTAAGATATCAGCAAACTTTCCTGGACTAATAGGGTTAGCAAAACTTTGCTGAATATGATCTTTTCTGTTATGGAATCATTAATCTACTGAGAAAGCAATTGAAATGGAATAATGGATTCTGCTTTGACTGTTTTATCTGCTTTTTTTCTTGAGGTTTGATACAGAGGGGGCTCAGAATCCTATTGAATGAAGTTATTGTTATTGAAGTTATTGAATGAATATTGTTATATTCATGAAGAGCTGTTCTTTCTGCTGTAGTCTCACTTAGACAAAAATAAGTATTTCAGAAATCCTACTTGCTCATGGCTTTTTTTTCATTATGAACAAAAAATATTTTCAACATCATTCCAGATCAGTGATACACAGTGCATGACCAAAAGAAGCAGAAAAACCACCTCCAACCATGGCTATGCCTACACCCTCTCAATATGTATGAGAATGATGGCTTTATTCCTACAGACAGCAGACCTTTCTCCTAAATGAATAAACATGTTGCCAAGAGGTCCTGTCTTGCGCTGCAGAAGTTCTGCTTTCACAGAACTGGAGGAAAATATCTCCAAAAGATTTATATTCTCTTTCTGGAAGTAAGATTAGCATCAGTTCCGTTCACTTGTTGAGTTACTGCCTACCATCAGATTTGTGGGATTTTTGTCATCTGCTTAGAAATTGCGTGGCAGAGCTGGAGAAAATGTGTGGAATATTACTTGCAAAATAGTCTTAAAATTAAATTCCCCAATTTGCCTTTTGCTGTGTTCTTTTAATCATCTGCTGGTCTTGTTTACAAACCTTCATGCAAATGGCATATCAAAACATGGTTATTTATGAAGAGAACAAATCATCCAAAACGACAAATTCTTTCACATAAAATGAAATATTTTTTACATATTGGATGCATTCTCTCTTTCCAGGCCCTGAGCTGTCATGAGACTGGTTTACATATCTTAAGGCTGTGGTGATATTTTGTTTGAAATATCACAGAGTCAGTGTTCTTTAGTGTTCATTTGTCTGGTTTCAGAGCTCTCTAGTATTCAGAATTCTAAGCTTTACTTCCACCTGTGTGCATTGCAGAAAGAGAGACTCTCATGGCCATCTGGCTCCTGAGAGTCAAAACTCTCAAGGTACCAAAACCAGTGTGTTCTTAATGAGGAAATCATTAAATTTGGCAGTTTCTGAAACCTCACAAAGTCGATAGTAAACCCTCCACTGATTTTTTTTTATACTTTTACTCCATGTGATATCAAATATTTAATCAAGTTCTGTAATACTGTAAAAAAATAGCAAAATGAAAACAGCTGTGAGTACATCTATAATTGTTTTTGGTACTGGATGGCCACATTCTGCATCTAAGTCTGACATCTACTTCAAAATTCTGTGTAACATCTAAGGCATGAAAGAGCTGAAATCATCCTTTTTTGGTTTTCCTAACTTAGTCCTACATTGGATTTACAGTCGAGATTATTTTCCACTAAGATTCTTGAATAGAGGACCTGAACAGGGTCTCATTTTCTGGTTTAGGTCTTAAACAAAGAATAACAGCAGAGGCACACTAAATAGTCATGCAACCATTAAGATGTTTAAAAGCTTTGATTTAAATTCAGCCTCCAAACATAGTCTTTCTTTGTAACTCTTATGGCAACATTTCAGCTGAGTGCCCTGGCCAGGTAAGGTATTCTCAGGTGGCTCTCTTACAGTCTTTCATATCAAAAGTATTTCCCATCTAACTAGTTAATCATCACTGCACATGACACAGGAATATGAACCACTGTGGGAAAGATGATTGTTCTAGTGGAAAAAACCCCCACATCTATGTTGATGTTGGGCAAGTGGGACCAGTCCTTAGCAAATCCATCACCTTGAGAAACAGATTTTTTTTTTCTGTTTTTTTTTTTCTTGTCTGAACTTTTTGGTTAATATTACACAAAACTAAAATTAATTTACTTTGTCTTATGAGTAATAAAACCTTTTTATTGCAGAAAAGAGGCAGTCTGTAGCAAATGAATGAGAGTGATTTGTCCATTTCTTCAACAGGATCCTGCTTTTATGACAGTGAAAGTTCTTCAGCAGCATTTCTTTCATCATTGCCTGTAATGGGGATAGGGAAACTTGAGGTAGAAATTAAAAGTGCTGGGTCCTCTATGGGTAAAAGCAATACCACTGGGAAAAGAGAGTAATTCAGAACAAACTCCTCAATTTCTTACAAGTTGCCTTAAGTCAATATGGTAACCAAAGGTAATTTTCTGTGAGTGCAAGAGCAGAATCCTGAAAAAAATCTACTGCATCTTGATGTGTTACATATTATTAGAACCTGGTTTTCTAACAGGTCAAAATATGTAGGAAAGTGAAATCAAATTACAACTGCATAGATGTGTCCTTGTCTGACAGGGTGTTGCCAGTCAGGAGATGGGATGAAATTCTATTGTTCACTATGTATTTATTGGAATTTTATATATACAAGCATAAAAGCATATATGCACTCTGAAAGTCTGTGTCTTTAGGTTGGGTCTTGAGGAATTATTTTGTGTCTCTTTGATTTGGAGTAATATGGGTCACACATACAAAAGGAAAGGGCAACTTGTGTGCCTTTAATCTCTATGTTCATAATGGTAAGGAAAGGTAAAAGGATTATTTGCAAGAATTGCAGATGTTGAAAGAGGGAGACCAGAGGAGACTGGTTTACACCAGCAGAGATATTCCTGTGCAGTGTGGTCTGTGGCTTATTTTGTATCTTAAATAACTGAGTAATTAAACCCCGTCTCTCGCATTTAAGATGAGGAACTCAGGGATTGTGTTAGATATCATAGATTTGTCAATTGTCATAGATGTCCTAGATAGCCACAGGACATGACTTTATGTCTTTGGAGTGCCTGCCTGTCAACTGCACCACAAAAATGATGAAGAAGAAGACTCCCATGCTTTGACTTGAGGAAGGAGAAGGATAAACTGGCTTGACTGTTAAATGCTGCAGGAAACTTGTGAGACTCCTGATGGCTCACAGGATCATGCCCACAGGCAGGTGGAAAGACAGTGCAAGATTAAACATCAAACACTTAATTTCATTACTTTTCTTTATCAGGAATATAATAAAATTGCTTTGGATTTTTACATTTTTTAAGGCAGTTGTGAAGCTTTAGAAAGAGAATCTGAGATGATAACCTGCTGAAATATTTTATGTTAATTGAATGAATCATTCTTCTAAATTTATAGTCCTCACTGAATCATTCTAGATTTTCCATAAAAGGTGTATCATAATAATCTTAATTTTTTAATCTTTATTTCTTTGAGTGGTTTTTCATCTGATAGAGAAGCTGCAGCTTTTTTAAGAGCACCATGAGAGAAATTATCTCTTTCAGACTGTCTGCATTAGAGGGCAGTCCCAAGGCACCAAGGAAAAGAGAGATACTTTAACTGTTACTGGTGGCTAAGGAACAACCTGCATCTGTCTTTACAGAGAACAGATCGTTAGGTTTATGAGTCAAGGCAGGGTCTGGGAGTGTGGATGTGTGCACAACTGAGAGCAAGGGACTGGAACGTGCACAGAATTTTATATTCTCCACATAACCACCAGCTGCTGAGCATCCTCTTGTGTATTGTAGAAAGTATATTAAAAGAAATATTCTCCTCCTAGGGCACTGGTGTACAGGCCAGTCCCCTCTGTGATCTTGCAGCTATTCCTGATCAGGAGAGTAGTAGTGCTGGGAAATCTAATTACCTTTTTTTAACTCAAAATGGATCAAAATTGGCAGAATTGGAGAAATGTTCTGATAAAACAGCTTCTTCTAACCATTCTGGTAAAACCAAAAGTATTTAGTTGGGAAAGGTCAGATCAATTTTAGAAAAGTTCTCACAGATTTCAATCTTAATTTGTTTTCCTGTATGATGTTCCAATCTGAAGAATGCAAATTCTTTCTTTCAAAAATTAAATTAATTGTAATAATTAGCTACATCAACAAAGAGTAGTTAAGGTGAAAGCAAATGTTTGAACTAAACTCAATAAAAACATTTCGGAAAAAGTAGTTTAGTTTATCTTAAACTTTGATCTGTGTAGCAATTTGGAGAGCTTAGCACATACAAAAAGAACTTGAAACACAGGAAAAGTGTTTTTTTTGGTCCAAATGAATGCGTTTCTGAATATTTTTCATTTTCTCTCAAGATAATTCTGATTATAATGTAAATGGTACACAACTGGGATGCATTTCTCACTGCCTTTTTAATTGTATTTAGTCTTTGTGACCCTTTTAGCTGATTTGCTAGTATCTTTCTTCAAATTTCGTATGATCACATCAACCAGCCTGACAGTGTCACACTCAGTTTTATTACAGGCTTTGTTTTATGACAGGCAGCTGGAATGTACATGGTGCAAGTCCAGATTTCCCCAAACAATGCTCAGCTGCTTTCAAGCCATAGTAAGGTAAATATTGGCTTGACAGTGATGTTATAACAGGACACTGTAGAAGTTATGGATCATTTTACTCAATGTACTCTATCTTGTGAGATGCCAAGAATCAAACCCCAAGGAAATGCCAAGTTAAGATATTTGTACAGAAATACCTTTTCAGGAATGTTGGGCTGTAACCTTGATTCCTTTGATTCCCCACACAGAGCTGAGCTCTGTTAGACCCAAGTTTCATGAAATGGCTCTGACTTTTTAGGAACTTTCCTATAGCCTACTTCTCCCTAAGGCTCAGAGATACAGACAGGGTAAAATCCATTTCAATTAATGTTGGGTGTGAGGTGTAGGTGTTTGTGTTAGAGCTAATCACTGGGTAGCTTTTAAAATCAATGCAGAGAAATGGGTTCCTCTACTGCCTGATCCATCTTATCCCAAGATAAATATGTAGAATAGACTAATTGCAGCTTGCAGATGCCTGTGTCTCCCCATTGACTGCAGGAAAAGGTTAGATGGCAAGGTGTTCTAAAAGTAGAAGAAATGGGCATTGTTGAAGGAGTCTTTCAGCACTGCAGTGAAGACAGGTTTTTCTTCTTATCTGGCTCTGGCAGTACACCAGATGTAGATTGATGCCTCACAATTGATGGAGCAGTGTGCAGGGAGGTTTTCACAACAGTCTTGCAGCAGGAGTTAACACAGCATGGTATTTCCAGGAGAAGATGTAGTACATTTCCCTGGCCAGAGTGGAGGTCTCCACTGTGCAGGTGGACCAAGGTATAAGCCTAGTCTGAATACAGTACTATTAGTGCTTTGAGTTTTAAATTGCTGATATTAATACCTTATTTTGTAAAACTTATTATCAAAAAAGTTGTTGAAGAGGTTTAAAGACTAAGTTGGACTTAAAAGGTTCCCTTAATACAATGTTTTCAAAAGACATAAAATGTGAGGATGAACACATGTACACATACACACAAATTCAAAAGGAAAAGTGTTTTTTTTAGCATAGCTACTTCTATAGCTGAACTAGAGCACAATGCCTGAGGAAATCTATAGTCGTGGGCTGTATTATCTGAAGATACTTTTCCACTGAAGGCTCATTTATTATA
Source organism: Vidua chalybeata (assembly GCF_026979565.1). NCBI lineage: Eukaryota > Metazoa > Chordata > Aves > Passeriformes > Viduidae > Vidua > Vidua chalybeata. The sequence continues at coordinate 142,373,099 of NC_071530.1, forward strand.
AGACCTAATATAAAATAATGAATATTTGCTTTAAGTCAGGTCAGGACCAGAACTTACCTCCCAGGGAATATGTGTAATTTTTGTGATAGCCAGCAAATATTTTCTTCCCCTGGAGTGAACTCCACTGGATTTAGTGCTGCATTAGTAGGCTGAGCATCTGAACTGTGCTTATGGGTAATTTAGCTTCTCTTCAGCAGAGCACTAGGGTGTATCTTTTCTTTAGCATGCCCATAGTTACAGAGATTCATTTCAATGGAACTACTCAGGAAATCAAGATGAAAATGATTTCTGCTTATTTCACAGATTTAATACTTCTGATTTTAGAGGAATAGGCTTTTCTGAAAATTGGATTTTAAGATCACAATAATAATTTTTGGTTCTAACCATCAATCTCAAAGTATTACATAAATATTAGTACTCATAGAATTAGTATTAGGAAAATGAAGCTGCTCATAAAAATTAATTTGATGAGAAAAAATTATGCCATTTACATTTGGATTAAGCTTGTAAATGTATAGAGGGGATCTTGTACACTTAGATACTGTATACCTAAAATTACTTCCATTATACTTTTTTCTATACTGTAGCCACAATATAGAAAAAACCTTTCAGGTTTCAGTTCTTGCTCTACTTTGATAATTCACCATAAATGCTCTAACCCTCTAGGCTGGTTTTCCACAGCTTGAACAAGAGGAATCTCACCTACAGAGTTAGTACCTCTCACTTGGAGAAAGGCTTTTTATGGAGGTCTCTTGGTGAGTCCTTTACTGAAAAAAGACAATGGGGCAAGACAACCTCCTGCTTTGTCCTCCATTGCTCCTACTCTGGGCTTGGGCCTGGGGCTGAGTTTGTTTAATGTCTTCAGTAATGAGGGGGAGGACTGGACAAACAGACAGCAACCAAAGGAGGTAGGCGATGACAAACAGGAACAGTCTAGATCTGAAATCAGAGCTTCTCTGAATATAGGACGGACCCAGGCACCCTTCAGGGCACCCAACCTGATTCATTCAATGACTCTTATTTTTGCAATGAACTGCAGAAGTGATGTACTTTAGGAAAAGCTCTGGTAATATTAATCTCAGTTTGATAGCAAAGATACTATGACACTGACTTTTATAATTTACTCCCTCTCTATATCCCATAAAAACTAGTTAAACAGCTTCATGTCCTTAAATTGGTTCTTTTTGCTTGATTGATCCTAAAGTCTTCATAACACCTTCAATAGGTCCACCTACTCATTTGCAACTCATTCTACAGCTGATGATTTGAGCACCCCAGGGTTTCATTGCCATAGAAGACAAGCTTCTATCTGTCTTCTGCTTCTCAAATGTCATGCTCAAAATAGGCTTTAGCTTTCTAAAGGTGAGCAGATACTGTTGGAGGTGAGCCATGAGTGTAGCAACAACTACAGGTTTGATTTAGGCAAATAACACACTTTTATATCCAGCACCTCCACCCCACAGAATATGGTGATTGTATATATAAGCTTGTGCCTCACATAAGAGACTGACAGAATTTATTTCCCATATTTCAAGTTCATAAATTGTTTGAAGACTATTATATCACCATAATAATTCCTAGAACAAAAATTATTCCAATGAAATTGAGTCACCAAACAAAAATACTATTATGTAGTTTTGGAGGGCCTAAAGATCTTGAGCAGGGTGTATAATTCAATGGGCAGATTAGGCAAAAACAGGTATAATGAGGATATGTCAATGAATACAGAACATTTTCATAAAAAAACTGTGAAGACCGTATCTCAGCAGAGAATGCCTAAAACCTGTATTCTACAGATTGAGAAAATTCAGAGTTTGAGCTGATTTCTTGTTCATCTTACAGAAACTCAGCTTTAATTATAATGAAGCTGATGACATTTGTTATGTCTTGATAGTCTCCAAAATGCAAACCTTCAAACAGAGATGCTGAAAGAATAGTAAATGAGAATGTCTCCTTTTTCTCAGCACTCATTCTAAAGCCCAGGTATCTAATTCTAACATTTAATTTACAATCACAATAGTAACTGTCCAATAGTTTTGCATGTTACTGGTAACAGGCTAGTTCTCAGTTACACAGAGGCTAAAAATGTTTGCAAAAACCTTACCACAAATATTTTGAATATTAAAAAACAGATATAAAGAGTGATGAGTGTAGAGACGTAGTTTCTTGTGTTAGAGAACCCCTCAGGTTTTGATGTGTCACAGCAATACTATGAGGAATGTATGGAGGAACTTTAAAATCTCTGTTGACAGGAGAAAAAGTTCCAGCAAAACCTCAACTCTGGCCATGTGGAGAACAGACTTCAGGCTGCTCAGGAAACTAATAGATAAAGTACCCTAGGAAAACATTTTTGTAGGTACTGGAGTTCTTCAGTGCTGGTCACTTTTTAAATATCCCTTCCCTAAGGGCACAGGAGCAGCAATTCCCAAATATCAGAAATCGAGCAGGTGAGGCAGAAGACTGGATTGGCTTTTGCCTTTGGAATAAGGCAAAGAAGGAAGGTGTATGCCCAGTGGAAGTAAGGTTAGGTGATGTGGGAAGACTACAGAGATGCTGCTTGCCACTGGAGGAACAAAAATCATGTGGCCAAAGCTCAACTGGAGATGAATCTGCCAGAAATGTTGGGGAATTTTTTCAAATACCTTACTGGCAAAAGGCAGTGCATAAATAACATTGGCCTGTTACAGGATGAGGATGGTCACCTCACAAACAGCGACATGGACAAGGCAGAGATGTTTACTGCATTCTTTGCCTCTTGTCTTCAACATGGGTGATGGACCAAGGGAGTCACACAGCCCTGAGCTTGAGGACTATGACCGTGAGATTGATCTCCTACTCGATCCTGAACTTGTGCAGGATCCTTTGCTCCAGCTGGATCCCTACGTATCTATGAGGTCTGATGGGATTCATCCAAAAATCCTCAAAGAGTGGGCTGATGTCATTGCAAAGCCTCTCTAAAGGATTTTTGAATGATCTTGGGAATCCTGAGAGGTTCAAGCTGACTGGAAACTGGTCAACATTGTCCTTATTTTCAAGAAGGGTAAAAAGGTTAAACCCAGGAACTATAGGCTTCAGTGATCTGAAGTATATTAGTAAAATTATGGAAAATATTATTATTCTGGGAGGTATTGAAAAAGCACCTGAAGGATAAATGCTGTCACTGGTCTCAGCCAGCATGGCTTCATGAAGGGAAAGTCCTACTTGTTGAACCTAATTTCCTTTTATAACCCACCTAGCTGATCAAGGGAAGCCAGCTATTTATCCTTTTTTCATTTCTGCTTTTGATCACATCATTAATGCTTTTGATCACAGTATCCTCTGGACAAAATGTCCAGCACTTACGGGGGTAAACACATCCTGAGATGGGTGAGCAGGGTCATGGGTTGGGCAGAAGGGGTTGTAGTGAATGAGGTGACATCATACTGGGGACCTGTAACTAGTGGGGTTCCACAGGACTCCATCTTTGTCAGTGAGTGCTTCCTCAACATCTTCATAAACCACCTGGATGCAGGCCCTGAAGGAATACTAAGTTTGGTGATGATACTAAATTGGGAGCAGCTGTTGATTCCCTTGAGGGCAGAGAGGACCTGCAGAGAGACCTCGGAAAATTAGAGATGAGCAAACATGAACTGTATGAATTTTAACTAGGGCAAGTGCCCGATTGTTCACTTGGACAGGGTAACTCTGGTAGTGTGTACAGACCAGGGAATGAGAGGCTGGAGAGCAGCTTTGTGGAAAGGGCTCCCCAAGGAAGTGGTCCCAGCACCAAACCTGACAGAGTTCAAGAAGCATTTGGACAAAGCTCTCTGACATGTGCTCTGAGTCTTGGTGTGTCTTGTGAAGGGCCATTAGTTGGATTTGATGATCCTGATGGGTGCCTTCCAGCTCAGCATATTCTATGGCTCTATGATTTCAAAGAGGATAGCTAGATCACAAAGTTGTCAACTGGTGAATTCTAGCTGAAACTGGAGATAGCAAGAGCCTGAATATATTTGAAATCTTGATGCGTAAAGACTTGTGTATCCGATACCTGCAAAATAATACAGGTGCTCCACCCGTGTGTCCCAAGAGACACTCAAAAGTAATTGATTTTTATTTTACTTCTGCTAGTGATAGTAGAAAATAGTAGAAAACTGTGCTTAGTAAGGTCATCTTTCAAAATGCTTGCTTGACTAAAATTAATTAGGTATCACAGCATCCTCAGAATAACTTACAGAATAACTGTTTATTAGCTAGTAAACTGAAAGGAGGGACTGAAATTACTTTCCCAAAGCCACACATCAAGTCAAGATTAGAACTTGTATTTCCACATTCTCAATTTTGTGCTGTAACAGCCTGATTATACTGCCAGCAGTTTATCACCTCGCCAGTGCAGTACTGCTCCCCTAGGTCTCCTTCTTCCTAATAGTGGTTAACTTTCAGACCCTGTTAAATGCTCACTGGAAATGTGGATCAGGGGGATTGGCCAAAGCTGTTACCCTGACTTTTTTTTACAGAGTTTTTAAAGCTAACATAAATCTTTTATTCTGTGGATGCCTGGAGCTACATTATATGCCCAAATTAAGGTAGACCTGATTTCTTCAGAGTTGTTAGGTACCATAATGCTTCATTGAAACAGTGGTGTATTTGTTGTTGGTGAGCATCCCTGAAAACCTGTCTGAAGGCAGGCACTTAAGTCTAAAACTGAAGACCTGATTTTTAAGTGATAAAATTCATTATCAAGTGAGAAAATACTTTCCTGTACAGAATGTTTCAGAGTAGTGCTGGAGAATTAATTTTTTTAAAGAAGAAAAGACAGATTTTCAATATGCAGTGTCATGTTCCTAAATCATTGAACTAAGAATAAATTTGAAGTGTTTTTTTAAGATTAATTTAGTTTGTCCCTAGACTTGGTAGGCAATACAGAATGGCTGTTCTTATGAGAACAAGGAATATATATGAGATAAATTCTTTTAGATTCAATGAGGCATTTGTTAACATTTTCCCAGAAAAGTTCTGTAATCTTTATCTGTTATGAGGACTAGTTTTCACTGTATTAGGCTGACACACTCCTAGTACAGCAGTTAGTAAAAAGAAAGAAACCACTTGAATGCAATGGAAGTTCAAATTCAGATTTATAGCCTTATAGCCTTGTAGGGTGTGTTAATGGAGAAAAAAGATAATGCTAAATTAAAAAAAAAAAAAACAAAACAATATTATCTGTTTATGTCCTGTACCTGCTTAGGAAATCTGAGAGCTAGCAATCCAAAGCTTTAATGCAGAAGCACTTCTAGAATGTTATAAGCGGGCCCTCAGCTCTGATGGACTGATAAGGAAAGAGTAAGCACTCTTGAATACATTAAAAGAAATTATGTTAAAACTCTCAGACACCTCAGGACTGTGGGATGACAGTATTAAATGTCATCTGCCTCCTGCCATCAGATGTCCAGTTAAGGACCTGACAGATTGCCTTTCACAAAATAACAGGTTAAGTATATGTATTTTACTCGTGTTGAAGTTATTTTTAAGACGCAGTTATCAACAAAGGAGTTTTTTACATGTTTATCTGTGCCAACCACACCAGGCACTATTGCTGAAAATAGCCTTGTAATTACTACTTGTAATAGTAAAAAATGAGTACAAACATGGTCATGTCTATTAGGAAATTAGTAATGAAAAAACCAGGACCAGCACCCATAAGCAACTACACCACAGCTCCTGGTACAAGTGGCAGCAATGGAGAACTGCCACAGGACTCACCATGGTCACCAGGACCCAAGCCAGGGCTCAGACAGCTGTAGTGCAAGAGAGCAAGGGAGCGGGAGAAGGAGACTTGTACCCACAAATCCAGTGCCAGGTTTTGCAAGAATGAAAAAGAGTTTGTGCCATGTTGTTCTTTGTTGCTTATTATTCTCCCCCTGTTTACAGGACCATCTGAAGTGTCTGGGCTGTCAGGTCTTCCTTTCTCTGGGCTATGTAAGGACAGCTGTGTTTAAGAGAGATTAAAGCAATGCTCAGACCTCTCCACTGTGCCTCAGCTGCAGTGAATTTCCCCACTGGCAGTGCTGGCAGCCCAGTGACACGGCAGCAGCCCCCATCAGCCCATGCCCCAGGGACTGCTCTGTGTGTGGAAGCAGCAGGAAGTCTGAACAACAGCCTTGCTGACTGATCCGAACCCAGGGACAGCAGCTGCCAGGCCAGTTTCACCATGTCAGAATGGGATTTTGTAAAAGGCAGTGTGAAGTTGGCATGAAACCTTCTCGATTTTGCTGTGATACCTGACTTAAGCCAGCCAAGCAGAGTACATGGGCTTGCTGCGTTTACTGGAGCAGGTAACATTCCACTGTCACACCCTTGCCATAGGTACGAGTAGGGGAGAGCTGACCACCACAATCCAGCTTTTCCTGTTAGCCTCTTGCAAGCAACATTACAATATAAACACAGCTATAAGGAGAGCATATAAAACAGCCTTGTAATTACAGTGACTTAGTGGTCCTTTGCAGTAGGCATATATTTAACTGTTGGCACACAGCAGCACATCCCCACTGCATGCAAAGTGAGGCAGAAGACTGTGACACATGGCAGCGGACTGTGGCTGCCCCAAGGACACTTACTGCTGTTTGTTTCTCAAAGCTCCTGGCTTCCCAGGACGATGGCTAGTGAGCTCTTTAGGCCCTCCATTAGAGAAACGACTTATTTCTTAGCATTACTGAAATAAAGGAAAATCTAATTATCCAACAGTTCCTTCCTCTGCCCTGTGTTTTAAATAAATTTGCACATAGGAATTTTATCTGTTTCCCAAACCCTTGTTAAGACAGTCTGATTTAATGTGAAAGCAGAAAATTCAGTGATTAGATATACCAGTATTTTGAATAAAATCACATCCCTATCTGTGTATCCCTTTCAGGTTTCCTTTCCATCACACCTAAATAAATATGCCTGGATATTGCAGACGAATGAACATACAGATAATGCTTTACATCCAAGATCTCATTCCAAAGGGTCTGCTTTTTCAATGAGGCCTTTCAATTAGATATTTGACTTGTCATGGCCTGTTAAAATGTATCAGGATAAATTCTGAGCTAGCCTAAATCAGCACAGTTCCATGTTACCTGTGGACCATGGACCAAAGCTAACTTCAACAGGGGAGAATCTGTCTCACTGCTATTTCAGACCTTGCAATATGTTGCTTATGAAAGAGCTCCTAGCCAAGAATTATTCATAGGAATTGGAAAATAACTTCAAACATAAAATAAATCAGACAGAATAGAAATCTCTCTGCATTCACTCTGTGAACACAACTCAGAATTCATCATTTCTGGGAGAAGTTTGCATTAGACAGAAGTGTCTGCCAGAGCACTATATTTGCTGAGTAGCAATATCATTGCCCCAGCCCAATAACTTCATGGTCAGGGCATTCTTCTAGGTGCTGGGAAATGTAGATTCAATTTCAAATACACTGGGGACCACAGTGACACAATGTCACAGTCTCCCTGTGACCCAGCCAACAGTTAGACAGGTTCCCATGTGTTCCCTCAGCAATACAGTGGCTTGGTTTCAGTGTGCTGCGTTAAAATCTCTAGCTGTGTGATGGTTGACTTACAGCAGCAATGGGAACCTATACTCTTCTACTGGGATGCTGGGGAGTTTTACAAAAAAGTCAGAATTGTCCCTTTGTTTGTCAGGAGGTCTGGCAACTCTGCTTGTAGCAGCTGCCTCACAGGCTTGGTCCCAAACCGACTATCCAGGGATGCCCATTCCTATTACATCTAGGTCATCCAGTACTGCCTCTGGCTTCTTCTGTCCAAACTGCCCTTCAAGGCCATTGTAGTATATTTTCCAGGTTATCATAATTAAAAAATCCAAGTCTACTTTTCTTAAAATTGCTATAAATCCTTCAGTTGGTTTAGAATAACTTCACCAAGGGACCAGGACTGAAACAATTTGAATTAGCAGGTTTGTCATTTGCAAACTAACCTCTCTTTCCTTGACTATCACTTCACTGAAGTGAATCGATTTTGACTTCCACCAATACAAATAATCCATTTTTTAGCCAACCACATTTATTTTGTCTATTTATATACCAAGCACACATTTATCTGAAGCCAATGGCACTTTCTCCTTATTGTGAATTCTACTGTGCAGAGAAAATGAAAGAGACTGATCTCAAGCTTAGAAAACCCAAACTCTGAGAAAAAAATATTTTATGGAGGGTCATCTGATATCTCAGGAAATAAATTCTGTATCTCTTCATTCTGCTTTTGTGCCCATATCTAGTGTCTAGTCACATGTACAGTGAACTTTCTATATATGACTAGGCTTCTTCTTTATTCCTTTTTTTCTCATGTCTTATTGTGAGGTGCCATTTAATATTCTCTTAAAATCAGAAAGTCGTACCATATGTGACATTTCTTTATTTTTCATAACAAAGATACTTGCTCTTTGACCTTGTCATCTATACATTTGTGGCTGTCAGCTCGAGATTCTGGAAAGGTTTTCATTTTCTTTGAAACACTGTCCTTCTCACTTTGGCAATGAACCAGTTCTTGAGAGGTCAGCATGGGCTCTTGATACTTGCACTCACAACAGACCAAAATTGTAAATTTTTTTTTTGCAAATCAAATACTGCATCAAATACTGCAGCTGTCTTATCATGTTCAGCCTCCTAGGGAGAATATCTACTAATCTTTCAAAGTGAAGAGAGCCAAATCAAGTGAATCAAGAGATCTATCAGCTCAGCAAGTGTTGCTATATGGAATTTTCTGGCCCTCTTTATGCAGGAAGACAGACTCGGATGGTCTAATAGGTTTTTTCACCTTAAAACTGATGTCTCTGACAGCCATTTCATTGGAATCACCTGAAATTGCATCAGTTGACATTCTGACTAATTTCTTTTTTTCATCCTTTTTTTTTTTTTTTCTTCTGGGGAAGGAATAGTTTCTATGCCTGTAACTCCATTTAGTAACTTTGAATTTTTTTCCTTCTTAAAGGAAAAAAGTACAGTTCCCCATACTCTGATACACTAAGATTAATTATTCTCCAAAGATCAGTAAGTTTTTTGAAAGAAGAAAGGAACAGATAAACAGAAAGGTCACAGATTTATCCTGTATTGCCTCTCATGAAGCGTTCAGTGTGCCTAACACCTTCTGGAAGCTCTCATTGTGTACTCAGTATGTTACACACATTTTGTCTCAGCATTTCTTTTGTTCAGATTATCACGGCATTCTGTTCTCAGTTACAAAACTGTGATCTTGAAATAGTTTATAATGGGATACTTAGATTTATTTTTAACATGCTTAAATATTTCCAATGCAGTAAGAATTTTAAATCAAGCAGTAGCTAGACTAGCACAGTTAGTTCACAAGTAATTTGAAAATAAATTCTTCATTCTGTAGACTTCCAGAAGCAAACACATGCACACAAATGCATATCTTACATACTGTAAAAATAATGGTATAAAATTGAAGTCATCATGTAAAAATGCAATTTAAGATGAGAAAAAATGTTAATGCTTCAGTTCCCTAAACAAATTGCAAAAAATTCTGCAGTCAGAGTTAAAGTTAAATGTAGAAGAAATGAAAGGTATGGAAATGTACAATTAAGGCATCCAAACAATCTTAATGTGGGCCAGTGTAGTAAGAAAAACTATCCATTAAAATCAATCTACTTGGTGTTGTGTCCCAATTTGTATAAATTTGAATTAGCAGACTTATTTTTCCCATTCTTTTTCTTTTCATGATGTCACTCAAAGGTAGAACTGAGGTTATTTTATTGTCTTATCTGCATGGAGTATGGTTCAGCATGTTTATTTCTTTTTTTTCCAGAGTGAAATAAATCATCAAGCCTAAAGAGCAGATGAGAAGTCACTCAAAGGAGAAAAAAGTTATATGGAGCAAAATGCAGAGAATGGGAATGAATGTTTTGTTTTCTCTTCCTGTGATAACAAAATCAAACAGCTTTATGGACAGATATAATCTAAATATCTAAAGATATTTGAATTGGAGTTAATAGCATTAACCCATATTCCCTAAAGAGGGCTTGTTTATACGATCAGGAGAGAGACTTCTTATAGGGATGTGTACAGACAGGAGAAGGTAATGGCTTCAAACTGAAAGGGAATAGGTTTTGATGAGATGTTGACAAGAAATTCTTTACTGTGGGGGTGGCGAGGCACTGGAACAGGTTGTCCAGATAAAATCTGGCTGCCCCATCCCTGGAAGTGTTTGAGACCAGGATGGGTAGTCCTGTGAGCAACCTGGGCTAGTGGGAGGTGTCCCTGCCCATGGCAAGGGAGTGATTTTCATAATCACCAAGGAATGATTAAATTCATTCTTAATATACAAGGTATGTATAAAATGACTATTCAATTAAATTTTTAAATTAAGTACAGAATAGTGGGCTGTAATTTAGACATTTTGCAATTTCTGAATCAAAGTAAATAATTAAATATTACTTTACAGCTTCTGGGAAATATTACCTACATTGTAAGCAGAAAGAGAAAAAAGTGTGAATATATTAATGAGGAGGTGCAAAGATTTATGCCTTCACTAAAAGAAACAGTAAACATTGCCATGATCAGATAAATCATTTTTATCTAAAAGCATAAATAGGACATATGCATCCATTATATCTAAATTTTTAATAAATCTTGGCATATTTCACCTTTATGCATGCAAACTTCTTGTCATCTTCTTGCTGTATTGTAAACTTCAAGATGGGTTTTTTAGCTAGTTGTCACCTGTTCAGCAACAACACAAGCCATTTGTTTGGACTATATTATAAAAAATACTGCAGTTTAGCTCACGACTATGTTAGAATTATGTTAAACAAATCATTTGTGCTTCCCTGGTTGCTTTTGTGTCAGTAATTCAACAGCAATTTGCTCTTTTACTAGGTAAACAAAATTTTTGCCACCAGGTGCAATCTTTTATGTTTACACTCATAAATAGTAAGTTTCTGCACAGCAATATATATTATATATATTAGATATATATTTCCAGTTAGTGAGCTAATTCCTTTTTTAAAGTAAGTTTTGGAATTAAGTTGGTACCACAAACATTATCTCTTATGAATAAATTCTGTGAGTTTACAGACTGCTGTTCAGACTTCAGTATTAGGATACATGGGGCTTCATTTTTCTAGGGGTAGAACCGAAGCATAAACATTTGCATCATAAATCTCAACACTGTAGATGCAAACTTGTTTTGTCCTTAAATCATAAGAATGTGCAGGCTGTCAGATCTCATTCCAATTGTATTTCAGTTCTTTGACTGTGTTGAGTATTTCAGCCTTGTGAGTTAAGCAACCACACATTAACTTAATTCTCATTAGTGATTTAGTTGCAACAACAGCAACTACTCAAAAAAAGGGGAAGCTTAAATGATAATTCTTTTTTTTTTGTTCTTGTTTTTCTTTCATTTCTTAATTCGGTTTCTAGTTTTTTCTTATGAAATATATACCCCCCGGGGCCTGAAAACCTTTTCTCCATGGTTTTAATATCGCAGGTGCTCTAAAAATAAATTAGCAAAAGGGAAAATAACAAAAAAAAAAAGAAAACCCAAACAACTGCAAAATCATTGATAGCATAGTCAAGCATCTCTCGCTATTTTACCTCAGAAGCCCTTTTTAATATTTAATAAGCTTACTGCTGTTCCTGGTCTTTTGGACTACAGTGCCATTAGTAAAAAAACCTGCCATTTGACATTAAAGGAATGTAAGGAAAAACCAAACAAAGAAATAAAATGGCCTTTTATGAAAAAACTGTGAGCTTTCCAGAATAACACTGGAAAATAATTTGCAAAACCATTTTTCCTGTTCCTTGAAGAACCTAGGTAGGTTCTGAATGCATATAAATCAACATTTTTTGTGTATAACTCTTCATTTGCATCTTGTATCCATGTTACAATACTAAAATACTATTTAATTCAAGATAGGTAGCACTGAAGAAAAGAATCTCTCTTGTCTTAATTACAACTCAAGTGGAAACACCTGTAATGAATAATGACCCTGATCTAGGGCTCCTCATGATGTGAATGAACAGTTTTGCTATTAATATTATAATGATTGACTTATGGATTCTTCTTTGCATCCCTGATGATCCACTATAACCTCAGCAAACACAAGTTTGCAGTTTCACACATGGTTAATACCAAAATATGGGTGCATAATTCTGCATATCAGCCAAAAAGAAATCTATTTAAGAACGCAGAAAAGAGAACATTTATTCTCTCACCTAGTGGTAGTTCCTAGGCATCCCTGTTGTGACCAAGTATTTGACCATGATGTGCAAATGAAAAAAGACATGCTATTTATAACAAAACTCTTCCAATCAAAGAACTGCAACCCCCAGCCTTAGCCTAACTCCCCGTGGAAGTGAAAAGTTTACACCCGAGACATGTATAGCTTGATATAAAATGTGAATATATTGTCTTCCTCTGTTAATTCTAAGAGATATAAACATGCTATTTAAACCCATTATTTTATTAATGGTTATCATTATTTAAGTCCAGGTATTGGAAAACCTTTTATCTTGTTGATGTAATTATCTTCCTTCTGAATATCTGATTTATCTAATGCAATCTTGCTTCTGGCAACACTGAGGGATTTAAGCTAAAGGATATTTAGGTATGAGATATAATTTAAGTTAGGAACTTCAGCTCTGGTACAGAAATAACTTTGAAAAGTCACTTTACTTATTAAGTTTTCTCACCCAAGGTCTGTCTTTTGGGAGGAAGGGTTTTGGTTTCTTAGCAGGTGAGGATGATATGTGAAACTGGTAGGTAAACTCCTAGGTCAGTGCAACCTCTCTCTTAGGTTGGATCAAAAATACCTATTATCATTTCACTTATTACCACTGTCACATTCAGTGAAAACCCTCTCTGTCAATAAATACAGAGGCCAGTACTTCCTCAGTAGTCTTGACATTATAGCAACAGCAGCTTTACAGCAACCCAGAAGCCAGACATATCTAGAACTTAGAGGAATCTTGAATTTCAAGAGTGCCATCATCTGCATTTCAGTGTCATTCAAATCTAAATCATGTTTAATTTCTTATATTGCTTCCTTTTGGTCTGGTAAAAAAACCTGCTGCATCTGAAAATACACAGTATGTGGCAGGCTACTGGAGAACTTGGATCCATCTAATAGATTTGTGAGGGGCTCTGGGTTTTCCAGCCCAAGTGCTGACAGTATTTCACTGGAAGCTTTGAACATGGACATCATTAGTTTGTCATTTATTTGGTCTGTTGTGTGGGTTTGGTACTCACAACAGCCATTTCCTCACTATTGGTATCTTGTGATCTGCAAATGCTACTTCACTGATGATCACTGACAGCACTTTCTTTGTCTGCAAAGCCTCCTGTGTTCAGATATCAGTTTTTTCTTTTGTTGTTGTTGAAACATACTTTGCTCCCACCTCCCTCACATAACCACATAAAGGGGAACATCTGCTTTTGTTTATTTTGCCATTCATGTCAGCTGTGTTTTTCTGTACATTTTCTTGCCTTGGCTACATCCCAGCCTTAGTGTTCACAAAGGGGAGTCGAAGGGAACCTGATATGCCCTGAGCCAATTACAGCCCTGTCTTGAGGACTCAGCTGGCAGTTCAGCTGCAGTATGTGGAGCACGGTATAACCCTGAGAAATGTCACCCATTCCTTCTCCAGGGAAGAAGAAATTGCCAGTACAATGAGAAAATGTCTTAGCAGACACCAGAATATTCTGAAGTAATTTTCTTGACTGACTTTACCCGATTCCTGTCATGAAGATTAAAAAGTTAAATTCCTATAAAAATCATTCAAGGTGCTCCAGGTGGCTGTCAGTGGGATCAGCTGAGTGCCTGTCCAAAGAGGAACATATTCATTTTGCACTGGGGTATGTTAAAGGTCCACAGGAAACAAACATCAGCGCTACATCCCTTGGGGCCATATTTGCTGTTGCACTTGTTCACCACACAGTGGTCTTTCAATTTACTCATAACACAGGTAAAAGGTATCCTACTCCACAATACCTTCACCTGTCCCTGCTGCTAAACATCATGAGTTTGCAGAATCAAGCCTGGTTTGCACACAAGTGTCTCTCTGCAGAGAAAATGATGGTAATGGTGCCCTGCATGCTGCTTTTGGTGCCCACACAGTGTATCATGGTCAAACATGAACTCAGGTGAGAGCAGATATTATCCAGCACAAAGAAGAAATGCCAGACTCTCTCTCCATTGCATACCTGTGGTACCAGCCCGTGACACCTCCCTGGCATGTGTCAGGGCTGGCCATGATGGTAGCACTGCCTGGTTACAGCACCCAAGCCTGGAAACATCACAGACAAGTCATGTTGCTGTTTTAATGTACTCACCCAAAACCTGCTTATTCCAGGTAAATGGGAATGAGACTTGATTGCTTTTTAGAAAAATCATGTTCCAGGCACAGGTTTTGGCTGGAGAAAAGGGAGTGGGGTACTGGACACCCCGCTGACCCTCAAGCAGAGGGAACCAAAGACATTTTCCAGGAATGACCTTGTGTAATGCTACCAGGTCAAAGCATGCTTGGTGCTTAAATGGTCTAAATATAGAAATTAAAAATATTAAAGCTCAGGTTTCAAATAATGCAAGGAAAATTTAATCTGGTCACTGTTTATATTGCAAGTGTGTTTTAAATAATTTATTAACTGTTTCATAGGGGTTAGCAGCCTTTTAGAGATGTGAACAAGTAAAATTATACCTGGAGGATAAAATATGGGAAGCCTCAATCTCTGATTAAAGCTGTGCAAGTATGAAACCCCTGCATCCTCATTTCACACCAGCAGCTTATAGGAACAATATATGCATTCATTTGACCATGTGGCTGTCTGTACCTGTCTTGGAAAGGTGGAAATGTCTTCTTATAGCCATTGTTCACACCACAGCCAGGGAGGTTTCTGGGTTATCTGTCTGCCTGCAAAACATGCATCCAGTTGTGCCAAGAAAGAAAATGTGGAGCTCACACCAGATATCTGATTAACTAAGATAAGAACTTCACATAAACTCACACTATTTTAGATTTCAGGTAGCTTGAATGTCATACTTATTGTAAAAAGAAAACAAAATCATATTCTAATGATACTTGGTCCACAGTCTTATAAATGTCTTCTTACCAGAATTTTTTGAGCTTTTTGTGGTTAATGTTAAAATGGTGATGTGTTTTTAATAACAAGTGTCCAGATATCAAAGATTTTTAACATCAGACAATTCCATGTCACATAACTCTCTACTTATAGCTTTCTGCCCTTATCTCTTGTAAACCACAGGAGAAACTTCAGGGTCTCCAGAAACTCAGCAGAGTAGACATGGTAAGGTACAAACAGAAAATATATGCAGACACACTCCAGAGATGCAGTGGCTCAGAGCTGGATACCAACAATAATCAGCATTAGAAAGTTTCACACAAAGTCCAAGAAGTTCAGTAAAATTTGCTGTAGAGAAGAGAGGGGAAAAAAGCGTGGATGCACGTGATTCTGTTCCAGACAGTGACTGTAATTATAGTAATGTATAAGCCTTAGGTAAGTGCATAACATCTCCCCAAGTACTTAGAAACAATCCTGGGCCAGGGATTTCTGATTAGAACCAAAAAGTGCAAGTACAAGTAATAAAGAAGATTTTTTTTAGAAGGAATGCTATTTCCTATTAGGTACTTACAGCATCTCCACAACATTAATCCCAGACTACTGACAAGGTCCACTCTACATTAAAATAAGCAGCTTGGCAATTAGAAAAAAAATGCTGTGTTGGCTCGTGAAGGAAATGTGATTTGTGAAGCTCTCAAGGTTTCAGTCCAGGGGTTTTGTTCTAAATGTGCTGCCTACAACGCTTTGAATACTCAGATGAAAACAAAGTGCTTCTCTAATGTGACGTGTCATTTTGCATAGTGTTTTTTAGGTTCATTGCTCTGATTATTGTCTTTCTAGGAATAATACCAGTGCCTGCTTGAGATCTGGAAGATTAGCATTAACAGGATAGAAAAGAAGAGGGCAGCTGTTTCATGATAGCATTTAGACAGATGATCTGTCTGCTGCCTAATCCACATATCATCTACATATCCAGTCAGCACAATGCAAACTGCTAAAAAAGTTTACGTGAGAAAACACTCTAAATGTAAGTGTGTTTGCTTATCATGCTGCCTCTCCCACAGACAAAGAGTTCTGGTTTGTAATTTCATTAGCCAGCCTGGTTCAGCTCTTTATGTAGGATAGTTTGGCTCTAAAAAGACAACATCTACACGTGTTTATTAAATTCTATGTAATATTAAATTCTCAGGCTTCTGAGGCAGAGAAAAGGCCTTTCTAGTTGAGCTTTCACACATTGGGGTACTTATTTCTAATGACTCATAGAGTCTTGTGAAATTTTCTTGTGACAGGCATAGTCACAATTGTAGTGATACCAAATTTTGATGGCTGTAAAAGGCTTCCCAGGGATTACAGGAGCTCAAGTAGGATTTAATTGCAGTGGAGTCTGTAAATCTCAGGAACTCTCTATAATCTCAGTCTACCATGAAGTCTGCTGTCTCTTGCTTACCACTATTACCAGGTGTGAACATGTTCTCCAGAAGAAAACCATCTTGCAATTGAGTAAAGCTCACATTTTGTTGTGGTTGCGGTTTTGTTTTTCTGTTTGTCTTAACAAAACTGTGTCAATAGAAAACTTGACATAACCATAAAGAAAAATGTAACCAGGTAAACAAGATTATTTAGGGCAAAGTAAATGTCAGTAAAAGAATGGAACAATAGGAGTTTTCACTCAAGTGGAAAACCCTTAATTATACAACGTATTTCCAGGAAAGGAGACTGGAAGCTATTATAATTTACCTGCATTCAGTGCTCTGGGCTCTGTACCAGCTGACATTGCCATGCTTTATATCTTTTCAGAATATAGAATTTTGCCTGCTGAGAAAGCATGTAACCTGGATTGACTAAAGTGTGGAGCTGCACACAGACATCACTCATTCCTTCTTAACTCCTTGCAGCCTTTTTGAGAATTGCTGAGAATTGCTGCACTTCAAAAGCCTGTGTACCTCTCTAAAAATCCCCAACCCTCTTCCTTTTTACTGCTTAATCAAGGTGAACCAATACACTAATGAATAAGAATTGTGAGCCTAATGAGTAAGAATTGTGTTTCCCTTTCTGTAATGATCCGTTTACTTGCAGCTTTATACAAAGGGCTACTGGCACGAAAAAACCCTGGTAAACAAGGCAGACAAAACCAGGCTTCATGCTGTGAGGAAACCAGGTTGTTTATGTTGGTATCCTTAGTAGGTATTTTCTTTAAAGTATACCTTTGGTTTAACAACATTTAAAATTCTGTTTATGATGATATTCTCCTCTTGTTCCTTGTGCTTTTGTTAAATTTTAAGAAGTTGCTTGAATAATGCATGATATCATATGAAGCACAGAGTAAATCCGTTAATCGATGAGTATGAAATTAGAGTTGAAAACAATATAAAAGCACCTTTTCAGTTATATACTCCATATCCCTGTCAGAAGGTGGTTTTTTTTCCCTCTGTAATTATCATCACTTTGTCCCATTTCATTTTCAGTATAGTAAGAACTGGGAATTTCATCACGGCATTTGTGGGAATGAATTGGGATTTATTCTTTGTCCAAATCCAGCATTTTGCTGTGCTTTTTGTACAGTATTTAAATTAGATCTCTTGAATATACCTCTAACAAATGATATTTTGTATGGCTTAATTCTATAGAAAAGGGTTGACTCTTCCACTGGCATTAAATTTCTTCAAATGTAATCTCAATCTGCTATTTATGGTTCAAAAATCTGTGCGAGTCTTGTGTCTACACAGTAAGAAACTCTAAATAATTAAAACTTAAAATGCTTTTCAGAGAAGCCTTTTGGAATCACATCTGTTACTTTGTGCAGGAATTTTCCCTTGCAGATGTTTCTTTTTTTTTCCTTATTTCTTTTAGGGTGCTAATGGCATTACAAGCTTGTCCTATACCAGACACCATTAATAAACTAAATCTTCATGATAAGCTTGTCCAGTCACAGGAGGACAACTGTGACAATAGACAGGCTGTGACAGATGCTCTGCCCCATCTTCCTCCAGTGGGCACCATCTTTCACCAGGTGTTTTTGTACTGCTCTGACATAATGAATGGATGACATAATTTAAACACATCATGGAATAATTTGGGTTGGAAAGGACCTTAAAATCACCCAGTTCTCAATCCCCTCCCATGAACAGGGACACCTTCCATTTGACCAAGGTGCTCTGATCTCAGAGTAACCTCTAATTACCTGTTTCCTTTGGATCAGTAATTGCTCATATATAAATATATATACTTTTATTTGTATTTGTATACACAGAGGCAGCACCATCTGTGAATACAGAAAATCAGAACAAAATGCTGTCTTCAGAAGCATGTGCTGTATGAAGACAATGAGATAAAACATTCCCAAAAAAGGCCAGCCAAACCAGAAAAAACAGGCAACATGTTTGTGCACTGAAAACTGTATTTTAAGGAGTTTTGTGCAAGTAGTGGGGAACTCCCCTTGGCACTGCTCTGTCAGAGCATATTGCTGCCTGGAAGGCACTTGTTGGTGCTGGTGCTCTGTCAGTTTCCTTGCCTTAATGCTGATGATCTTAAAGAAAGTTCCATGAGCTCTGGAAGAATGACCAAGGAGGGAGAAGGTAGAAGTGTTCTGTGTCATGTCCTATTCCAAACCTGCTCTAGTCAAAGGGAGAACGTACAGTAGAGAAGGAAAAGTGGAAAAGATAATTGAGAGGGAAAAAGAGGCTGCAGAAGCTTGACCAGGGTTTCAACATCACTCACACTCTGTGGCTATTCCCTGGCAAATGTGTCCTGTTCCTCCCCACAGTGCTGGGGTACCACGTCCTCATACAGCCCCTGTCCACCTGTGGCACATCCTGTGTCTTCCTAAGTCACTGTGGTCCTACCTGGCTGCCCCAGGGAGCCCTACACTGACCAAAGTCAGCCCCCTTCCCCAGGCAAACCCTGATCCCAGACAGTCTGGTCCTGACCTTCAGCCTCCACCAGAGAGGGACCGATCTGGGGTGGGCTCCTGTGGTTATTTTGAAACCAGCCTGAGACAAGCAGCTGCAGTTTCAGGCTTTCTGCAGATTTCTTTCATGTCTTCTGAGTGTCCTTCTGGTTCCAATGGCATCCTATGTGTTACCTGAGAGGAGCCCTGGTTGGTGAGCTCTTTTTATGGGTATCTGTTTAGAACACCTATTCCCCTAGCACACACACCACCTGTAAATATTTGCACATGGAAAAGCAGGTGTCTCACTCAGGCCTCTGTTAGCCCGGGGCTCACTCTTTTGTGAAAGGCCAGTTTACTTGGTGTAGACTGGCTCCTTGCACCTGGCAGCAGAACTGTATGAGTCCCTTCTGCCACTGTTTTTTTTTTCCTGTTTTCTTATTTACAGGCCATTCATCTTTCACCCAGCACTTGGGTATTTGCATAGAGTGGATACTGGAGAGATCACTGGCCTTTGGTTGTGACAATTTCTGGATTTTTTGCCAGACTTCAAGATTAAACTCAGTAAAATTAATTGTGCAAAACAGCACTAATCCAAAAGGTTTTGTAGGAAGCACAGGGCAGTCACTAAATTACAACCAATAACACCTTTACTAGTAACAGCTTCTTGTGGGAATATGTGTCCCAGGGACAAAATCCTTCCTTAACCTCACAGCTAGCACTGCAGTGCAAAGATTACTGTCAAAAGACTAATATCCTCTTTGAGTTAGGCTGAAAGGAACAATTTGATACTGGCTTAAGTTTGAAGAAGAGTGTTTTCACGAAAAGCTTTATTTCAGAAAGAATATACTTGAACATCCTTCTGTATCTCAGATATTTCCATATGCATTTTCTCCTGGAAGTATTTTTTCTCTCTAGAAGTTCTGACTACAGTCATGTCAAGCCATAGAAACCACCTAGTACAAAACCCTGGACAGCACATATTCTTTCAGTCAGCTATTCTCCTTTTTGACTTGACTATGTCCTTGCAGCAGTTTTCACTGTTCTTCTTGCCTTCTTCCCCTTCCCTGAGCTGCCACTTAAACAATAATCCTCTTCTAGCTCTCTCTCCCTACAAAGAACGGATGCTTTTGTTTACTTTTTCTTTACCAGGTAAAGAACAGCAAATACAACAGCTAAATGTAACAAAGATGTGACAGTTTGTTTGCAGTGCCACATTTCTACCATTTTAAGATGCCTTTGGCAATCAGAATATACTCATTTGGGCTTATATGAGTCCAAATGACACCTCCATTACTCAGCATGTTTTGGAGAGCTTTTTGAAAGTTGTGGGTATGCACACCATGGCAAATGTGGAAAACAGAACAATCGAATGTGTCTTTAGGCTGCTTTCCACTGATCCCTTCCATGTATGCTTTTTAGACAAGGACAGCGATCAGCTCATGAGTTGGTTATTTTTTTCTTCCAGCCTGCCCCCTCATGTCCTTCTGCCTCCCTGCTGCATGGACAAGAGCATGTCTGCATGAGCAGGGTATGTAGGAGTTCCTTCTGTGGGACCTGTGCATGTCTAACCACAATGACAAATGTTTTCATGGCCATCGCCTGGGCAGCTGAAATCTGCATGTCTGGGAACTCTGAGGCACCTGAAGTATCAGTCACAGAGACATGTAGGATAGAGGAAATTGCTTTAGTGAAAAACAAAGAGAGCTTTAAATATTTATGTAAGCTTACTTAATGCTACAGACTGGGGGATTTTTGGTGGGTTTTTGGCTTTTTTTTTTTAATTTTAATTGTGAATATTTACTGTTTAATTGTAATACCCATTGTGCAGTTATGAGCACATCACTTTCTAAAAGTACTTTTCTGTGTCTGCATTAAATTGCAAAGAAGGTACCTCATAGAATTAGGATAGCCCTTATGTGTTTGTTAAGATAAGCTTCTTGCTAAAAAATTACCTCCTGGTGAATAATAATGCAGCACTAGGAAATAAATTAAGAAGTTATTCAAATTTTTAATCTCCAAGGTGACTATGGCACAAGATACCAGCTATTTTTGAAGAATAAGTGGAAGCTTTTTTAACCTGCTGGAATGCACTGAAAATGCTGAAGGAAGTGGTGGGTGAAGGAGAATGAATGAGTATAATACAATTGAGAACAAAGCACTCTGCTGAAGGTCTTCACAAGAGACTATTAAGAAACTTTGGTGGTCAGAGGTTAGATCCTGCCATGGATTAAAAGTGGTTAAAAGATAGACAATGAGGTAAAAATAAATAACCAATTTTTCAGAAGAAAAGAAGGTTAATAGTGAATTGCCTCAGAGCTGAGCATTAGGAACTACCAGTCTGTTATGAAATAGGTGTACAAATGACCTGGAGGAAGAATGAATTGGAGCATTAGTTGCACAGCAATTTTTTATTGCACAATTATTTTAGGTAATCAGAAGAAGATGGGTGAAGTCTGGACATTTTCAAGACATTAAACACTTAGATTGGAAAGTTTCGATAGAAAAGGAGGTGCAGGTCCCAGTGTATAGCCGAAAGAAAATCAGTAAAAGTATTTCTGTTCACATTTCCAGTATGCAGTTGTGATTTCTCAAGCTGTTTGCACAGATCTGCTTATTCTAAGGAAATTTGTTTGGTAATATAATAAGATGGTTTAGTGTTAGGATTTAATTTCTGTTGTAATTCAGGGACTTATGTAGACAAAAAAAATAGCCTGGGGATTGAAGTGACTACCTGGTCTGTAGACATTCTTTTCCTTATTTGGATTTTGCTTTGTCTTTATTTCACAAGAAGATTAAAGAGTCATCACATGATTTTCAACTTTTTTTCATTGATATTTTGTGTTGTATGTCTTATGTTGGCTGCCAATTTTTCATTTCTTTCAATAGGAAAATTTTCACAGTCTTGATATCATTATTATGAGAAGTTGATTTTTGAAAATCTGGAAAGTCTCAACTTAGGAAATAGAAAATGTAGCTTTTGATGAGAGAAATATCCAGCATTGTTTTTTTGTCTGAGTCCCAGGAGATATTTGAAGTCCTTCATTGATCTTTAGTCATGTACTTTCAAGAAATACTCATTTTTATAGCAAAAGTTTCAGAGATGGGGTTTATTATGAATAACTGGATTAAGTCCCTGCTCTTGCAGACCATAGATTTGAGGTTTAGCTTTCACTTGGATCATTCTCCAATCTGACTCATTGAGGCTATATGAAAGTATGCACACTCTGAAAAGGGAGGAGGGCTGTTAACCTCTTTTGAAGCCTGACATGATTTCTACTTAATTGGAACACAATTAACACAGAGCCTTAAATCACAAGAACTTGTCTTGACTAGATCAGAAAAATAAGTATTAAAAGTACTGCTACAGGTAAGAGTTGTCACGAGACCTAATCGTATGTGACTAAATTTAGATGAGTAATTAAAAGACTCTCGGATTTGAAGACCATGGTGGAGATCAGAGAAGAACAAGAATGTGCTGAGGATGGAATATGGAGGGAGTCTGCAACTTCAGCAGGGACAAGTGAGGATGCTTAGAAGATACCGCAGTAGGTAGCCAGCCCTGCCTGAGCCTGGCCTTTCCTGGAACCCCTTTCTAGGATTAGGTGCAACTTCCACAAACGAGGAAAGTAGTGAAAATATCAGGAAAGGAAGAAAGCCTGGTTGAGGCAGGGCACAGTGTCAGAGGCGCTGTGTATGATTGTGTATGTGTGCACATACAATTGTGTGCCTGTGAAATCTGGGCACTTTCATTTCCATCATCACCACAGCTACGTTTTTCTAGTTAAAGAGGAAGTGCTGAAACTTGTATCGCATTGACCTTAAGATGAAGGCATGGAATTCCTCCATGCTTTGAATTTCTTGGAATCTGGCCATGCCTCCACAAGATGCCTGAGGAAAATCATGCAGATTTTATTTCTGAGTGTTGTTAACAGACTGTGTGCAGTCTGGCTTCCACACAGATAGTCTTTCCTTGAGCTTATTTTGTGTGGGACGGGATAACCATCTTCACTGACTTACTCTGCCAGTTCTTGTACTTTTCTGTTTTGGTTCAGCAATTTTATGACATTAGGTCTTTACAATGGATCATCTTTTACTACAGGTTTTACTGCTTGCATCAAAATAGGTCAGTAAAGGTTTTGAGATGCCATGATAATTGAAATGATCAAAATATGCAAAAGAACTCATTATGTCTCCTGGTATGCTGTCAAAGTCAGAAAGCTAAATTAATAAAAAGAGGGAGGACATAAAATAGCCATTTAATGTAATTACATCCATTAGTGGTATAAGATGCCCTTCACTTGACACCCATTTGATGTTGGTCCCCGGTCCTACAAAATGGACTAAAAAGCTTGATATAAAAATGCCCAGTGGCTCAGATGAACAATACAGGTCTTTAAAATAAACAAATATGAAAGAAGTTTAACACCTATGGTGTGTGGTCCTTAGTTACTACAGAGATTACAAATATGATGTGCTTCTTCTAGGTGATCCCATGCATTTGAGTATATTTACAAGTAGATCATGGTAAAAAATACCAGTCTGGCTAGGAAGGGTCTCATTTAGAAGTGATAGGAGAGCTTCAGCCGCTTGATGGTGTATGCAAAGATGTGGAAAATTTTTCATTAAAATGAAGGTTGTACAGATATACACCTGTGTTAGACATTACCCTTTCCCTGTGGATAGCTCTACCTATTGATTCTTCCCATCTTGTTCCCACTGTACACTATCAGAGGAGGCTAAAGAGCAATGAATCTCCTCTGAGCTTTACCTATATGATACCTGAAATCTCTCGGAGGGAAAAAAGAAATTAGCATATCATGAAGCCCTTCTGTTGACAGGCAGTTAATACCTTCTTGTACTGAAAAAAAAAAATAATATACTTTATATACTTAAGGCGTATCTGGCAGACCAATATAATGTCAAAATTTTCGAGCCCTGCTGAGGAGATGGGCACCCAAGCCCCAGAGAGGAACTGCCTGGAAGGGAGGGAGAAGTGTCGCAGTGTTTGATGTTGAGGTGGCTGCCCCAGATTGCAAATGTGCTTCTGGGACCCTCCAAACACCCTCTGCTCTTCTGTAATTCCTCTTTGCTCTTTATCCATCCTGTGTGCTTTGTATTAATTCTTTAGATATCTAAGAGTGCTCTTTCCTGTTTTCATGCTAGTGAAGAGCAGAACTGGAGATGGGGCAGATGTTTGGCAAAATCACATTCCCCTCTAGTTTAAAGAGGCTTATTCTTTTATGTTGCTGTTGATCTTGTGCCAAGATTTGAATGCAGAGAGTAAAATTCAGCTTTTACAATGGCTGCTGTGATCCTGCCTTAAGGGAGGCATTCCCAGAAACACAAAAGAAAAAAGAGAAACCCTCCCCTTGTTTTCCTCTAGAGATTCTTTGCAGTACACCTGAATACTCAAAATACTCATATACTTCAGTCAAAGACATATCTATCTGGGAAAAAGTTAACAGGATACTTTTTCTAATATTTACATAGAAACTGTGAAACTTCCTACTAGAAGTTAAAAGCTTTGCAATATTTCTTATGGGTTTGGTCATTTGGGTACTAATAGTCATCTCCAATTTCAGAGACAAATAACAGCTCATCTCTGACATATCTTCTAAGAAAGATAATACTACACTGGAATTTCAATACATCTAAAGTGTCACTATTCTCAAAAGCTTACTTGGGAGTAAAGCTCAGTATAGGTCAAAAGTAGCTGGGGCCTTTGCAGAGCAGAGGGTCTGCTAGCATGAGGTGTTAATGAACAGAAATTGTAAAAAAAGGTCTCTTTCTTTTGATTTGCAACTGTCCTAGTCTTCCTCTCTCATCTTGATTTTTCTCCTCCTTTTCTGTTCAGCCCCAATATTTCAGTCTTTCTCTTCTTGTTCTCCTAAGATGCAAAGATTTCTGCTCCTGCTCTAAGGTCTGTGCTTGATGTATTGGTTTTGTCCATGTCAGACCTAAAAAGGTGAAGACACTTGCCTTATCTTCCTCTAAGTATGAAGTCATCTCTGTAGGTGTAGCTGCCAGAGACAGCTGGCTCCCTACTAAATTGGCTTCTCAAAGGGTTTTTTCCTTAATGTAATTATTGCAGAGGAGATATGCATGCATGCATGCAAAAAATTGCTGTCTATGGTGGTGTTTGAACAACCTACAGGAAAGGAGGAATGGCCTCTGAGTACAACTTCTCCAAAGCTTGTGCTCTCATTAGGGACACATCTCCTCCTCTAGGTTGGTCACCTTGCTTCTGGCCCTGCCTCCCAAAGTGATCAAGAGGCCTTCAGAGAGTACTAGGTTGGAGGGTTAAAATGAGGTGATAACATCTTTTCACTCAGAAAAAGAGATACTCTGCTTTTTCTCTTTATTAGCTTGATTTGTTAGCATAATAAAAATCTGGTTTGGATAACTAAGAATAGAAGAGAGGCTTATAAAGAATTATGAGAGCGAAAATTTGAATTTCTGTACAGGCAAAACTGGAAACTAAGAAGGACTGAAGAATTTGAGTGTGTCAACAGAGGAAAGGAATTATTCTGGCAAACAGAAGTCTGTGTAGCCAATTCTTTCTGTGTGTTTATTGCTGATATTTTTATGCCGTAAAGTGTTGAAGTTTACTTATGAAATTCAGCACTTTCATATCACTGCTGCCTAGTCATTTTTCTTTGGGAATGTGTGAATCAGAATTATTTTTGGTGAACCTTTTAAATGGGTGATGGTAACAGAATGTTGCTAGGGGTCTGAACTGCAGTGGGGTAGTGTGAGCTTTATGGTATGCTATGGTATGCAATGATAATATATGGGCTTTTCCCTCCAGCTTAGTTGGTTTTAATAAAAATAATTAAAATACAGGTGAAACAGTTGAAGTTATATCCTACTTGGCAGATGTAAAAGCCTTGTACTAGCACTGTGATATTGGAAACTGATGACTTAAATGTACTGTACTAGAATAGCATATCAGTGGGTTTGTTTTTCATTTGTTTTGTGTAGAAAAACTAGTTACTTAACCAATCCATTATTTCTTACATTGATTGAGCATTTTGATATGGCATTTTCTTTTATCAGTCTCCTTGAGCTGATAAACAGGCTTGTTTGCAGTAAAGGAAGGAGTTCTGCTTTATTGTAGTGACTAATTGTCTGTCTTTGGAGTTGTCAGAAACTCCTTCATGCTAGTAAATGAAGTAGACAGAAAATTCTAGAGCATCCTACAGCACTTCTACAACTGGCCACATTAAATGTTCTGCTTCCAAAAGATGAGTTTTCATCTCATTGTGTAGAAATCTTGTACATGGGAGGCTTTGGTGTCTTTTCAGAAGGTAACAAAAATCATACAGTGATGTAAAAAATCTAGTTCTGAGAATTAGTTTTATGGGTAATAACTGGACTACTCTCCAGTCTTCTAAGTCTTTCTAGAGCCACATCAACGTCTTTGTTCACCTCTGTGCTTCTGACTCTCTCTGTCATTGCATCGTCATTTGCTCCACAAAGCTGTTCCTGTGGGCAGGTGGTAAGCAGCAGGTATTGGCCTCTATTTTCCTTGCCTTATGATTTTTTCACCGCTTTTAATCTCAGTAAATATCCCTCCCTTTCACTGTAAACCTGTACATAAACCATCAACCTGGTGATGAGTTTGTTGTCATGTTCCTCGTTTCAGTCCAACTCTCGGTCATCTCTCCTGGGTCTGTGAAGAATTTTCTCATCTTTGTTCATACAGAGACAGCTTGTAACAGCAGTTTCTCCTTTCCAGTAGGAAGGGAGTTCCTATTTTTCTATGAGTTCCTACCTGGAAGAAAATTGTTCACTGAATAAGATGAGAAGACACCAATCCCTTCCCTATGGAATGGACAGTCTGAATTAATGCCAGGACTGAGACTGGCAGTGATTAATGTTTGGGACTAGGGAAGGGAGTTGAAATAACAGTAAATAGCATGGGGACTAGCACACAGGTCTGTATCTACCCATCTCGTGTCGTCTGGAAATATCCCTTACTAGAGTTACAGAAGAAATGGGAATTGATTGAGGGTGTAGGGTGTGGGATTTGGGACTCATCGTTTAGAGACAGTTTAAGGAAGCTTGGGAACGCTTCAGTGGCATCACTGTAGAAATTTTGTAGATTACAGGTCTGCTTCAGTCTCTTTGTGTTTATTTTAATTATAAGTGAAGGTGGAACTCTGGATAATTATCTTCTTAACACATACATCAATCTAAGTGTGAAGAAAAACCAAATCCTGCTAAGCTCTTAGATTTGGTGATATAAAGGGCTAGTATTCACATAAGGTGATTGTGTATTGTGAATGAAATATTTCTCTGTCCTAAGGGCAGGCATGGAGCCTGTGAACTGTTGGAAGACTCAGAAAAGCTCTCAGGGTAGGGAGAGACAGCTAAAGCAGAGCCTAGACCTTCTGCTGACTTTCTGCATGGAGTAAATTTCAACATATGCAAAAAAATTGAAGTCTTTGATCCACATTAATTTTATTGCCTTTCTGTTTGGCTGTGCATCTCCTCTTTTATTTTAGTTTGTTTTGGTGGTGTGGGGTAGTTTTTTTGTTTGTTTTTTTACTGAAATTGATATTTTTCTCTTTTGGCATAATATTTTTTTTTTCTAAACCAAGAGGTCCTAACCTTTCCCTTAGGTCTTGAAAATGTTTCTCTATATTTATTCCTAAAAGATTTATTATTTTCTTGTACCTTTTGCCAAGGTAGAAAGAACAGTTCTGAATACAGGTTGCCTAGGAGGGCTGTAAACAGGCAGATACTGCAACATTCCTCTGAAACACTTGCTGCTGACCACCAGGAGATGTTCAGTACCTCAGGTATGATCCAGTATGACAGCTGCTGTGTTCCTATAGAGTTACAGGATTCATTGCCTATTCCTGTAGGCTTCAGGGATATAATTCTAACTACAGATGGACAAATGAGTACATATAAATTAGTTGACCCTCCCTTTCTCCTCTTAATGGACCACTTTTGATTTTAGCTTCTATAAAGATTTATGGAACATCCCAGAGAGTCACACAGGTTGATAATAGGTAGTGTCTTCAAAAATTGTTTCACAAGCTCCTTGTTTTGCCATCTGCAAATACGGCCTCAATCACAGTACCTTTTATAGAACCTTTCATTCAACAGCCACCAAGGGATTAACACAAATAAAAGGTGGGAAAAAAATGAATAAATGTGGAAAAATATAAACATGAAAATCTTAACTAGTGCAAATATCTGTGAATATTCGAGGGTTGTAGGCACTAAGGGATGCATTTATTATCTGGCTGAATTTGAATAAAGATTTGCAAGCAACTAATTTTCCTAGTGAATAGCTAGCTCAGCCCTTTAACCTTTCAGGGAAAGAGGTGAGGCAGAACAAATAGCCTCTTGAAGCAAAATTTTGTTACAGCTTTAGCTGACTTTAGGAAGCTTTTGAGCAGCACATGGCATTATGCAGCAAGAGGACACCAAACAAATGTGCTTTGGAATACATGTCTCTTATCTGAAGAGAGTTTCTCTACATTGTAAATCATATCCTGGCAGAAATTAGAATGAAGGCAATTCCAGAAGGAAAAGAATAGTGCTTCACAAGTTATACTTGTGTATTACTTGTTTGGTAGCCAAATTTAAAACTTTTTATTGAGTGATGACTCAGGTTTTTACCTATGATATGACTTGAAAAAGCTGGAATCTTACTGAAGTAATTTCTTTAATGGAAGAAAGATGGTGCTATTATAAAATGTGACAGTTAACAATATCTTTGGGTGGGGGTGAGAGAAAGAGTCTGCAACAAAATTACTTGATTTTGCATAAGAAATTGCTGGCTCACATTATAAATTCATAAATATAAACTTGCAGGGGGGCTACCTCATTAAATCAAATAAAAGCAATGGGGAGGGGGGAATAGAAAAGCACTGAGAATCACTCTCCCTACTCCAGGCCCACGGGAAAAGTAGAACCATGTGAGGTGGAACACATTCTGCATTCAAGTATTTGCTTCCTTTATGTGTGTGTTAATAATTTAAATAATTTTGAATGCATAAAGCCAAAATTTCAGTATTACACAAAGCTGGCAAATAATTTATCAACTGCAGAACAAATAAGTGCCTTTAATTGAAAGGAATCTTTCTGCATTCTGCAACAATAACCTAATGAGTGGGGCTGATAATAAAATTACCTGACTTCTTTGAGCCAGATCTCTAGAATAATGTAACATTCTAGGATTTACATTATTAATTTGTTTATTCTTAACATTCATTTTTATATCATTAACTGAAAGCTACATAGCTACTTTTTCTCCCGCCTTCTGAACGGTTGCATTGATCTGCACCTCTGTATGTGTTCAAAGGGAAGGACATATGGCTGTATTCCCATATCAGGACACCTCTTACTTCCCTGGTATGAATTGTGTTCTTTTATTACATTGGATTGTAAGCTCCTGACTGTGGATTTGACTATGTGACCCTAACTAACACTGGCAAATGGAACTCAAGGAGACTGCCCGAGTTCACTGAGACTGCTCACCCACTTATTAACACTGGGCATGTGCACAAATCATCACAAGTTTTAGCAAAATCCACAACAAAAAGTAAACACAAGAAAGGAGAGGAAAAATTGTGATAGATATTTAAACATCAGTCATACATCTGCATAAATGGTTTGTTGGAAGAAGCAGCTGATCATTGCTCATGGATATAGCTGTTGAAATTTGCAAAAATTTGAAATTATTTCCTAACAGTAAAAATTGGATTTTTTTTTTTTGTTACTTTGTTTTTGTTTCTGCACTGGATTTCATTGTGCTGGTGGCAGGCTCCTTCTGGAAGGACAGGTTGAACTTTGCAGGAGACTGAAGACCTCTCCACCACTGAGTACTGCAGCAGTCCAGTCAGCAGCAGTCCAAGCTTTATGACTGTCCCTGGTTAAGCATGAATAGGACAGT
The DNA here is from genome assembly GCF_026979565.1 of Vidua chalybeata. NCBI lineage: Eukaryota > Metazoa > Chordata > Aves > Passeriformes > Viduidae > Vidua > Vidua chalybeata. The sequence continues at coordinate 142,402,974 of NC_071530.1, forward strand.
TAATGTCTTAGTACATGTATCCCAATCTGTGGTGAGGTTGTAAGAAGTGCTAGGTTTTTTTTACTGATTTTTACTCTACTACTGCTTGTTATATATGATAAATGATTAATACCTGCAGATAGGAGCTTACATCCACTGGCATCTGGGTTGAGGCCACCAAATCTGACCATTATGACATGTCACTGATTTGTTCTTTCATCACTCCTATGGAGCTAAAACTTTCATTTTCCTCTAAGGCAAGAGTGAGTGGCAGTTCAGATTGATTTTTTGCATGCGAAAAGCAAGAGATGTAAATGACAGAAAGGTTAATGACAGGATAGATGATCTTTTAAAGCTTTCAGCTATTAGCATTCTTTCAAACTTTCTATCATGCTTTAGATAAATGATTCAGGGTTTTTTTTTAGCTGCAATCACAAGAACAGGACAGCTTTTGTGATGCTTGCTGACTCCTGTGTAAAACTCCAGGCATTGCTGGGGACATGTATGCCTCTTGTGTTTGTTCTCTCTAGAATGATGTTTTTCCAACTGAGCAATAGAGGATATCAAAGGGAGCTTAGGCCCAGTGTTGTGTTAGGCTGGCAGCCAGTACTGTGATGCCAGTATTTCAGTGCCTGAGTTGGATGGCAGATTGCTGAGCCTTTGCTGAAATGGCACTGGCAATAAGATGGACCAGGCACAGCTACATGTCTCTTTTACCAAAGCAGCAGGGCCTAAGGTGGATGGAGCCCAAAGACACTCTTAGAGCCAGCTTGTTCTTGCCATGAGGTTGGATGCATTCCAGAGGGAGTTTCTTTCCAGACTAAGGCTGCAGAAAACTGTGGTAGAGAAAAAGAACAAAATACAGGAACAATGTCAAAGCAAGGCTGGTGTAGTGGCAGATTCTCAGCCAATTGTTAATCAGTGTTTAATTCTTCAAGAAATGCTCTAAAAGATATGTAGAGGTGTGCCTTTGCTTCTTCATAAGGTGGTCCTGCTGTGGCAGTGAGGGATGGTGGAAGTTAACAGCAATTATGAAAGCAATGTGTGAAATCCTGACTGTAACTGTATGTTTCTGCAGGTGTGTGGGTGCTGCTGCTGGTGATGCTGTGGAAGTGAGATACAATGCAGAAATTGGTCAGGAGACACAAGAGAGACACATGGACACTGACGAAGTCAACATGCAAAGCTGGCATCATACTTATCCAAATGTTTCTTTCTGTTATCCTCTTTATCAGAATGTATTTCTTTTCTAGACACATTTCACTCTGCAGACTTTCCCAAAATTTATATTCCTCCAAAACATTCCTTCTTTCTAGATGACACTATCTTTCTGTCTTGGGCCAAAGGTTGCTTGCTAGCTTACTGCTAGCAGTGTGAACTGTGTATTATGTGGATTCATTTGTAGTCTGGACATTGGAAACATAACTGTAAAGGTTAACATAGCAAAATAGGAGAGTCATCTATGTCAGATATCTCTGGTGTTACAAAATCAGAGCCCAAATTTTTGCTCAAAAATACATAACATAGTTAATTACTGTTCATCTTCTGTTAGTAGTTATCTAGTGGTTAATATATCAACAATTGTAGGCCAAATAGAGTGTGGATACAATATATAGCTTCTCTCCCTCATTTAATATTTTTATTTAAATAACGAATTTTCAACTTGAGTATGCTAGCTGACTCATACTTAAAATTTCAATACAAATAAAAAACCTAAAAATGTCTGAGGGAATAATTCCAAACTAAACTGCATAATGCCATGTGAATCTTGGGCAGAAGGATGTCTTATATCCTTCAGAAATAATCACACTACCTGTGGAATTGACTGATGAGGGTTTGGATATTGTTTCTAAACAGTGGGATAAAGTAGCCTCTAGGGCTCAGAGATGTTTCCAAGCTGTTGAATATTCATAAGGAACTTTATTGTTCAGATGAACTGATGTAGTGGTGTAGCTGTGTAAAAGCCACTGGCTTTGGAATCCATGCTGCACAATGACGTTCATATTTTTGTGATGGTCTAAACACACAATTCCCTAAGGCTGTGACATCTGAGTGCAGACTTTGAGGAGATTTAAAAAAGAAATTCTGACTGGAGTGTTTTGGTTTTTTCCATCAGACATTAAAAACTTGTCACAGACATGCAGTGAAAAACACATCTACTGTGAAGATGGCCAGGAGTACAAAGAGCCCTGGGAAAAAAACTACATTAAGATTGGAGTGTTGCAGGACATCTGAACTTCACTGAGAAACACAAGTAACTAGGAGACCATGCATGTAAAATAAGCCTTTTAATGATAATTCACACATCTAAACCTGAAATTCTCAATTTAAATTATGGTAAGATATATAGTAAAACATAATTTTGAATTTGCCAACCTGCATGAAAAGGAAGAGACATTTGTCAAAACCAAGACCTCCTCTAAACAAACCTGTTTCATTCCACCAGAGACAGAGATTACTGGTGTATACAATGGAGGTGTCATTTTTCATAACTGAGAATAAACGACGAGGTTTATAGAATAGCATATCTAGAGCAATATGTTAATAATACTCTGCTAAATTCTCTGTTTGCACAGAACACCTTTGAGTACAGTAAGATGCAATTGAATATGAATAAATATTGAAAGGGCTGCTCTTCAAAACTCCTGTTAATTTGGCAACTGTTCTAGATCAACCTGAATCATATGCAATTAGATGAAGTTATCCTCTCTTCACACAAGGAGCAGATGTGTTTAGTCCTGAACTAAGACCTAACTCCAACCTCCTAAAATACCAGGACTTTTCATGTGTATTCTACTGCTCTGACTTATCAACTGATACAGCGTATCACTAAAGCCCAGAATCTTAAGATGAGACAGACATTCTAAATGTTTGGTGACATATCATTAAATCATAGACTCATAGAATCATTAAGGTTGGAAAAAAATCTCCAGGATCATCAAGTCCAACTGTCAATCTAACATCAGCACCACGTTCACCACTAAACCATGTCTCTATGTGCCATATCCGTATTTTTTTTAACACTTGCAGGATGGTGACTCCAGTCACCTGACTTCCCTGGACAACCTGTTCCAATGCTGACAACCCTTTCTGTGAAGAAATTTTTCCTAATACCTAATCTGAACCTCCCCTGGCAGAAGGCCAAGATTAGGCATTATTAACTAGATTAATGTTACAGGATCAACAGCCCAGCAGAAGTGCACCATCACCAATGCACGCAGCATGGACAAGGAACAGGAGGGGCTGGAAGCCATTGTGCAGCAGGCAACTGTGACACTGTGACATGACTGTCATCATGGACACATGGTGGGATGACTCACACAACTGGAATGCTGCAATGGATGGCTATAAACTCTTCAGCAAAGACAGGCAAAGGAGAGGTGGTGGGTAGCCCTATATGTAAGGGAGTGTTTTGACTGTCTAGAGCTTGATGATGGTGATTAAAGAGTGGAGAGTTTATAGAAAAGAATCAGGAGGAAGGGCAACACACAGGTGTCATGGTAGGAGTTTGTTACAGACCACCCAAGCAGGATGAAGAAGCAGACAAAATACTCTATACGCATCTGGGAGAATCATAGAACCATAGAAAATGTTGAATTGAAAGGGACCCATCAGGATCATCGAGCCCAACTCCTGGCCCTGCACAGGAAACCCTAAGACTCACACCATGTGCTTGAGACTGTTGTCTAAATACTTCCTGAACTCTGACAGGCTTGGTGCTGTGGGCACTTCCCTGGAGAGCCTCTTCCAGTGAAGACCTTTTCCTGATATCCAAGCTAAACATTCCCTGACTCAGCTTCATGCCATTTCCTTGGGTCCTATCACTGGTTACAAGAGTGAAGAGATCAGTGCCTGCCCCTTCACTCCCCCTTGTAAAGATGTGGAAAACCACAGTGAGGTGCCCCCTCAGCCTCCTCTTCTCCAGGCTCAGCAGTAAAAGTGACCTCAACCACCCCTCATACAGCTTCTCTGCCAGCCCCTTCACAATCCTCATGCAATCCTTTGGATGCTCTCTAATAACTTTTTCCTTGTTCTTGTGTTCTTGTCTTTTCCCTTGTTCCCTTCAAGTTACCAGATGTCTCCTGCAAATACAAGACAGTGGAGAGAAAAGAAATCTGGAAATTCTTGGAGTATGTGGAAAAGAACTTCCTGAGACAGCTGGTAAGGGGGTCAGCTTGGGAACATATCAACTGGATCTGCTATCTGTGAAGGACTTTTGGTTGCTGAAGGCCATCTTGGGTCAAAGTGATCATGAAATAATAGAGCTGTCAATTCTTTAGAAGATTCTCAGTTCTCAAAGAACCTCAGATGTCTGGATGGCAGACTTTGTATTGTTTAGAAGATTGGTTGACAGAGTCCCCTGGGAGGCAATCCCGAAGTGCAAAGGAGTCCAGGAAGGTGGAACATTCTTCAAGAAGGAAATCCTAATGGTCCAGGAGCAGTCTGCCCTCATGTACCAAAAAATGAGACGGTGGGGAAGAAGACCAGCCTGACTGAACAGAGAGCTTTGACTGGAACTCAGAAAGGAAAAGAGAGTTTTGACCTTTGGAAGAAAGGCCATGGAACTCAGGTGGACTACAAGGGCGTTGTGAGGTTAATGCAGTGAGAAAATTAGAAGTGCTTTGGCCACAGAACTTAATCTACCTACTGCTGTAAAAGACAGTAAAAATGTTTATATAAATACATTTACAACAAAAGGAGACCTAAGGAGAACCTTCATAATTTATTGGATGCCTTGGAGACATAATAACAAAAAATATGAAAAGACTGAGACGCATGGCATCCTGCTTTGTATCAGCAATAGTGTGGCCAGCAGGACCAGGGCAGTGATTGTCCCCCTGTGCTTGGCACTGCTGAGGCCACACCTCAAATCCTGTATCCAGTTTTGGGCCCCTCACTACAAAAAAGACATTGAGGGCCTGGAGTGTCCAGAGAAGGGCAACGGAGCTGGGGAAGGGACTGGAGCACAAGGAGCAGCTGAGGAGCTGGGGGTGTTCAGCCTGGAGAAAAGGAGGCTCAGGGGAGACCTTGTCCCTCTCTACAACTGCCTGACAGGAGGCTGTAGCCAGGCAAGGGTCAGTCTCTTTTCCCAGGAAGCAAACAGAGGAAATGGCCTCAATTTTCATCAGGGGAGGTTTAGATTGAATATTAGGAAAAATTTCTTCACCAATAGTGTTATCAAACATTGGAACAGGCTGCCCAGGGAAGTGGTAGAGTCACCATTCCTGGAGGTATTTGAAAGATGCTTATACGTGGCATTTAGGTTCAGTGGTTCCATGGCTAAACATAAGATGTTTAAGAAGTGGTTTGGTGGGGTTTTTTTTGGTTTTTTTTTTTTTGGTTTTTTTTTTTTGAGAATGTGCTTCAACACTGAAAAAACAACAGGAGATTAGAAAACACTAATCTAATTTCATTTATGTCACATAAGGGAAGAGTCTGAGAAAGATGATGAAAATTAAGTTCATTAAATCCAGCAGTATTAAGACATTTTTGAGATAATGTTCACAGAGAGTTTAAAGCTGCATTTGGAGAATGAAAATGTAATAAGAATAAATCAGCGTGGGTTTGGGAAGAAGAAATTATGACAAACAATTCTGATTACATTTTTAAATGCAATAATAATTGGCTTACATAGAAAGAAGCCTGGTAGACATTTTACAGATGGATTTTCAGGGAAGCTCTCAACAAGGTTTCAAATGATGGATTACTGCATAAAGCCTTCTTAATTTGGATTAGGGGATGAATGCTTAAGATGTCTAAGGAATTGCTTAGAAGATAAAAATGGAGGAATTAAAAGTGCATTTTTGTTCACCCAAGCTGGGATCTTTCATGGGAGTCCTTTAGTGTCTTCAGCAGGACTTATACCAAGACTATCATTTGAAGCAGAGGCCCACAGGACCCTTGATAGATGGCTGTGTGCCCTCATATTGATAATTTAGATGGTGCTGTAAAACAGAAGAGTGACATTTTAAGTAGCTGACATGGGCTGTTTTAATACCATGTGGTGGAATATAATTCAAGGGGCTCTGAATAAATTCTGGACTGGTACTTTTACATTTTTAGCACAGGAGATAGCAGGGCTCATAGGTTGAGCTTTTGAAAGCATAAGCCAGGCTTGCTAGTGATAAGCAACGAGATGGCACACGAAAATTTGAGGAACTGAATGCAAGTACAATCCCGCAATCTGCTCCATGAAGTGTTGTCTACAATGAAACATACTTGAAATGCTTCTAACCCAACGCACACAGCATGAGGAACAAACAAGAGGAGCTTGAAGCTTTGGCCTGGTCCCAGAGATTTGACATCGCTGGCATAAGGAAAATCTGATGGGATGAGTCCTGTGAGTGGAGTGACCCACTGAATGGTTACAGGTTCCTCAGGAGGGACAGGCAGGGCAGGCAAGGTGGCAGGGGGTGATGTTGGATATTAGGAAAAGGTTCCACACTCAGATGGTGGTTGGGCCCTGGAACAGGCTCCCTGGGAAAGTGGTCACAGCACCAATCCTCACAGAGCTCAAGAAGTGTTTGAATGATGCTCTCAGGCACGTGATGTGACTCTTGGTGATGGTCCTGTGCAGGGCTAATTGTTGGACTCTGTGATGCTTGTGGGTTCCTCCCCACTCATCATATTCTGTGATTCTGTAATTTTGTGATTCTGTGAAATGAACTAATATGAGAGAATCAGGAATCTGAATCTGTTACAAATGATCAATTCACTGTGGGCTTGTAGGAACTTTATTTTAAGAAATTTGTACTGCTGCCCATTTAAAGTTTAGGCCAGTAGGCTGTATTTTCGCTTCTTCTGTTAGATCTCTCTGGGAAAAGGGTACTTGGTCCAGCATGCTGAAGAAAGATGAAGACTTTAAAACACTATATCTAAGGCTCATCAGAATAAATCATTACCTTCCAATACAGCTAAGGGAACGAATTCATAGAAAACTGAAACAATTTGCCCCACAGGTCCACTGCAGAACTGGGAACAGAGTTAATGTCTTATAAGGCTGGATAAAATGCCCCATTCACTACTCTATTAGAAATTGTATCAGTTTAAAAACTATGAATGATACAGTCTTGAAGATGATAAGAGAAATGTGCACATTTGGCATATAGCCCTGTCTCCAGAATGAAACTGAGCTTGTGAGAACTGGTGTGACTTTAATTTGCAAAAAAAAAAATAATTGATGACACAATATTTTTGAGCTACTAAAGAACTGGTACAAATTTTGGAAGTTTCAAAGGTACCAGAAACAAAGAAATTAAATTATCACTCTAATATGTTCAATAGTTTTTACATAGACATAGGAAGTAACTATATTTTCTCTTCTGAACTTGTATTTTGAGAAGCTGCAAAATGCAAGCAAGTATGTGGAAGTGTCAAAATTCCTTTGGTTTTGCTTATGGAGTTCTGAGTACATTGGCATACCATGAAACTTGTGCAGGGTTTTTGAAAAGGATTTTATTTTACTAAAAAGTGTCTCTTGGCTGTCACATCTTCTTGTTTGCCTTTTCAGTTACTTTAAAGGTGTTGCACAGTTTGGGGATAGTTTTGGTCTAAAAGCATGCTTTGGTCTATTAAAATACTTCACATCTAGAGCAGATGTTTTGGAAATCTGAAATCTAATATTTCCTAAATATAAAACAAGGATTAGTGGGAGCAGAGATGGATGGAGAATTGGCAGATAACCATCATAATTGTTCAGGAAAATTTAAGGAATTTGTCCAATGTACATTAACTTGGATCCAAAGTAGTGGTGAATAGGAACAGCTAAGAATACTTGCAGAGAAAATAACCTGGGAAATATTGACAGAATAAAGTGTCCCTTTGTTTCCCTCTTGTAACTACAGTGGCCACATTGTGAATAGAGATTTCATTTTGCTGTTGATATTTTTTTGGTGTACAATTTGTTTGATCTAAAGACCAAAGACTTGAGCCTGTAAATACAAAGCTCCAGATTTTACATCCTCTTAGAAGACCTGACTGTTTAATATATAGATCCAAACTCTATAAATACCTTCTAACATAAATCCTGCTTTGACTTAGCCTGTACATATTATCAAACATTGATGATGATAGAAATATGCTGTTTGATTAGAGGATTAGGAAAATAATTCCAATGATATTCAAACTGGTCATGAGTTTAAGAAAAAAAAATATAAATATAACTGTAAGAATGGTGCAGCAGAGTGCCCAGAGAGATTGTGTAACCTTCATCCTTAGAGAGGTTCAAAACTGGACCCAGATCTAGCTTTCAAGGTAGTCCTGCTTTGATCAAGAGATCTCCTCCAATATTAATCTTTATGTGTTTCTGTGACACCGGGATTTTTTTGTTTTTGTTTTTGCTTTTCAAACATATCAACCTATTTGATTCAGTCAAGAAGAAAATGATGGTAAAAACATTCTTAGGGTAATGTTGACACACAAATTCCTCAGGCTTTAAAAATATTTTGAGATATTTCTTGGGTTTGTGGGACAATAGCCATCATTAAATTGTCTTTTAGCTTGATGTTGAAGGGTTAGGAGTTATAATATGATCAGTAAATAGTCAAACCTACCATTCAAAGCTTTGAGCTAATCTAAGATTTCCTCTGCATGCAAAGACTTTCAGTGGGACGATTGTAATGTCTTTGCCTTGCAGTAGTGAGCTGAGCCACAGATAGTGCCACCCCCAGCAAAAACCTGGTGATGCTGTGAATGTGAGCTGAACAATGAACTGGCAATGAAAACATAATAGCCCATGGCCAATGGCATGTCTCCTGCAATATTTTCCTCTGCAATGGGTAAGGCTGTACATATTTCAATTTCTACTTTAAAATGTTCATTCCCTATTTTCTCATCTTTCTCCTTTGCAAATGTCTTACCCAGTAAACTCAAAATCATTTTTGAATAAGTGCATCTATGTAAAGAAAATGAAGACTGATGATCACAAGGCAAAAATGAACTTTTTCAAGTCAAATGGCTGTAGAATTATCTATAAAAACCCAAAGTTTGAATCCCCAGAGAGAGGAACTTTAGCAGAATCTCTTGCAAATTGCAGCTGTGATAGAAGTTTTAAATGATACTCAATTTTCACCAGCTAGCAATAAATATAGTGCAATACTGTGTGTTGACCTTGCAAAGGCATCTGATAGAACAGATTGTAGTCAGCTGTAGGGATTTGCATCCAAACTGTAGCAAACTAGATGTGGAAAAGGCAGTGCTATAACATATACTCCCCTCTCTAGATTTTGAACAGATTGAAAGGGAATACAGTCAGCATTCAAATACTTCTTTGTTGCCATGCATATTAAAAGCCCAGGGTAAAACTTTGCATTTTTGTTCCCGACTGTGTACATAGATAGTACAATTCTCCATCCAAATATGCAATATGAAAACTTGTCTGCATCAGTCATTTTGAAATAATTGCTTTAATTTGGGTCTGTGGCTGAAAGTGAACACAAGACGTGTCAGCTCCTAGCAGTCACTTTTCCCAACAATTTCTTTTTTTCCAGCTTGACAAATAAAAAACGCTTGGTAATAGCTTTAAATTTAAAATTCAGTGTTGACCAGCTGATAAGAGACTTATCAAATATTGGATTTCTTTATATAAATAGGCATATCCAAAGTACAAAGAAGATTCCAATGACTTTCATTTGTTGTACTGCCTTTGTTATCAAATTTCACACTAATCAAAACTTTTATTTCACTACTGTCATGTCCCTGACAGCTTTACATATCATATTTATTTATTATATACCTCAGTTTATCAAAGTTTTGTTACAACATATCTCTTGTGGAGGAATGATACCCTGCATATACAAATGTAGCTAGTATTTGAGATTCTGACTTGCAATCTTGTGAGTTTTAAGCTAAGATTTAAAGGATAAAGGAAAATTGTCATTGTGAACATGAGAACAAAATGCACAGGATGGCAGATGTAGTACAATGTGCTTAGAAATCTCATTTGGTGAGTGGTAGAGAGCTAAAAGGCTAACAAAGGACTTTGATTGCTCACATAGACTAGATGCTGAGTTTGCAACCAAAATTTGGTACTTGATTTTTAAATGACTTGGTGTCATTTGTAGGATTAACTGCATCTTTGGAATATTTGTTTCCTACTTTTGTTTCTATGAGGTCTCATCTTTTGTTCTATCACATATCTCAGAATGGTCTCCCTTGCCCAGTCTCAAATGTGGCTCACAGGAGAGCATTCCCTATAGTCACCAACAAAGCAAATGGGGTTTTGTGGGTTTATGGGTGATGACCCAATAATAGACCCTTCATAAAAATAGTTGTTTTGGCAATTGAAAGAACACAATTAAATAACATTTTAATTTTTGCATTTAAAAGCAAAAATTGTTACAGAGGTTTATTTCGCTTTGGTTTACTTCATTCCTTAATGAAATGTGTAATTTTTCATCAGTTTTCTATACTGGCACTTGCATTTTCAAATGACAACTAGGTTCCTGAAGGTAGTGAAAATAAATGAGAAACAAATGCCTTGTTTCTTTCTGCCCTTTGAAGAAGTGCCTGTAAGTTCATTTAAGTGAAAAAAAAAAAAGTTTAGAATTAATGGTTTAAATAAAATTAAAGTGTTTATAACTATCCTCCTTGTCCAAAAATGGAAATTTTTATCTTAAAAAATGATAATGCAGAAAACTGGAAAATAAGAACTGTCTGGCAGGACTGACTGTTCTTTTTCAGAGTTGAAGGGTTACTCAGTTTTCTCAACTCTCTTAGGTAAAATCTCCAGTTATAAACACAAAGAGCCTGGCACTTGAACTGGCAGATGTCTGTAATGTCTGCAAACAAGCCCTGCTTACACAGCTTGCCAAGCCTGGGTGTTGAAAGTGAATTTGATTATGAAGATGGAAAGAAGACCATGTGGAGGAGTTCAGGCAGTTCCTACAAGAGAAGGAAGCTGTGTGGCAGGGGATGTGACATTGGTAACTTGGGGTTTTAGTCATGGTGCAGGAAACCAGCAAGGACATAATCACTGCTGGGGTAATTAATGCTCATATGCATCCAAGTCGCATTTTTTAAAGAGAAACTAAGTTTCTCTTTAGTAATGCATCATTCTCAGAAAGATGTTTTGGGATTTTTCCCATTGCAGAGATTTAACTCTTACCCTGCTCACCAAGGGGTACCCAGCCTGAGGAAAGAGCAGAAGCTTTTACTCGTGCAATGCATTTTTAGTGGAACTTCTGTGGTGATAAATTATTTATGTGATTAAATCTGAAAGCAACAGCAGATGTCTCATTACTTTTATGCAGAGATGGATCTGAGTCTGTATGAAATTTTAGTGATTCTTGATCAGCCCTGACCATAAGCTGAGAAAGGATTCTTGTGAACAGGCATTTATGGCTACTTAGAGTAGATTCCTCAGGTAATTTCTAGCAATTGGGAGATCTGTAGATCTTAACGTGGGCTGGTATTGAATCTGAATACCGTTTTGGGACTCCCAAGTTTTCTATGGTAACATGATGTGGCTGTACCCTAAAATATGGTATAATAATTTCAGCTGTGGAAATTGCATTTCAAAGTTTACTTCATTTCTTTACACTCTTTTGGTCACTAATTTCCATGTGTTAATGGATATTAATGGATTTTAGTAGCTGACTGTATATACTTTTAATTTTCCAGTACTGAGTTTAAGCCAGTAGCTGTTTAATCCTAAATTTCCCTCAGATCATAAACATGCCTCTTTCAAATTTATTCTCACAGGCAATTTTCAAGACATTTTCTTTCTCTGTTAAGATCAGTCTCTAATAATATTTTTTTTCATTCTTAAAAGTGTCTCAAATTCGTCATAATCTAAGACGAGAAATTTTCTTTATTTTTCCACCCTTTCTCTTGTTCACTATAGCTGCTGATCAAACAGAAATTTGAAGGAGCCCTCATTTGCAATAAACTCTTTAGCTTTGTAGTGCTTCTTTTTTGTTTTTCTACTTTATACCATCCTTTTCTTCTCATTCTAGAGGCTGTTAAACCATAGCAAACAAGTTACAGTTTATAATGCATGATAATTTCTCTTACATGATAATTATGTTTTACAAACAAAGTGATAGGTTGATCTGCTGCAGAGGAGAGGCTAGTGAAAATCAGAGAGTGAGAAGCTCTTGATAGTCCTTGATCTAACTTTTATGGTATGTGCATTCACTTAATGGGTCATTGAACCAAGAATCAGGATTTTTTCCAAATCAGAAGCCATTTAATTTTATCCAGCCATGTACAACTATTCTATAAAACAATAGAGAAAACTTAGGAAGTGCAAAACAGGGGAAGAAACATTACTCGAAGAGTAGTGATCAGTTGTCATTTTCTAACTGTAGTTTTTCTGAGAACAACTACTTTGGTACCTTTCCAGAGGCCAGTGCTGTTTAATATATTCATAATGGTTTGATTAACAGAATTAAAAACATTAACAGAATTAAAAATATGGTGCTAAAATGACATAAAATATGGAGCTGGTAAAGGAAATTAGGGACAAGATCAGAACTGAAGTTAATCTTGACAAACTGGAGGAATGGTCTCCAAAACAGGGCCCACAGGGTGATGGTGGATGGTGTTGCCTCCAGTTGGCAGCCACTCACCAGTGATGTCCCCCAGGGATCAGTGTTGGGCGCAGTCCTGTTTTAATGGCTTTACTGATGGTCTGGATGAGGGGATTGACTCTACCATCAGCAAATTTGCAGATGGCACCACGTTGGGTGCGTGTGTCATTCTGCTGGAGGGTGGGAGGGCTCTGCAGAGCAACCTGGACAGGCTGGATAGATGGGCCAAATCCAACGACATGAGGTTCAACAAGAACAAATGCCAGGTCCTGCACTTTGGCCACAACAACCCCCTGCAGTGCTACAGGCTGGGGACAGAGTGGCTGGACAGCGGCCAGGCAGAGAGGGACCTGGGGGTAGTGACTGACAGGAGGCTGAACATGAGCCAGCAGTGTGCCCAGGTGGCCAAGAAGGCCAACGGCATCCTGGCCTGGATTGAGAATAGTGTGGCCATCAGGAGCAGGGAGGTCATTCTTCTCCTGCACTTGGAAACTTGAGTGCTGTGTCCAGTTTGTGTCCCCTCAGTTTAGGAAGGATGTTGAGATGCTGGAGTGTGTCCAGAGAAGGGCAACAAGACTGGTGAAGGGTCTGGAACATAAATCCATAAGGGAGCTGGAGGTGTTTAGCCTGCAGAAAAGGAGGCTCAGGGGGGACCCTATCACTCTCTACAGCTGCCTGAAAGGAGGCTGTAGCCAGGTGCAGGCTGGTCTCGTCTCCCAGGTACCAGTGACAGGACAAGAGGACACAGTCTTCAGCAACACCAGGGGAGGTTTAGGTTGGACATTAGGAAGAATCTCTTCACAGAAAGGGTGATTGGACATTGGAACGGGCTGCCCAGGGAGCTGGTGGACTCATCGTTCCTGAAGGCATTTAAGAAAAGACTGGATATGGCACTCAGTGCCATGGTCTCATTGACAAGGTGGTGTTAGGCCATGGGTTGTGGACCAATGATCTCAAAGGTCTTTTCCAGCCTAGTTTCTTCTGACTCTCTAAAATGCAACAGTTTGTGCAAAACACATTGAACTGACAAAGGGAGAACAAACTGAACAAATACAAATCACACAGCTTGGCAACAATTCATCAAATCAGGCCCTTGGGGCAGAGTGGGGGTAGAATACAGGTAACAATGTACATGTCAATACAAGGTGAATGCACAGAGCAAGGTCATGTTAGTGTAAACAAGGTGAGCACCATGATAAGATGTATAAACAGAAGGGATAACAGCCTGCTGGAACTTTAAAGAGATCTTTTTGCACTTTCCATGTTGATAAGAATATCTGAAGCGTGTGTCTTCATCTTTGGACGCTGTGGCTCAAGAAAGATACAGGCCAATTTAAAGGAAGCTTGCAGTGGAAACAGGCAGAAGTCTAGAAAGAATGAGCTAAGATAAAAGGATGAAACAAATGGAGATTAACAAGGAGAAAATTAAGGAACAGAAGACAAGTCTTAGAAAATGCAGGAATACTGCAGAGGGAGAAATTTGTTCATTTTCCATGTCCAGGATGAATGGGCAAGAAGTCCTGGATTAAACTGTAAAATTTGGTAAAATCTTTCCAACAGTAAAATTAGCCAGTCACTGGGAGAGGTGGAATGAGAATCTCCATTGCTGGAAATCTTTGCAGATGGTTCAGGAGTATATCTGGCAGGATATGTACAGACAGGCTACTCTGCTGTGAAGCACAGGGTGGCCCAGACAGCCTTCCAAGTCCTTCCTTGACACAGCTTCTCATGATCTTGTGGAAAGGCAGGAGTTGTAATAGATATGCTGTTGTGAGAAGGAAACGTGAAGTCACTGTGAAATCAAGGACATGACTTATTCAGGTTTGCACTGCGCAGGATTTTATCCTACTCTCTTTGTAAATTGGTGTAAAATACAGCGACACAAAAACTAGTACATCTCAAGAGCTTACCACTGGGATGCCTATGGTGTGAATTATGGACTTAAAGAGAAAACTGAGGGGAGGAGTGACTGACTCTAGAGCTGACAGTGCCATCTGTGGAACTGCAGCCAGCTGCTCTGAATGGTGACTCGGCCTAAAAGGAAACATGGACAGATCAGAGCCTGCCAAGCTGATCAGGGAAAAGTGACGACTTTGTGGATGTGGAATCTTTTAGTCAGGGGAAGAGTATTTTTTAAGTTCCTACCAAAATGTGCATCACCTTGGATACAGCTTATAGGTTTATCTTTCCTTGCCAACTGAGCCTAAATCACCTACTCAGCCTGAGTTGGGAGATTTGGTGCCTGGATGTGACTGGTTTGTGTTTGCTTTTTGCAGGAAAGCCTCCAAAGTGTTTGCCAGCAGCACTCTTGTTTTCTTAAACACTGAAGAATCTAGGTGACATGATTGTTCTGGTCATACTGGAAAGTCTCAAAAAATAGATGTGAATGAAGGTCAAAGGGGAACATGACTCCTACAGGACAGAAGTGCAAAAGTCTGAAGGAAGATTAAACTAAGGGCTTGAGAACAGTAAAGGCTTAATAGCAGCCACCTGTAATATTGTTCCAGTAGCCCTTTCTGTGTTATTTCTTCATCCGACACAGATAACATGGAGTAGAAAGGCTCTCATCAAATAAACCTTTCCACATGATCAGAACCAAAACTGCCCAATCTGTTTCTGGACTTGATTTGTAACTGCTGGATTAGTTTGAGCAATCCAGAGGCAGCTGAAAACGTCTCAGATGTTGCTGTGCTGCATTCTCCAGCAAGGCAGTATTTTCCACTGCTGCTGTAAGGAGCTCTCTTGATCCCCCATTTATAAAGCTCAGCCTTTAGGGACTGGACTGGAAAGCAACTTTTGTGGCACTGAATTGATCTGACCAGGGATTTGAGTCCAAGCAGCATGGCAGTGGATCACCTCCATATGCTCAAGCTTGCTTCCTTTATCCTCAAAACATGATGTCCATGTCCAAATTGTCACCTGGAAACAATCCTTGGCATCTGGTGTCTCCTGAGCTGTGCCTGGGTGTTGTCTGGACAGTGCTACTTGGCATGAGCCAAAACCATGCAAGAGGCTGTGCTTGCAGTTAAAACAGAGCAGATGATTATGGACCATTGCCAGTACCTGTGCCTTGGCCCTACTTTATTTGTATTAAAGTAGCCTAAGAGAAGATCTGCTAATAAAATGACTGTTCTATGCAATACAGTAGTTCTGATTGATGCCATATGGGATATTTCAAGGGGCTAGGGTAACTGCATGCATATGTCAACAAATGTGGCTTCCAGAAGGCAGCTGCTCTGGGAACCAGACCATCAGATTTGAAATTATCAGATACCAGATAATCAGTCCACTATTCACTTTTGCTGAGAATAAATTTTGCAGGTAAGTTTTCAGCCAAATCACATCTCTGACTGTGGTATGTTGACCTTGACTACATGCTAAATGACCACCAGAGCCATTCTATCACTTCCCAATCTCAGCTGGACAGGAAGAGAGAAAAACACAACAGAAGGCTTGTGGGTTGAAATAAAGAGGAAGATCACTCACTGATTACTGTCATGGGCAAAATACACTCAGGGAACTTAGTTTAATTTATTACCAATTAAAGCAGAGCAAGATCGTATGAAACAAATCTAAATCTCAAAACATCTTTACTCCATCCCTCCCTTCCTGGGCTCAACTTCACTCCCAATTTCTCTACCTCCTCTCACTGAGTGGCATGTCTGTGGTCAGTTCATTGCACATCATCTCTGCTGCTCCTTCCTCCTCAGGGGAAGAACTCCTCACACTCTTGTCCTGCTCCAGTGTGTCTCTTGTAGAGTCACAGGTCCTGCCATCAAATCTGCTCCTGCGTGGGCTTCTTTTTCCATGGGGCCACAGTTCCTGTGAGGACCCAGCTCCAGTGTGGCTTTCCCATGAGGTCACAGCTTCCTTCAGGCATCCACCTGCTCTGGCATGGGCTCTTCCATGGGCTGCAGGTAGATCTCTGCTTCCCCATTGTCATGGGTGGAGTGGGAGCTTCAGACAAAGTCTATTAGAGAAGCCCTGCCACAGAGCCATGAAGTGCAGAAAGGATCCCCTTGCACTCTAAAATCCTTTTCAGAGAGGAGTCTTGGGGCAGCTGGATCCATTCTTAGCCTCAGGCTGTCAATAGTTTAAATAACTTTGTCCCACAGGTTTTATTGATGGCAAATAATATATACTTATATAAATTAGTTATTTACTGTAAGACATGACTAGACAAAAGATCTTAATCAGAATTATTTATTATACAGTAAAAGCTAAAACTATTAATCATGTCTAGTGTAATATAGTGACCTATATTAAAACTATTATATTAAAGCTAGCAAAAAGAAACAATTATTAGTTAGAGATTTAACTCACCAATATCAATACTTGTGGGCAGGTCTCTTTCTCTTAACCTTGAGGAGTATCCTTGGTGAGTGTCCCTGACACCCAAGGAAGCAGTCACCACACATTCTAAGGAGGAATATGTTAGAAGAACCTAACTGTATGAAAGTGAACTGAACTGTTACAGAATAAATTGATTGACTGTCCACCATATATCCCCAGGTCATCTGTATCAGCTTAGCATTTTTAGACAAGGATACTTTACCATATCTGCCTCACTATCCAGGTGAGTCAGACTGGTTTTAGCATAATTCAACACCAAAACCTGCATGACATCCCCTGTCAGTCCACCGCTGATAGCCTTGAAAATGGGGCATTATTTGAGTTGCTTGACCACATTCCAAGTAGAGCATCCTGCTACAGCCATGGACCTCCGTGGGCTCAGAAGCACAGCTGCCTCACCTTGGGCTGCCCAACTGGCTGCAGGGGAATCTTTGCTCTGGTGCCTGGAGTACTTCATTCTCCTTTTCCCTCGTTGACCTGGGTGTCTGCAGGGCTGTTTCTCTTGTCTAATCTGACTGCTCTCTCCAGCTGCTGCCACCATCACTCATGGGCTCAGCCTTGGCCTGTGGTGTGTCCATCTTGGAGCTGGCTGGCACTGGCTCCATGGGAAATGAGGAGGTTTCTGGCAGCTACTCACAGAAGCTGCACCTGGAGTCCTTCACTGCCAAGACCGTGCCATGCAAACCCAGTGCACTGACCAAGCACGTGGTGTGGGTCTGTGAATTCTTCTACTGTCACAGGGCAGGCACCTGGACTGCATGATGGGCAAGTCTGGGATGACTGCTTTCAGTGGAAACATGGATTTTGATAAATTTTAAGGCAATCATGACATATCAGTTTCAGAAAGCTGTGTGTTATCTGCTCTGAAGATCTAATTTTTTGCCCTAGATCCTTAAGAGACCAACCAGCTTGCAAATATTCATTCTTTCAAAGTGCCTAAGCATGAAAGCAATAAGACTTGTAGGTTGAATGAAGTTAGATATGCATGCCTAATTAATACCACTTATTTTATTTTGAAAATGTGCTAATATATTTATTTTATCTGTAATTATAAAAATGAAAAGCAGAAATATCAGAACTAACATTCTAACACCAATTATTGCTGTGCTTGGTTTTGAATTAATTTTTGTATTTCTCATATAAAGTATCAAGTCCTGAGGTTGCTGAGACCTTCTGTTTGTAAGTAGAGGGCTTAATGAACTTGTGTGTCCATTTCATTAATATAAGTAATTTTAAAAATAATATGACACTAAAATAAAGGTTAGCCAACTAATTAATAAGGAGAAAGCTTCAGTTCTTTACTTACAATCTGTAGTTGGCATACTGGCTTTTTTAAATGCTTATTTGCTTGTACTGTACCCTCTGGCTTAGTTAGACAGAGTAGCAGAAACTACTAAAATCAGCATGCTTTTATTTTTCTTTTTTTTTTTTTTTGATTCTTTTGACTATGTGCATTTCTGAAAACTATCAGGTGACTATTTTGACATGTCACAAATCTGCTTTCTTTTACTCTGCTTTTAAATCAATGCCTGCTCCAAAGCCAATTTAGTCACTAGAATATTATTGTCTTCCAGGGAATTTGGGCTGCATCCTGAAAAACAGATAAAATATAGTGCAGTTCCTTTAAATAACTAGAAGGAAGAGGTTAGTTTGTGACTTTGCATTTCTGCCAGGTCTGTTAGTGTACTAGTTTCCTTCATCTTTCAAAATTGTAAAACGTGTACTACATGAAGTAGAAAAAGATGAAGGTAGCAAATGTTTGACAAAATAGTACAAAAATCTGTTAATAATTCTTATTAACATGTTTTAAATGAAAAAACTAGGGTTGTTTGTTTATGGATTTTTTTGGTCACAAGAAAGAAGCCTAGTACAGAATTTCATTTAGGTAATTTTCCTATTAATTTATTATATACTATAGTGTTTAAACCCAAACAGAGAAACACAGAGAAGAAAGAAACCCTCTAGTCTCAAAAGGTCTATCACAAAGCAAACCTAAACAGATTTCTTTTTACTATTGAATTTGAAAAGATTTTCTTGAAACTCAAGCCATCATGATAAATCCATAGTCCCAGTGGGTCTATCACCATAGCAGACAAAATACCTTCTGTAATTCATGGTGACAGCAGGGTGTTCAATTTTTCTGTAGATGTGTCCCAGTCATGTTTCTCTATACCACAATCTAGAGGTAAGCAAGAGGAGCCCAGGGCTGTACAGAGGAACCAGATTCAGCTGAACAAGAGGTTGACCCTGGCTCTGAAGCACTGACTGTCTAATCCAACCATAATCAGCCCTAAAATGACCTTTCAGAATCTGGATGGGCATGTCATCAAATAAACACAGAGCTAAAAACTAACCCTGTATATCTGAGTCATAGCTGAGGCAAGATTTCATTCAGCAAAGTATTTTGCCATTTCCCTGGAAGAAAATAGCAGCACTTTAGATTTAATTTTCAGAATTTGTGAATCTAGCAGTTTTCATGAGCCCACAGAGGTAGTGAGAAGTAGAGGTGCCCTATAACTTATAATATCATCCTGAGATGGTGGGAGTATTATATGACACAGCCTGAAAAAAGACACTAAATAGAAAACCATACATCTGACACTCCATTTTCCTTGGAGATTTGCAACTTGTACACAGTCTATGATTATGCACTGCTGAAAAAGTTCTTGCTATTGCTGACATATCATTGAAGCTGGGGCAAAATACTGTTCTTTAATTTCACTGCTTTTCCCCAGTTAGATTCACAGGTACTTTCTTTTAAAAAAAAATTCAGCTGCTTTCATACTGATATTAAGTTGATAAATAACAAAGTAAGTGCTTCTACTATAAGATGTGAAGTCCTGCACTACCTGCTAGGTTTTCAGCATTATTGTGGTGGTCCAAGAAGAGAGCATTGGTGGGTACCATCTGAGGCGTGAGTTTAACCACTGATGAGCAAAGCTGGCCATGGCCTTAGCAAACTGTGACTCTACTTGCTGTAAAGAGTTTTACAAGAGGTGCAGAGAGCAAGTCTTCTGAGATATGCTTTGTAAGCTGATAAGTGTTTTGGGACATGTTTGTGAAGATTTCCTTAGTTATGAGGACCAGTATAGGATTCTCCAACACAGAAGTGCTCTGGTTTCAGAACGGGGATGTGGGTAGCAAAGCTGAGTGGGAACAGAGATTATCAAATATGTTAAGAGAATGGCTGGTTGTCTCAGGAAGGAGCCTGCTTACTCAGGCCCCCTGAAGCTACTGAGCACCAAGAGAGATTCCAAGGACAGTAACTATGATGGGCAACATGGATAGCCTGTACCTCATGTAGAGGCCATGGTGAAGGACAGGGATGAGCCAGCCACCTTCCTTAGACGACAGAAGAATGTCCTTAGGACCCCACCACTTGGTGACACAGAGAACTACTGAAAACAAAACCCTACCATGGGGTGGGGAAGGTGCAAACTCAAACCATTCTATTTATGTTGCATTAGATTTCATTGCTTTGAGTTTTGTGGACATAAAAAAAGACATTTTTCTAGCTTTTATTATACAATATTTATTAATTTTAGTTGGATGAAACCTACTAGGGAGAGAAAAGCCTGCTAATCTCCTGTGAAATCTCAATATAAGGGACAGGTTTAAGCCCATTTGTCTCATTGCTCTGACTGACTTGGGCTCTCATCACACAGACATTTTGAACACAGACAAGAGCTGATATGAAAAATAAAAGGTAAAGCGACAAACATCCCTGAAACTCGATGTACTAGGGAATTGGGGAGGGTAGAGGTGCTGCTGTGGAGGGATGAAAGTACAAGTTCATACACAAAGCAATAAGCCATTAAAAACAGTTTTTGTGGTAGCACTCCAAGTTTCTTTGAGGTAAGGAAAAATTGCATTCATCAAGACTAATGAAAAGTGTTGGACCAGACCAGAAGTTGTGAGCCCTAAGTGTATCAAAGTTAGATAAGGGGATGTCTTTCTATCAGCTGGGACAGTGCAGCACTGGAAGATTTTCCAGGGAGCTTGTGGAGTCTCTGTCACCCAGAACAGTTAGGAACACATCTGCTAAGAATAAAATAGATATATTTGATCCTGATTAAGGACTGAGTAAAGCAAGGCAGACTACCTGACCTCTTATAGGTTTGATTTGTTGATTGCAGCACAGAAGGATAAGAAAGATGGTGCTGTTTGGATAGATAAGAAAAGCTGAAATCCAGAGATTTTCTACACTATGAAATTTAGTTATGACTGACATGTTAATGATACAGGGACTGGAATACACCTTCTGAGTTCCAGCGATAATGAGACATTGGGAGTTTCTGGTTCCTGAGGGGTAGACTTGGGGGAATCAGGCTAGGGGTTCAAATCAGAGAAAGTTTCAAACTGTAGTAAATGGAATCAGAGGGAGAAGATGGCAAGATGCAAAAATAGCTACAAAGAGAAATGGAGAAATTCTGTGATTAAAAATGGCAGAAAGATCAGGAAAAAGATGAAGAGAGGTAATCAGGATGTTTATAAAGGACAAAAACGAAGAACTGGGGGAATGGGCATGGGGGTAAGAAGAAGATATAGAGGAGTGGCTATATTGAAGTGAAGATAACCAAATTATCAGTCCCAAATTATCAGTCCTTAATGGCAGAAGAAGAAGGAGGCAGGGTAAAGAAAGAAGGATGTATTCCTTCAAGTACAGTTTCTGAAGGCTGCCTTCTCATTTCAGTCTTCACTGGCACTGCTTGGAGTTTCTTATTGAAAAAAGCACATTATCATCTGGCATGTGAAAGGCTCTGTTAGTATAATGGACTCCTCAGGAAGGCAACTGCAAAAATTATTTATTTCAAAAAGGCGTAACTTGTTGGTTTGTCTTTCAGAAGTCATGCCGGCTTCTGTAAAAACAAGCCTAAAGCAGCTGCTTTTGATATCAGCTACAACTGTCAAGCCTGGTTTTCAGACTGATATTTTGATATTATTGGAGGAACAATCAGTCTGTTTGTGTAGAAGCCCTTTAAAATACTCTAAGTTTGAAGAAATGGCATGATAATACTGGTATTTGCATGAGGATCTTCCTTGCAGATCTGATGTGGGCTGTTAAGGGCATGTTTGAATCAGGCATATTCAAGCCCAGCATTTAAACATTGCTATAATTCTCTTGGAAGTATGTCCAAAGGCTTTTGTTTGTTTATTTTCTCTAGTGAAAAGAGCTTTTGATTTACATGTGCCCCTTACAGTATGTACTACCAAAGATTACCACCAAATGCACAGGGAGGAGAGACAAACTTGTGAGACTTTTCTACAAGCTAAATGAGGACATAAACAGATATTTGCTACCTGCCCCAGCCCCATTGTCTGGCCTGCTTGGGTGGAACCCATATGCAAGTGCAGCTGAAGTAAATGAGCTGTGTCAGCACAAGGCTTCCTGAAGGGCAAGGTCCTAATACCCAGGAAACTAAAGCAGGTTTTTAAATCCTTTTGGCACAATAAGCAGCTTTTGCAGAGCAGGGAAGGCTATGTGGGGTTTTGTTTTTGTTTTGTAAATGGGGGTTGTGAACTCCATAATTCTCAAAGAAAATTATTATTGTGTGGAACTGGTTTCAACTATGTACATGCAAAATACCCTTTCTGCCCATGTTTGGAGGAACCCCATGACTTTTCTGCCTTTAAAAGCCTGGCTGAGGGTTCGACAGAAGCAGGTTAGATTGAGTAGGATAATAAACACCTTCCTGTTTAGATTTCCCAGGAACTCCTAAGAGGCACACATGTTTTGCTGAGTGTTCTCTACTTCTTATATCTACACTGTGCAATTCAGTGTGGAACACTTCAAAAAATTCTCCTCTGGGAAACTTGGCCTTAACCTTTCATTAGATTCAATAAGGATCTGCAAAGCAGGTTGTTTTACACACTACATATGTACTTATCACTCATGTTAAAAATATGGGAAACAGAATACCCTGAAAATTGGAAGGAACCTCTTTTATGAAACAGCTGAATTTCACCGTTCAAGGAGCAAAAACATTTATTAGAAAAGAAATGAACTTTGGAGTGGAATTAAGAGAAGAATCCTTAGGCAATCCTGGCTAAAATTTGCCCAGTTGAGAACTCCACTGAGAAGTTGCATCAGTGTGTTACAAGTCCAGTGGCATCCTCCCACTGCACAGCCCAGAGTACATCAACAGCATACTGCCTATATGGAAGAGAGTGACTTTGAACACTGAACACCAGCTACTTCACCTCTTGTCTCAGTTTGGGAACTGTCCCAACATCCCCAAGGCAAAGGCTCCTCCATATCTGCACCCCATGGGCATGGGGTAGCCTTGCTGTCCTGACTCAGTACACCCATCTGGTGGAGAATTGGTGACCTCCCATAAAAGTCATTTGAGACACTTGTAATGGAAAAAGTATCCAATATATTAGCTCTCTCTTACAGTGAGTGGGGCACCACAGATTCAGAGGAGATGGAGGTCCAAAGGCCCTGCAGTGAGGATCTGCCCTCTGTTCTCGAGAGAGGCTTTTTTTCAGTCCTCTTGAAGCAGAGAATATGCTGATCAGTCCTTTAGGACCAAGCCTTGGCTGGGGCTCTTAGCTTGGTCACAACATTGCACTGTCAGATTGCAATGCCTTTTACTTTGGAATTGCCTCATATCAAGTCTTTGGGTATCCTTACGTCTGAATCATCACAGACAGTATCACTTAGTGTTTTGTTCCCTAACACTTCCTTTTATGACACTGTTATTTTAATTGTGGATAACTTGGCCACATTTTTAGGACTGTGTTTTACATGCCAATATCCTGAAGATTTTAGCCAATGTGGTTTCATTATGTTGTCCATTTTCCAATCTGGTGTTTTTGTTATTGGAATGATAATGTTTGTATTTTATTTGTAAAAGGAAAACTAGGAGAGGTGGTGTGTGAGTGTGAAATAGAAAGAGTTGTATTTCTTTTTCATATAGCAGTGAAAGAACAATGTTTAAGAAGGAATGGATGTCAAAGCAAACTTTCTGGTTGCAAATCAGAGAATTTTTAACCATTTCAGATCAGGTCATATGTAAATTGTTTCATGTTTATATAAACAATTATTTATACAAATAATTACAATTTAAATTATTATAATTATGCAGAGAACTGTTACATGATTGCTTGTAATAAGAGACTTGATTTATTAGCCCAAGACAGGCCTTCTATGAGTTTGTATTTTCAAGTCCTTCATTCTGTGTTAATGTAGTTCACCTTCATAACTGTAGAATTTTATCCATTTTTGGGTCTTGACTAGCATTCCGGTAGTATTCTAGTCCCCAAGACAAAAGGTTTTCTTATTTATTTCCAGTGGTAGATCTGACTGGAAAATTCTATTCTCTTCTTTTCTAGTCATTTCTGTGTAAATAGGCGAGAGAGAACACTGGCTTTGCTTTTACTTTTTTCTACGGTTTTAAATTAAAACCACGACTCTGCATTCCATTGTATGAACATCAGCAAATACCATGTGTTTTCTTTGCAGCTGGCATTTTGAAAGGATATTAACTTGTTGTGGCACTGCTGCTTGAGAAATAGACTTCCAGCAAAATCATGATGTATGCTGTTTAATGAACTTCAATGAGCTCTGAATCGCAGATCCAAACCTCTCTGGATAAGAAGAAAACCAGTAAAAATCCTCTCAATCAATCCAGTGTCTTACATTTACACTAAAGGAAAACAAAAGGCTGAACCTTTCCCCACCCAGTCTCAAAGAGTACCTGTAATGCAGCTCCATAGGACAACTCTTTTTATCTATTAGCTATTATTTTGAACTCAGTTTTGTTTCAGCACTGAGGAAATTAATTGGGGGGAGATCAAAGATGTATTTTAGGGTCAGCTAAATGGTGTTATTCTTTGCTTGTCCTCTTGGCTCTTAGATTTATTGGACTTGAGCAAGGTAGATTCTGTCACTGGGAGCTCTGTTCCAGGGATGCACTCGTCCAGCTGTATGCTGCACCTTTATGCATTCCAAAGCTGATGCTGATACTGCCACTTCAAAGGCTCCATTTTGCTTCAGGGGATTCTATCTTTAAAGCACTCAACATCAGTGGGAGGATTTGCACATCATGTCACATCCCACTTTTGAAGTTTCTTGTTAATAGGGGTCGCCTTTGAAGACTTCCCACTCCTGAGAGGTTCTTCTCCCAATTCTTCTTGTTGCAGGGATGTCTCTCACAAGATCTTTTTAGAATCTCTCCTGAGGATTTTCTATCTTTAGCAACATCCCTTAAGAGCTTCTTAGTGTTTAGGCCTGAGTCTTCAGAAGAGTTTTGATATCCTTTAACAAGTTCCTGCTTGTGAGACAAACCATGCAGCCTCTACTCAGTGTGAAGCTCATTGCAACCAACTTGCCTAAGTAAGATGAGTGTGACCTGGACAAAACTTTTCTTTAGGAGCAGATTTCATCCTTCTCCCATTATTCAATTTTATTTAAAATTGGAATATCTATTATAAAATTGAAGACATATGGCTTGTGATAATTATGGTTTTAATTAATAATGGACAATTGCATTTTTATCAAATCAACTAACTCATGCTCAAATCCTTCACCTTTTTGGAGTAAAGTCATCTTCATTTTGTTTTCTTATGTTTCCTTTCCTCTTGGTGTTGCACTTCCTTATCCAGACTAGAAAATACCACTCCATTTAGTATTACAGGCCTTAATAAAAACAGAAGGAAGCAGAAAACTTATTTGAAAGTCTCTTATGAGATTCTGAAACCCCAGAGGTCTACATAGAAAACTAAACTATTGAGCATGTGCATGAGGCAAGTTTTGAGCTTTCTGAGTTTGTTATATGACTTAATATGAGTGTTGTCAGAAGAATAATTTCAGAATGCTGGTGCATGATTTGAGAATCTACTGTAAATTTTGTGGTAAGTTCTGTAAGTGAAAGGAAAAGGCAAACATGGATTTTAAAAAGTTTAAAATTTTATGTAAATTGAATACATTTTTTACAAGTTCAGGCATTCCCATAATCTCCATTTTCATTCCAATGAATTGGGAATGTGTTTATAGAATTCTTCACTGTCAGATGTCTTTCTTGTTGTGTTTACATTTTATTGTTTTGGTTCTTTTAAGTTGACCTCCCTGGCATTGTGACCTTGGAATATAAGAGGAAGATGGAAGAGAAGCTCCCTTGAAAGTCACAAAGAGGAAAGATTTTACAGCAACATTATTCAAGTCAGGCTACAAAACATGAAAATACTTTTAGAAAGCATTTAATGGAGAAGAAAACAGTTACATGAGCATGGGAATAAAGTCAATCTGGTGTTCAGTGTGCTTGTACCCTCTGACTGATTCACATGTTAACTAGGAGAAAGGACAGCAGGTGCATTGTGGAGAGCCTGGGGACCTTGACCAAGACCTGGATCAATGCTGGACCTTTCACTCTTGAGATGATCTAGGGAGAGAACTTACTGGAGCAGGAAAGAATAGGAGGTTGGCTGAGATGTGTTTTGAACTACTTGAAAGAAGAGAGAAAGCAAAGTAGCAGCTCTAGGAGCTGCAAAGCAAAGGTGTGTGGAATGACTTTAGAACAAAGAGCTCAGATGCAGCTAAATGCCAAAAACCTTGCTTGGGAATAATGTAGTCCCTTGAACTGAAAAAAAAAAAAAAAAAAAGAGAGACAACAGGCAAGAGAAAATACTTAAAACAATGAAGAAAGAAGGCGTTGTAAATGAGACAATCTGTGGGCCAATTACCTTCACTCTCAGACACGAAATGTCTTCCTTTGGAAGCTCACAGATGAAAACTTGATGTGAAAGTTTATTTTTATTCTAAAATT
This sequence comes from Vidua chalybeata, assembly GCF_026979565.1. NCBI lineage: Eukaryota > Metazoa > Chordata > Aves > Passeriformes > Viduidae > Vidua > Vidua chalybeata. The sequence continues at coordinate 142,429,603 of NC_071530.1, forward strand.
CTGCATTATTGGCATGCCATAAAGTGGATTAGATGTAATAACTTCTATTATAAAATTAACAGTGTATTCTTTTGAATAGGCTTTCATTTTAAAATGCATTCTACTTTTTACAAAGTTTGTGCTTATTGAAAAAAGGATAAAGCAAGATACATCTACTGGCCTATCAAGGACGTCTTTTTTTTTCTTCTTAAGATACTAAAAGTTTTGTAAAGGGTTATTTTAATAGAAGGTTTCATGGTATTTCAAGAAACATAAGATGCTTTGAAAAAGAAAATAGAAGGAGATGTTTTGCTTGGTAATATAGTATGAGCTGGTTGTAAAAAAATTGTTCCTGGCAAAAAACGGCAAAGAGAAAACCCCTACTTCTTATATATCAATTGGATAAAAGAAACATAAGTGTATTGATTACTATATCATGATATAGGTTGAAATCAATACATGCTTAAAGAAAATACTTGTTTTCACAAAACTTAATTGTTTTTGTCTGGAAAATTGTTTCTTCAGGCATTCCAGCATTGTCTAGTCATGTCTAGTTCCCAAAGCAAAAAAAAAAAAGCCCTTAGGCTGTTTGCAATAAGGTTTTTACTCTGACCAATACTTGTGCTGTCTCAGCCTCTGATAGTCAGGCTTATATTGAAGTATGTGTTTCCATTATAATCAGTTTTGTTTGATATCTCTCACTTAAATTCTCAAACACAATTTTCTAGTTCTCCTTTTAAAGATACTAATGTTTTCATCAGTAATGTCAAGTTCTAAATAAAAATCAATAAGTTTTTTTTCTGGTCTTACTTCTGAAATCAAGACTCTTCCAAATCTCAAATTACATTTATACTGTGTGCAATAAATTAAGTTTTCTGCTCATAATGAGAGATTATTGTGATAAATATCAAATATGACTTTGAATGAAATGCAGAGCCACACAATCCATACTTAGTAAGAGATACCATCTTGAATAAGGTCAGAATAATTTTTGAAGCTAAGAAAGAAAAGATAATTTGGAGCAGAAATAGCTAGTTAGGAAAAAACAAACCCTGGCCAAACAAGAAAAACCCCAAGAATGGCTCCTCTCAGTGTTATTTCAAACAGTAAAATCTGCTTGTTTAAGGACCTATTAATCATAGTGTGAAATGCTGCCCAATTTACATAACTGAGCAACAGAATATAAAATTTGACAGAGGATAGTGAACATTAATTAGGTAGCTCTTGTAAGTGACAATGAGCTTCCCTGTTCTCCCTGAATTTTTTAGTACATATCCAGTAATTTCACAAAGAATTTGGAATGTCTTGCAGGAGTTAACTGGCACTTATCTTTGTTTCTTATCTCTGATATGCCCTTAATAATGCATGTTGCAAGGGACACAGTTCATCTCTGCCAGGCCCTGCAGGTGAGCACTAGGAAGCTCTTCTCCCTCCAAAGCTGTAGGTTGCAGCTGCCTGAAGCCTGGTGTGTGCTGTGATGATTTAAAGCCCACAGTGCCAGCAGCAAACTGACAGTGCCAGGTCCTCAGAGGCTGGCCCCACTCCCAGGCACTCTGGTGGATGTGTCCACGTCCAGCACACTGCCTGCACCTGGCACAGGGGTGGGAGCACAGTGCTCTTTACTCTCCTGCAGCCTACTTAGAGTGTTTTGTGCTGCATTTCATTTCAAACAACATGATAAAAAGTCCCCCGACATCTCAATGGTCGCTGTACATGCCACAGCCCCAACCACGGCAGTGACTGGGAACATTGTGGCATTGGTAAAGGAAATTTGCACAGATATTAGTTCATATTTTCATTATGTTTTGTCTTCAATTAGGGCAATTCATCTTCAAAATTCTCTTAAGTTGCATATTAACATATTTTCATTGTATTTGCTTTGAAGACATTGGAATTAGTGTATCCAGTTGCCAAAGGGATGATTAGGAGCAGATAAAGGCTCACAGTTTAGCCTCTGCTGAGGCAAACCTGGCTGCATTATTCACAGTTCCTTGCTGTTCAGAAGGTTGTCTTGGCAATCAAAAAGGTGAAAGATTGTCCTTTTTTGTTGTGAAATTAAGGGTTTAGTTTCTTTGGATCTTGCATTACTGATAATATAGCAGCAAAAAAGTATTACTTTTTAACAGAAAAGTAGCATGCTGCCAATTTGCTTTAGGTTAGCACAAATCATTTGTTTCCACCATTACCAATATAAATATTAATGCAGGGACTGGAACTTGAGTTTTTTCCTGCCAATTTCTGGCTCTTTTAGACTGTCTTTTTAAGATAATTTTTAGCTTTCACTATAGTTTTATCACCATCAGTAGGAAACTACTCTAAAAACAGTAGTTCTGGGATACAAATTGCTTAGCTAGAAAGACAAAATGTTAATATTTATTCTAAAGATTAATAATTGGAAAGATTTTGTGTGAGAGAAAAAACTATTTCTCTTCACTGGTAGATGGATTATATTATTATTTTAGGAAAGTAATATTGTAAATATTACAAATAATTATAAGCATTTGCATTCCATATATGGTTCCATGTCTAATACTTGGGGATTTTAGCTTTGCATTAAAATACACTATCTAGAAATTGATCCTCTCTGTCAGGAGCAGGTAACATTTTTTTGAGCAACTAATGATTTAAAGTTTTTAATTGATTCTAAAAATGTCAGTAACAGACATTCTGTCCTCAGAACTACAGTATTTGCATCAAGGCCCCTTGCTTGGGCAGATGTAGTGACATGAGAGATATTTTATTAATCAACTGTTTATTTAAAGGAAACCCTTTCTTACAACCTTTTTGTATGACCTTTTGAAAGAAATCTAGAGACCATAATAAATCACAGACTGTTGTTTGACATTGATGGAGAACTTAAAGGCTCCCTAAATCAAAATCCTGTGCAGGCATATGATAAACCTTCAGCATGAAAGTTTCTGTATAAAGTATCTATATCACTTGGAACAACAAAAATATTTTGCATAAATATTAATTTACATTTTATTGCTTTTGTATCACCAGTGTAACAGGTGCTTTCAAATGCTCTGCGAGCAAATGATGAAGCAGATATCAAATGGGGTATGCAGAAATATTCTCAGTAAGTTGTCCCAAGCAACTGGTAATGTGAATATGGGTTAAAACCCACAATAGCAAGGAGCAGATGCAAACTGCTGGGAATGCAGATGTTTGTACATATCTGGAAAAGGTTTGATTTCTGCCAAAATTCTCTTTACTGCTTAGTCATTGCCCAGAACTGTCCTATTTGCAGTACAGAGCAAAGAAAACAGAATAAAATCCTGAAAAAAATACAATCTTACACTAGAAGGGGAAAGTAAAAGGTGTGAAAAAATGAGCCAGCTGGTTGAGGTATCCCAAAACTCATTCCATGTTTATGGCACAGTCAATTGTTTATCTGTAGTTGGACTGTAAATCAGTGAAAGATGTCTAAATAAGTGCTAGGACAAATTTATCTCCTCCTGTCCCCTTCATTTGCTCTCTTTCTGTGGCAATAAACCATAAGATCTAAGTATATTTCTGATACCTGTAATTAGCACCATAATTTTCCTTAAGAGAGAACCACTACCACTGCCCCAGCGCCCCCCCCCACCCAACTGTTGATTTTTGTGTGCAAATTCTCATGTAGCCCAGAAAAACATCCCTGCAGCTAAATATAATGGAAGTTCACTGTCCTGCCAACTGGCAGTACTTGAGGAATCTGCCTTTGGGGTGGATAATAACAAATCCTGTGCAAAAGTCACATCACCCTCGTATGTATCAAAGCTATTCAACACTGAGCATCACTAACATTGACTACCCCAGGCAGGGAAGTGCACAGTGGGCATTAACTAACAAAGAGAGGGTTCCTCATCTCTTATGCAGAGAGACTGAGGGAGCTTCGCCTGTTCAGTTTAGAGGAGAGAAGACTGAGAGAGAACCTCATTAATACATATAAATTTCTCAAATGCACGTGCCAAGAGGATGGTGCCAGATGCTTTCCAGTGATACCCAGCAACAGGAAAAGGGGCAATGGCCATAAACTAAAACACAAGAAGTTTCACCTCTACATGAGGAAGATCTTCTTTATATTGAGGATGGCAGAGCTCGACAACAGGCTGCCCGGGGAAGTCATGGAGTTTCCCTCTCTGGAGTCATTCCACACCCACCTGGTTGCATTCCTATGTCACCTGCTCTTAGTGACCCTGCCATGTCAGGGGGGTTGTACTGGTTGATCTGCAGAGGGGGGGTTGAACTGATTGATCTGCAGAGATCCCTTCCAACCCTAAAGTTCTGTGGTTCTGAGATCAGATGTCTGCTCACTGCTAGATGAAATACCATAAACATGGACAAAGTGGGGAGGTCTTGCTGTCTCAGAGGCCTGAGATGTCCCTCTTAATGGCCAGAGAATGTATCTTGTGTGCATGATGTTTCTAGATGATACAAGCAATAGAAAGTAGAAAGTAAGGTAGTTTTTTAGGCCAAGTTCTTTTTTGTTTGGTTTTGATATATGGAGGGCATACAGCATTGCAGGCAGAGTCTTTGCAGATCTCTGTTGTTGGTGCAGTGTGGAACTTTAAGCTGTGTACCTGATCTATGTAGGTGTTCCTTCACACTCTGTTTCTGATTAGTAAGTGAAGCATCATTTCCATTTTGCACTGGACAGACCCTGTGCCTCTCCCAGCAGCAGATGTGGAAGCAGTAGGGAGCTGAAGAGGGCATAGGGACCATCAGCTGCAGGAACACCTGTCAGTAAAGCAGAACACATCAACCTTTCTGCTGGGATGCCAACCGGTTTCATGGCTACATCCTGAGTCCTCAAGAACCATCCCCAAGGTGAAGGTGGAGGAATCTGTCTGCCAGGTGCCATTCAGGCTCTGCTCAGATGGACACCCCTTCCAGCGCACATGTCACTTCCTGGAAAGCTGGGAAAAGAAAGCCGCCAGAAGGAAACTTTTAAGAGGGCCAGCTTTTGTCCCTGTTGGTGTAAAAGAGAGATGATGACAATGTTTTGTTAGCTTATATCGAAAAGGGGACAATAAGATATATTTGAGAGGAGTGTAAGGAAGGCTTTACACATGTGATACCTCACCAGTTTGGAAGCCTTCCAGGGATGGGTATTGCCTCTTGACCAGCTGCTGATCTTTCCCTTCTCTCCTCCTCAAATGCTTTCACAGTTTTGAACTCTATAAATCACTGGAACAGCTAAGTTCTTCAGCTGACATTTGAATCATGCTAACATCAGTTAAAATTCATTGTTGGATACTTTTACCACACAACCAAGATTGAACTTTTCCCATACCATTCCTGGTTTACTATAATTTCCTTTCTACCACTTCTTTCTTTCACCACATTTCAGCCCCAAATCATCCCTGCTGCCCTTCTTTGTATCTTTGGTGTCTGAAGATGTGCAGGGCTGCATGCCATATCCAGGAAACGTCACACTGTGAATTTATCCAGGGACCTAAGGAAGGAACATTCTCCCTCTGTCTTTCCTAATAATTCTAAATGCTTCATTTGCCTCTTTGCTGCAAGGCATTGAACTGACATTTTTTAAAAAGTCTCTCCTCAACGACTTTAAGACCTCTTTGCTGAGTATATAAAACAAAGCAAGTTTTAACAATAGAGAAAAGAAGACAGAAACTGTTTATTAGAAATTCACAACTGTGAGTGACCAGTAGAAGTATGCAAAGAAGCTAAATGTGTTCCCACAGTATTTGCATCTACAGATATTTGTAGTTTGGCCACAGAATATCTCCTGATCGATTACTTTTCTCTTTTGAATGCTTTCTTCTCCTTTGTTTTTTACTACCCTTGGTGGACAGCTTGTTTCCACTGGCTGATGAAAACACTGGAAGAAGTCTATCTCATACCTTTTGTCTCATCTGGATGTTCAGTACCTGGGCAAGACCAAGAGCTGTCACCCACCCTCCCCCTGAAATCCCACAATCCTATCTCTCCATGGGTAAATGAGGGTGGCAGAGGGATGAGTGGAGAGTCACTCTAGAACCCTTCCTTCCTTCCTTCCTTCCTTCCTTCCTTCCTTCCTTCCTTCCTTCCTTCCTTCCTTCCTTCCTTCCTTCCTTCCTTCCTTCCTTCCTTCCTTCCTTCCTTCCTTCCTTCCTTCCTTCCTTCCTTCCTTCCTTCCTTCCTTCCTTCCTTCCTTCCTTCCTTCCTTCCTTCCTTCCTTCCTTCCTTCCTTCCTTCCTTCCTTCCTTCCTTCCTTCCTTCCTTCCTTCCTTCCTTCCTTCCTTCCTTCCTTCCTTCCTTCCTTCCTTCCTTCCTTCCTTCCTTCCTTCCTTCCTTCCTTCCTTCCTTCCTTCCTTCCTTCCTTCCTTCCTTCCTTCCTTCCTTCCTTCCTTCCTTCCTTCCTTCCTTCCTTCCTTCCTTCCTTCCTTCCTTCCTTCCTTCCTTCCTTCCTTCCTTCCTTCCTTCCTTCCTTCCTTCCTTCCTTCCTTCCTTCCTTCCTTCCTTCCTTCCTTCCTTCCTTCCTTCCTTCCTTCCTTCCTTCCTTCCTTCCTTCCTTCCTTCCTTCCTTCCTTCCTTCCTTCCTTCCTTCCTTCCTTCCTTCCTTCCTTCCTTCCTTCCTTCCTTCCTTCCTTCCTTCCTTCCTTCCTTCCTTCCTTCCTTCCTTCCTTCCTTCCTTCCTTCCTTCCTTCCTTCCTTCCTTCCTTCCTTCCTTCCTTCCTTCCTTCCTTCCTTCCTTCCTTCCTTCCTTCCTTCCTTCCTTCCTTCCTTCCTTCCTTCCTTCCTTCCTTCCTTCCTTCCTTCCTTCCTTCCTTCCTTCCTTCCTTCCTTCCTTCCTTCCTTCCTTCCTTCCTTCCTTCCTTCCTTCCTTCCTTCCTTCCTTCCTTCCTTCCTTCCTTCCTTCCTTCCTTCCTTCCTTCCTTCCTTCCTTCCTTCCTTCCTTCCTTCCTTCCTTCCTTCCTTCCTTCCTTCCTCCTCCTTCCTTCCTTCCTTCCTCCCTCCTTCCTTCCTTCCTTCCTCCCTTCCTCCCTCCCTTCCTTCCTCCCTTCCTTCCTCCCTTCCTTCCTCCCTTCCTTCCTCCCTTCCTTCCTCCCTTCCTTCCTCCCTTCCTTCCTCCCTTCCTTCCTCCCTTCCTTCCTCCCTTCCTTCCTCCCTTCCTTCCTCCCTTCCTTCCTCCCTCCCTTTTTTTTTATACATCTCTTCTGAGACTTCCACCTCTTACATCTCCCCAGTGTGGAGCAGTTGTGTTCTCTGGTGACATGGGAGTGTCACTTTGTCTGAGTTGCCCTACCTGGTGTCACCAGTATCTGCTGTCTTCAGCCTTCTCACATGCATACAATGTCTGTGCCTCCTGCAAAGCTTGGCTGGCATCACAGCCATGTGCCTATGTAAGCTGGTTTCATTCTCACTCCAGTACAAAGACTCAAGATCCTCATGCAGAGGTGTTAGAGCAGGAATTAGATCCTCCCTTGTACCTTGTCCCTTCCGCCCCAGACTGTCCTGTCTTACTGGAAATAAAAGTGGCTGATGAATAAATCCTAAATTAATTGACTGTCTAGGTCTAAGCATGCATCACCCAGTATGCACAAAGCTCCAAAGGCTACTCAGACTGAGGATCTGTCAGACAGTACCTGTGCATTGAAATCAGGTCATGGGAAACAAGCAGTAAGGAAGAAAAGTCTGGTTCATACCCAAGCCTTGCCCCGATATGAAGATGAGATGTGGGCAGTGTGTATATCCAGGTGATAAGGTGTCCCCAAGTTCCTATCAAGTCTTTTTTCATTGTCTACTAATAGTATATCATGGTTTGATTTTCTTATGTGTGTCATCATCAAGTTTTTAAAAGGATTGTAACTAAAGCAGCCGTGCACCAGCATTCATAGAGCCATCTGTGCAAATGGAGTAGTTCCCACCTGTCCTCTGGTTCCTCAGGCAGCAGAAATGCTTTCCCCCATGAGCTTCAGCATCAATATGTGGCTGCAAAAGGAACTTAGTAATAATTGACAAAATTAATAATAGTGTTTCAACTGACTTTGCAAACATGGACTAATTCTGCCCCACAGCTCTCCAGAGGTGGAGGGAGGGAGAGAAACACATAAGCTTCTTTGTAATAAATACCTGGGTATCTAACACAACTATAAGCCCAGGTAGTGTTAGCAGCACTTGGCATTTTTGGGTTTGGATTTTTGTTTTGACAGCTGCATTATTAAATAATGCCTCAACATAGATTGAAGGTGGCTAACATAAGAGGCACACAGTTCAAGCCTTCTGGCTAGACTCATACAGTGTGTTCCTGTGCCATATGTAGGGAATCCTCATCCCAAAAGAATCATAGCCTTGATCCTGTCTAAGAAATTCTTGCAAGGTGAGGAACAGATGCACAATCCTCCTCAAAAATGTGGGTACACAGGAAAGGTGACATATACTGCATTGCATCCCTGAGAACAATCTGTCATCAGAAATGCCGGGCCTTGCTTTACTGGCACAAATATGGACTTTGTGCTCTGAAACCAAACAAAGTATTTCACGAGGCACGTGACATGCCAAAACCTGCTGTTTCTGCTGGCTTGGATGATGCTACTTAAAGCTGAACCACTTGGCCTTCCTTTTGCCTTCTCCCTTCTGCTACTGCTACCACTTAAGTGAAGATGCTGCCTGCTGGGTCTGAAACTGATTTATGCTCTCACAGAAGAGGAAGTGTACTGCAGTGCACAGAGAAAAAAACTCCAAAAGTAGTCTGAAAATAAAGGTTCATTTTTGATTAACCATAACATCTTTGTCCTGAGTGCTATTAGAAACAAACATGTCCATCTTCCTAGCAGGACATGAGACACAGGCATGACACTGCTCAAGAACTCAGAAGTTTGGCTTTATTTAGATAAATGCCTCCCACTGAAACCAATGGGAATAAGTTTTATAAATATCACTGAAGATCAGGACCACTGAGGTAAGGCAATATTAAGAAATAATTCAGTGAATCTTTAAAACCATTTTCTATTAGAGTTAAGCTGTAACTAATGCTCCATTACAATTGCATACTGGAGTCCTTGGAGACTTCTTAAGTACCCACTTCAGGAAAGAGCTGCTTTATTCCAGGATGCAGTGAGCATTTGGGCAGTCCTTGCCTTTGTCCCTGGAATCTCGAGTGAGCCTTACGTCTCTGTTCCCACCTACAAAGTGGGGAAAAGTGCCATAGAATAAGGCACTTGGGAGTGCTCAGACACTGTGATGATTATGACAATGAGGAAGGGACATTTTAAGCATCTGGGTAAATCAGAGCTAGATGCTGAAGGAGGGCAAGCATGACATTTGAGCCAGGTGCTTTTTGCATAGCAGCTTTTTCCATTTCCCACTCCTTCAGGGCTGAAACTTTAGTTCAGTAATTTTTGTTGCCTTCTATTGACATTCTTTCCAAGTTTAGTGCTCTGTTTCTAAGGAAATAAATTAGACTGTGGTATAAAAATTTTAACTCAAGGCCACTCAATGTATTGACAGATTTCTTTATGCTGGGTACAAATTAACACCTCTTTCCAAAACACCTTGTATTTCCAGTTACTGCTGGGAACTCCTGTTCAGTTTATTAATTTCTGAGGTTCAAGCCAGGTTGGGGGTAGAGACAGAAAGAGGGAGCATATAGATTTTTAACTGAACTACCTTGTCTTTTAATCTGGGATGTCTGCTTACAACATTAGCTATTCTGTACAGAACTGGGGGAAATATTATCCCAGGTCTTATCATACTTGCAGACATATTAGGAATGTTCAAGTTTTACACCCCAGAGCAAAATTCACTCAGCTGACTTCCACTTCTTCCAGCACACAAGCTGATGTGTGAGCATCATGCCTTGAGCAGAAAGACCATTACAAGCTTTGTGTATGGACCATGTGCCTGAATTCTGCCACTCTCCCACAGCTCCATTGGATTTCAGCTTGACCATCTCTCCTAGACAATGCCTTTGTCCTCAGCACTCGTTGCCTGATCTCACCTAGTGTCTGCCTGAGGTTTGCAAAACATAGGCATGGGAAACCAAGCTGAAGGTTTCATGCTGTCTCTGCTTATGCACTGAGGCCTTTTCTGAAGTGTGCTTCTGGATAAAAACAGGAATTCAAAACAAGTGTTCCAAGCCATGTTCCAGTCTGCAAGCCTGGGCCTGCTGATACAGGCTGCTATTTGGCTAGGAGCACTCATCAATCAGGCTTCAGGAGTGGACAGAAAGCATTTACAGCCAGCAGCCTGAGCCACGAAATCTAAAACTCAGCAAGACCTGCTTATAAATAGTATGAAACAAAGTAGTGAAAATTAATCTTGTGTATCTGCAGAAGTTTTTAGGATAGATCTTTTTTCAAGATGGAAAACAAAAGTCTACTTCTGCAGCAGTTATGAGGGCTTTTCACTTTGAATTATCAAATTATTTCAGAGGAAAAAAAGATGAAAGGTTACCAAAACAGAAAAAAAAAAAAAAAAGAAAAAAAATTTAAAAATCACTCCTGCCTTCTCTTCTTTCTCCTTGCTATGACCTCGGTTCATTCATGGTAGCACAAAGCGTTGATGTGACATTTGGCACAACCAATTTCATGAGGAAGAATCTTAGAGAGTCATAGAATTATACAATGGCTTTTTTACAAGGAACACTAAAGATCAACTAGCTCCAGCACCCTGCCATGGGCAGGGACACCTTCCATTAGACCACGCTTCTCAGAACCACGTCCAACCTGGCCTTGAACATCAGCAGGGACAACCTGTTCCAGCGTCTCACCACCCTCACAGTAAAGAATTTATCCCTAATATCTAATCTAAACCTATTCTCCTTCACCTTAAACCCATTTTTATTTGTCCTATCCAGTCCATGCCCTTGTGAAAAGTCCAGTTCTCTTGGAGTCCATTTAGGTACTGGAAAATGCTATAAAGCCTCCTGGAGCCTTCTCTTTTCTAGGCTGGACAGCCCCAGCAAGGGCAAGTGAACGCTGAGGTGGTGGTGGGTGTGTGAGCTGCATCCTAAAGAAGATCAGTCACTGATGGTGCAAATTCTTCTGATGGTAGCTGATCCAGCTTGGTGCTCCTGGCCATTTTTCCTCCCTCCTTTGTAAAGGTTGGTACCCTCACCTCTGTGCTGGATGCCAACCAGCTCTTTGTGTAACTGCCATCCAATCATGCCAGTGGAAACCTGGATGGAGAGCAGGACCTCCTGATCCAGTGTGGAAAGAGGAGCATCTTAAACCTAGAAAAGTGAGTCACCCCCTTGGTCATTAAAATGTTGAGGGACAGTTTGCTTCCCATGCAGCAGCACTATTTCTTATTAGTAGGAGGGAGATGCTGATGAAACTGGCCTTGCTTGCATGAGCAGGGAGTAATGTCAAGACCTGTGATCCATCCACAAGTGCTTTTTCAGCTTTTCTGTAGCATTTTCAAAAGTACAGAGACAGGGACATCAGCTGTGCAGGAATCTGGCCAGACAGCAGAATGACTGGTGACAACAGTGCTCAGGAAACAGAGCACAGCATGGCAGCACTGTCTGAGGACCCTCCAGGAATCTCAGCAAGATGGGTCTTTTAGGGAGTGTCAGCAAAAGGAAGATTATGTCCCTCAAAAATAATTGGTGTTTTTCTGATATCTTCCAAGTGAATTTCAGATGCAGCTCTATGCTATTATTAAACATGAAATAGGTGCTAATGCAAAGGGAGGGGGAAGCAGCTCTATGCACATGTACTCAGCCATCATTTCCTAACCTTTTGAAATCTTTTAGGCTCGATGTCTGATGCTGGCAGTGTCTAGGAGAGAAAAGGAAGGAGGGTGCAGAGAAAATAATTGCTGAAATGTGTATATTACTCTAACAAGAAACAGCAATCAAAGAGTAAAGGGGCACATTTAAAAGAAAATAGACTCAGCTAGTTGTTCCAACCCCCTTCCTGTCCTTAGAGGATTTTGATTAGGCTTCTGCCTGACAAGCCTGAAGGAAGGACCTCAGTTGCTCATCTCAGCCTTATGGATTTGTGCCAGATTTCTGGTCACATTTATACAGACTTGTCCTCAGCAGAATAGAAAAATGTCCTATTTTTAGCAAACTCAAATATCTAGCATATGGCCTGTAGTCTATCATCCTGAGCCCTGGATGCCACATTGCATAAAAGGAGCAGGGTTATTTGGGATCACTGCCTGGATGGGAAGACCTCCAAGGACAATCTCAGTGGTGTCAGTGTTTCAGGAGGTGATATTCTTTCTTTTGACTCCATGAGTCATCTTCCTTAATGTCACTAAATTCTTTCATGTGAAGCAAAAGTCATGAACCTCACTACTTTTGGCCAAGTTTCAAGTTTTACAGCCTCTACAATAATTTTTCAGAAGGGTGACTCTGCCTCCTGAGATAATGATACGTTATGGCTATCCCTCCTAAAAAGCTGCCTATGCAGTTCATGGATTTCTTTTGAAAATCTGGTCCCTGTATTTTGTTGTGAATTCTTTGGCCAGTCTGACTCTGAAGGATACGAGATGTTGTAAGAAAAACAGTGATGTGGAGCATAAAAATGATCTGTGTTTATAAATGCTTTAGCAAGATCTACCCTGATATCTTTACCATTCTCTCTTTTCTTGAATTTGTTACCAAGAAAACAAGGGCACTGAAAATGCATTGGTTATTACCACCATAAAATTTGAACATTATAATGCAGAAGTAAGGGGAAAATCTATTTTGACCTAATTGCTCTTCTGTGTGGATCTAACAGAGCACATCCATGACATGGATATTAGGTAATGCCTGCCATTTCTGTGGCCTGTTCAAGCCCTAAGTAGAGGGTGATGCATGGATGGACTGAAGGGTTCAGGTCTGATCTAGATGCCTTCTTCTTCAACCTGAATGTTTTTGTCTGTGCAGACCAAAAAGTCCAAGATTCATCAGCTCACAATGGCTGGATGTGAAAGAAGGCCAGTAATTTCACCTAATCCATAATCTATAGACTTTTTGGATTGCATCTGTTTGGTCAGGATAATGTCTGTTGTGTAGATGCAGCTGCAAGTTTAGTTTTTTGAGGCCTCCTTCTTTAGATGTAGGTGAGATGCTGACTCACTCAGGTCATCTTGTCCTAAAATTCACCTATTCCTAAAACAAAATTTTCTCTGGGAGTAACCACTGATTATGAAGATAGTCTGCCATTACTAGCTTGGGTTAAAATATTTTCTAAAAAGGTCTTGATGTTTTCAGTGAAAATGACAAGATTAGATGAGGTAAATAAAATTTTTTCCACATGTCTTTCAAACTCTGAGGTTGGAAGCATCTTGAAGTATTTATGAGCAAAATCTTCCCAAGCATTACCTAATTTGGAGAGAATGATTATGATAAATTTATATTATTAAATGTTTGTTAAGAGTTTCTTCTTTCCTAAGAGGAAGGTGAGTGAAGCAGAGTACATTTTTTTCTTTCCTTTCTTATAAGGGAAAGAAGCAACTGTTTATTCTCAATAAGTGTCCTAACAAAATTCTTTCAGCTGCATACTATAATATCCCCTAACTACCGGGTGGGGTGAAATCAACATAATAAAAATAACATAAAATTTCACTTTTTCCACAAGTTGCATAATGGCATTTTTTTCACCTTTTGTTTGGTCTGTCCTGCTGGGTTTTTTGGTTGGTTGGTTGGTGTTTTTTCTGTTTTTTTTTTTTTTTTTTTTTGGCATGTTTGTTTTCATTAGAAGGAGTTTTTTATTTCTTTGAGGGTTCTGGGATGTTTTATATTTTGCTTTTTCATTTGGTTCACAAATATGTGCAAACCTGTTCCATCTGCAATTTTCCTGCTCACAGAAACTTACACAAATAATTTGATTGGTTCAGTCCCGACCAGGTTTATTTCCACCCATTCTGAAAGGTTTCTACCTCACCTGTGTCAGTACCTCACAACTAAAACACGTAGCACTACGTGTCAAAATAATCCTAATCCAATTTTTACTCTCCTTAACTTGCTGAGTTAGAATTTTATGGTGATGCAGGAGCTGTTATTAAATCAGCTGTGTCACCCCTGCAACACAGATCAAGGGCAAGTCTGGAAGTGGGAAACTTGGACCTCTTTTATCCTCACTTTTAAGCCAGAGCTCCAGGCTTATTCATTGGCTGTATTTACACTGATAGTGAGACACTGACCTAAATCTGCCACCTGTATTTACAGTATGTACTGTGCACCCTGTTTGTGCTATAAATGCACAGCTTCAGTTGAACCCAGAAGCTGTCCAGCCCCATCTGGGAAGTTCTGCTGAGGCCTGTCTGTGCCTATGTTGTGTTCAGAACATCCTTGAAAACCATGGGCTGTGGGCAGTTGCCATCAGCAAACACCAACTCTGCCTCTTCTGCTCCTGATTTTCTTCTCTTTTGTACCTTGCATCTTGTCCCTACTGTCCATTCTCAGAAATAAGCCCAGAAGATACAAGACCACTTCTGAGAAAGACCTGGCACAACAGAAATTATTGCAATCAAACATGCTATGAATGAGGGAAGAGTGACTTATCAGTTTGAACTTGGGCAAGGACAATTCTCAAATTTGACCTGAAACAGGTAGACCAATAGATCAATAGACCTTCTTGTAAGACAATCTCCATCTGCTTTCAAATCTTAACCTCTGTACCAGACAGACTTCACTCTCTGCTTAACATCAGGGATGTATACTGAGACTTTGCAATCAGAAAGATATGGCATGTCTTAAAGGTAAAAACATTCCTAAACACCCGAGTTAGCCTCAAGTGAGATGTGCCAAAATGCAGAAAGAGTTCCAGTCAGAGCACCTCACGGTGACCGTGTCTGCTCTGAGCTTTGTTGTTAAGGCCTCCCTGTAATCTGAAGCATTTTTAAACTTCTGCATTGACAACTCTACCCTCATTCTCAGTTCCCCTAGTGCCCTGATGCTTTCTTTCAGCAACAGCAAATGTTGTTTTCTTCCTTCTTTTGTCTGGATCTTCAGCAAACTCTCATTATCCCTCCTTGCTTTTCCACAAACCTTGAAAGGCAACTGGGTGGCGAGCAGTTATTGTAGATGGCTGTCACGGGGCCCATGGGTTCTGCCAACTATTCCTGCACCCCTTTGATGCTGCTGAAGTCTAATTCCTCATGTAAGGAGAGTCCACTCCCAGAGCACATTGTGCATCCCAGAGAGAACAAGCTCTGATTGTGCTGCCAGTCAAAGCACAGCAGAGTGCTGCTGGGGCTGATAATGGGAGACACAAAGGTGGCTGAGATCACACACTACAGAGGGGAGGGAGAGAAAGACAGACAAACTTTATTGGAGTTCACTGGTTGAGAAGAATAGCCAGGCTCAATTGGAAGATGGTGGAACAGAAAAGGAATTTCCACAGAGGTGGTGGAAAAGAAAAGGGATGGTGTTTTATCAGCTCAGTAAAGGGCTGGGATTTTTCTTTGAACATTGACAGACCTTCTGTTTCTTGAGCTGGTTCTTTGGCTTCTAGCCCAACATTTATTGTTCAAGGAAAACTATTACTTGCAGTGCTTTTGAGGCAGAGAGAGTGTGTTAAAAATACTGGCTTTTTAGAATTACCAGATTATTTCAGTATGCGTAAAATCTTAAGAATTTTTCTCTTTCTTTTTTCCTTTCTTCCTTCACCTTCCTCCTCCTCCCTTCCTTTTTAAGGTAACCAGCTAAAAATCAAACAGCTTTTTTTTTTCCCATTTTAGAAAATGTTTCCAGCTGGGGAAAGCCTTTGAACTGAGGCAAGGCCACCAGCCATTATAGGGACAAAGTGGAATAAGGATTATGAAAAAGCTACTGGTGAATGGTGGGACTTATATTTAGAAATAAAATGGGAAGAGAAATTCCTTGAAAACTAGATTTTAAAAAATAAATTTAGAGGACTGTTCCTAGATTTTTGTTGTAATTTATTCCATGCTGTGTATCCATTACATAATGCTTTTTAGTGTAATTTTACACTACTAGCCAGGTGTGCTGTGAATAGCTATGCTGACTTCCAGGTCCATTGAGTTTATCCAACAATAAGGATGTGGCAGCATACATTGTATTGTGCAATTAATAGAAATCTGAGCTGTAAAGCAACATTTCATATTTAAAGCTCTGCTTTTTGGAGGTGACAGGGTCCGAGATTTTCTTCTTATAAGCATTCAAGAGTGGAAATGAGACAGTTACAATCAAGAACATATAAAGAGGATGAGAAAAATTGAGTGTAGGCCCTCTTCAATATAACAAACTTATTTCACTAAAATGATAAAATGAAGCAGAGTTTAAAAGGAAGATGATAAAGAGTTGGAGACAACAACAACATGCAGAAAAAAAAAAAAAGTTTCTTATTCTCAGTTCTTTCCTTAGCTGTTTTCAGGATGCTGTAATGATCACCCCACAAGTCTGAACTCTAGGTCCTTGGGATTGCATCCTTAGTCTGCCTTCCTGCCCCCTAGGTCTGAATACAAACAGGGGAGAGATCAATATCAATAGGCATCTCTAAGAATGATGTACAGTATGGAGTTTAAAAGGATGAATAATCAATTGTATTCCAGTTCTTGGTTTATATTATATGTTATATCCCTTTCCTTCCCTTCTCAGGCTTTTCTTTATAATAAGATGGTGTCCTTGTTCTTAAGACTCACTTCAGCTCAGTGTTTGGAAATCACCTACCACAGTTAAAGGAATGGGGCAATATGAATAATAAATTTTGTAGATATGAAAGGATACGTTGAATAAATGCATTCATATTTTCTTTCTTTGCAATACTTTCTTTACACTATGCGCTTCAGACTGATCAAATATTATAACAGAAATAATTGGATAACTTATTCCATGAAAAGAGAACATATTAATATATAGAATATTATTCCTTTATCATATCAATTCACTTTTTAAACTACATTTGAATCACACTATGAATTTTGGCATTGAACTTCCTAGCATTTGCTAGATGACTAATCAGGTCAAAATCACTTTATTGCAACAAACTTGTGGTGGAATGATCTGTAATACCATAGCAGAAGTGGTTTGTGATATAAATATATACATCTTCGTTTGCATACAATTATTTCAGTTTTGTTATTTGGCACCTCCTTGAATAGAAAGTTAACTCCTCTTATTCCTTTAAATATTGGCCTGTGGCCTGTTCAATATTAAATAAATTTGCAGATAGACTTCTTGAGACCATACCTGCCTCAAAATTAGGCAGAATTCTTCTTTGAAATAATTCCTTTGGTACCTCTGACACCTCCTTGTTGCCTTTAAGAGTACTTTTTTTTTTATGATCTGGTTGTTACCAGATATTATGGTTTTAATCAGTGATATATTGGATGAGAAATGGCAGGCCCTTTTGAAACAAAAAAAAAACCAAAAAACCAGCAAAAGAATGTATGAAAGTACATATATGTAAGAAAGTCACCAATATTGATTGGTGTTAAAGCTTTACTGTTGTACTTTCAGTGTAGTGCTTCAATTTGTACCCGCACAGTGTCTGCTCTGACAGCTCAGCCCTTATGAGTTACGGTGAACCAAATCTGAGATCAGTATCCAGTCACTTAATTCTGTGACCAGCAGTAAATATTACTTGTGAGCTACAGATGAATCAGTGACACCATGGAACTAATGTGAACTGGGATTTCTAAGGGATGTACTGTTGCACAGAACAGCACCACTGATAAAAACATTTTCATATTGTCCTTTTCAGGAGAGCACAAGTATTTTAATTCCTTGGGCTTAGCTTGTGAAACAAGTACTTCACCAAGCAGGTCTCCTTGTGCAGGGGGTATACAAAAACTTAGGGAAAAAATATCATTTATAAAAGGGTAACAATATTATGTGATCACATGGTTCTTAGAAGAGATATAATGCAAGTGGTTGCCCCTGATTTTTGCCTCCAGCAAGAACATCAAGCCAAAAAGTTTGTGTGCCCCTTTGCTTCAAGACTTTTTATTGGAAGGGCAAATTCCAGCCTAATACCCTTGGATATTGTTAGGATGGTTATTTGACTCCAACATAAAATGGTAAATAAATTGTGCATTACTTCAACACGTATTCATGCTGTGTTCTAGTTCCAGGAGCTGTTCTTTCTATTCCTTTACTGGTTGACTGAAAGTCTCTTTCAAATGTAGCTATGTATGTTCATGTATGTGCTGATTTGGGCTGGGGTGGAGTTAGTTTTCTTCATGGGGGCTGGTATAGAGTGATATTTTGGATTTGTGCTGGAAATAATTTTGAATTCAAGGATGTTATTGCTGTCAAGTAGGGCTTACACAGAGTCAAGGGTGTCTCTGTTCCTCACCCCACAAGTGAGGAGGCTGGGGCTGCACAAGGAGTTGGGAAGGGACACAGCCAGGACAGCTGACCCCAACTGACCCAAGGGACATCCCCCACCATATGGTGTCGTGGTCGGCATAAAAAACTCAGGAGAAGGAGGAAGGAGGGGGACATTTGGAGTGATAATATTTGCCTTCCAAGTCAGTGTTGTAGGTCATGCAGTAGAGACGGACGTGATGACATGACACTCCACGTTCAGGTGGCAACAACCAATTTCTATTGAGTGCTGTTCTCCTTATGTGGTTTTGGAAGTCCACGTGCTTTGTCCTGACTGGCTTAATTAGTTGCCACCCAGCTAACTGGCCAATGGCTGCCTGTGTCCCCAGTGGTGTAGACTGGTCTGGACTGGCCTAGACTCAATTATATAATTGAGGTAGTTACATAATTAGTTATATTTCAGTTATAAAATTATAATTAGGATTATTTATAACTGTGAGGTCTCTAGCCAGCTGTTAGATACCACAATGGGTGATAGAGCCCTGCTTTCCTGGGGGTGGCTGAACAGTGCCTGCCCATGGGGAGTGCTGAAAGAATTCCTTCTTCTGCTTTGCTGACATGTGTGGCTTTTGCTTTACCTATTAAAGTGTCTTTATCTCAACACACAAATTTTCTCAGTTTTATCCTTCTGATTCTCTTCTCCATCCCACTGGACGAGTGAGTGAGTGAGTGAGTGGGTGAGTGACTGGTTGGTGAGTTGCCAGATGAGGTTAAACCACAACAGTACATACAGGATGAGAGATCTCTTCTAATTTTAACCATTTAATCATAAACATAAAGGATCCCACAAAATCTTCTGGGAGCAGGAGACTGCCAGCTGCCATGCCCTAGTCAGGGTCTAATTATATACAACAGGATTAATAATATTTCACTTAAGCAGAACTCCCCATAAAACTTCTGTTTAAAAGCTTTTCTATATTGCTCCTAAAATCTGATTGCATTTGTGAAAGCATAATTTCCACACTATTGCCAAAATGTACTTTAAGGGTGTGTGAGTTATCACTCATATACACAGTTAAGAAAGCACTTAGAAGACTTATGGGAGGAAAAGCACATCGTGTCACACAAACAAAAACATGATTGCTGGGTGCAATTATCACAGAACAAGGACAATAAACAATTACTTGGTTGTTACAGGCTATGTCAATAATGTTAATATATCTCTGTATTATCACTGTATCTGAGTCTTTTTGTGGCAGGCAGCATGCAGACATGATTTAAACTCTGCTATGATCCCTGTGTCTGTAGAAACAACAAGAATTCTTAATTTCTAGAAGGATTTAATTTTTGATTTGGCCTTTACTTCAGCTCCTTGATAACGATAATATTTTGTCATTTTTTGGCCCAAGTATTCTCATATTCAAAAATAATCCTGTATGTTGAGAATGGAAGCTATGATCTGTGTCTGTCTTTACTGTAAGAGCAAATGGGAAGCTCTTCCTTCCCCTGGGTGAGAGAAGTTGTCATGCACGAGAATCTAGAGAAAAATCCTGTCCTGAAAAGACTTGATCCCATGAGGAGGGATTATCCACACAACGGGTCTGCTGCTGTCAGCTAGACCATTCAAAAACACCATCTCCAAGGGTCAGTCTCAAAAAATATATCATCACACCCATAAAGTGATTTCTACTATTTCTAGCTTCTGGGCAGAAAATATGATCAGTAAAAAAGACTGTTTAAATGAGGGAAGAATATGCTGTGGACTACTGCATGGCTCCCTTTCCAAGGACAAAATACATTAATGGGAAAAAAATGTCTCCATCTTCTCTTTCTCAAGAGTTTCCAAATTTTTGGTGAGTGGAAGGCGAGGAATGAATAATGAGTAATGAATCAAGAACTATTGATGCAGAGGCTGTGAATATGTGAAACTTTCACACAGGCCTTTTCCTTCTGATTCTTAAGAATTCACCCTATTTTGAGAAGGAAATAGGACATTTTACAGTGTCATAGCTTGTTTTCATCTGGTCATGCCTCACATGTGAAATGAAAACTCTTATCCTTTTGCCTCTGTTTTCTCCCAGATGCTTTCCTCCAAATAATGATTGTCTCCTGAAATTTGGTTAATGCTTACAATTTTTATTCTTTAAGGCAGTGAAACACAAACTCATCCCTTGAGGTTCTTTGTAGTTAACTGAGCTCAGGAAATAATGGTTTAGGTCAAAATGTGTTGGGGTGGTTTTTTTTTTTTTTTGGTTTGTTTTTTTTTTTTTTCCCTGACAATATTGTTTTTGTTAACAACATCACCTTTGTTTAGTAATGCTGTTAGCCATTTGAAGATGAGTGGCTTTGTTTAGCACTGCCTTGTGATGCCTTTTGACCATGATTCAGGAGCTATTCGAGGACATGCCTACAGCTCAGTGACCTCGCAGATTCCATATGACCAGACTCATCAGCAGTGCTTATTCATGTGAATGAAAGAGTGCAGGTCTCTGTGGTTATAATTAAGGCTCTGTTGAGGGATTCAGCTGAATGGGTTGTTCAGACTAATATAACTTGAGAAACACTGACTGACCAGCCTTGGCTATGGCTTTTCATGTTATTTTTTTCTTTCTAATAAAGGTTAAGCTTGATATTAATAACTGATTGCAGGAATAAATAACTATGTAGAACAAGGAATCAAATGAACCAGCTGGAAAGATAAACTGGTAAACTTCCAATGAATTGACTCTTCTTTATCTGAGGTGTAATGCTGACCACAAACATGAAATACTATAGCCTAAATGGAGTCATTTGAGGAAGAAACATATGCTCGGTTATCATTTAGACATTCAGGCATCTCATTACATTGCAGCATTTTTTTTTTTTTGTCATAATTCAGCAGAAAATTCTATTTGCAATAGAAAATTAATTTTCCTACTTATGGTCTGCTACAGACATTATAATGATTTGTTGTCAACATAAATTATCATGAGGTGTTACATTGTAAAAATTATTTAATATATAACAATACTTTAGAGGAAATACAGGATCTTCTCATATTCTTTACCTGTGTGTCCCTCTAAGGGAATTTCATTTGGCTGACTTATAGTGGCAGAGGAAAGACACTAACTTTAGTTGTTTTACTGTCAGGTTCATTAATTTGTACCAGTTAACTCCTTGAATTAAATTCTAATGCTGTTTTTCATTTATTTATGCCTTGCCAGATCATGCCAGATCCTGACCCCATTTAGCTCTCACCTATATCAGGATCTAATCTGCTGACAATTTTATCTGGCAATATATTCCATTTGCTTTTCTGCTGGTAGATAATATTTTAATAAAATATAATCCAAATACAATTAGTAATAACAAAATATAATCCAAATATAAATAATGATTAAAGTTGTCATTAGAAAGGCAAAATCATTTGATCTTAAGAAAGGTGTGTATGCCAGCAATTCAGCCAAGTATTTGAATAGGTATTTAAGTACCATGAGAGACAGGCTAGGAATGTGATCTGATGTGATGTGAGTCCCCCTTAGTGAGGGCTTCTAAGGTTGATTGTTGAATAACCGTGTGGGAATGATGACATTGAAGGAGCTGATTCAAGCTGAAGGCAGAGAGCTTAACTAGATTATAATTTTGTGCAGCTGACATTCTCTACCATTCAGTTTTCTGTGTGAGTAAACTCCAGTGCAGAAAAAACAACCAGGCAGTGTCTCAAAGAATTTGAATTAGGTCTGGCTTAGGAAAGCAAAGTGAAAAAAGTTTACTACCCTGTGAATGAGCATTGTTTGATGGGATGCACCTAGTGCTGAATATGACCTCAAAAGAAGGTAACACCTGAAACTATTAATCCAGCAAGTGAGATAAAAGGATATTATTAATACCTTGAATTGTTTATATTAACAAAAAAAGGGGGGAGAGGGAAAATGTATTTCAATTTTATGAATAGTGTGTTTATTTGTTCACTAATATCTGAAAAGCTGAAAGTCCTGAACAAATGAATGAGTCAAGGGTTCTTGTATAAAAGGTTATAAATCATATGAATTCTAATTTAATAGCAGAATAATAGGAGGCTTTAATAAGGATTGATTCTTGTTTGTTATCCAAACATAAGAGTAAGATACCATCCTCAAGGAGACATCTGGAAAATAGTATGCACCACAATGGGATATTCATGGATCATGATAACATACAGTTCTGTTTGCTAATTTTTTATAGTGAAAGCAGTAAAGCTATTTAAAAAATGAAGTCACAGCTGATGAGTTTCAATCCTTTTTTTTCAGTTTCTTTTAATTAAAAGCTCAATAGACAAAAGCTTACAATAAGTTTATCTTCTAGACTAACAGAGCACAGCATTTCATTTGTTTGAAGTAACTCAGAGGGCTGCAAAATAATGATAATTAAAAAGTTAAAAAATGAAACAAGTTTGTGTGGAGATGTTTGCATTAAGATCAATCCAAAATGATGAGTATTTTGTATGTTTTCCATAGACCTTGAACCAAATCTCTAATCACTGCTTAAACATAGCATCAATTTTGTTTTCATGTTTTGCAGTTGATTTTGCACTCACTGTTCTGATCATGAAAAGCTCTGTGGCATAAATCAGTATGTCCTCTCTACCATTGAAGAATATCAACCCAAAACTGCACGACTTTAACTGAGTGAAAGTATGGGCCAGTGAAGAATTTCCAGTCTCCCAGGCAGAGAGCTTTTTTGTCTGTCATTTGTTATTGGTCTCATGCAGAAGGTGAGACTGACGTGACAGCAAAGAGCCACCAATAAAGGACAGGGCTCCAATTTGTTTATGACAGACTTCAAACACAAAAAGTAATCAAACTTCAACTGAAAATTAGTGGATTCAGACAGGACCAGACTGAGGATTGCAAGGAATCTGGGGCCTTTTTGATTGAACACTTGTCTAGCTGCATATGCTGTATAACATTTGTCATCCTCATCTCACATCATTTCCTTCCTCCTCATTGTTACTAGTAATACTAGTCTGAGTTCAATAAGTTAGAACTACTATCAATATACAGGTCTACAGTAGTCTAAAGATTTTTTTTTAAAACATTAATTCTGTCTGTATATGCCTCCTTCATGCCCTGAAAATCCTTATCAAGTGAAAGCAGGTTTCAGAAAGGTCAGAGGCCCCATGTGTGACAATTTTCATTAGAAAATCAAATATTCCAGAAGCTTATTTCTAGATTCAGGAACACTTTTCATAACATCTTGGTGATTTGTGCTGACATCAGTGTCCATATTCAAAATAAATACAATAATGTTGCTTTTCATTAGAGTTTTGGTCACTTTGTAAACAGATTCTGTAACTCCCTTTGCAAACAGATTGTATCGCTATAGAAGGTAGGATTCATAGTATGACAGTGTGCCAAGCTGTGTCCACATTGCCTATGGTAGATTCCCAAATGTTACAGGCAGGAATTGGGCAATTATTTTTGGATACTTTTTCACAAAAAAAATACACATTTTCAGGGTGATCTAAACAATTCACAGATAATTTTGGGGCAGGCTAGAATGAAGTGGGGAGGAGATGGAGAAATGGAGATGATAGGTATATGTATTCACACAAATAATTCCCAGGGAACTGCAGTTTTCAATAAAAATACATTTTTCCTCTCCAAAACAAGGGGAAATTGCACTTGATCATTACTAAAAGAGGAAATTGAGTAAGTCTTAACTGTGTACTTCTTTTTTTTGCCTTATGGAATACATGGACAAACCTAATTTTACTAATTTTGTGAAGTTAACTGGTAAATTTTGAAGACTATTAATTTTTTATGGGCCAGTCATGAAGACCTCACTGTAAATATTTTCACCATGCAAAATGCTTGCAGCTGGGGCTGAGGAACAAACCTGTGTTGCATTTCAAATCCTGAATTGATTCTGTTCAGGATCGTCTACATCTCTATCACCCAGTGATAATTTAATATCCTTCAGCAGACCTTTTTCCCTGCTGCCTGTGGAGCCATCACTACTTGCCTTGTTAATTATTTTTTTACCTTTAAACAGGGAAGGGAAGGGAAGGGAAGGGAAGGGAAGGGAAGGGAAGGGAAGGGAAGGGAAGGGAAGGGAAGGGAAGGGAAGGGAAGGGAAGGGAAATGCTCAAATGAGCTGATGCTGGTGAAATTGTCTTACCTGCAGCAGACACAGTTGCTAGAATGTTTACTAAGACCCTTCATCCTTTCATGCCTGACAGGCTTAATGAGCCCAATGGGTACAGCTCTCTGTGTGGCTTGAATGTCTCAGCAGCTTTTCAGGTAATGCTGCCTCCCTCTGAGTTTCAAGACATGACAATATAAATTACTCATTCACAACGTGAACAACCCGTTTTTATTTTATTTGGCTCAAATTTACCACCAAATCGTTCTCTTTTTGTTGTCTTTTAATTTGTTGGGTTTTATTCTGGCAAAGGAAATAGTGGGTAAGCTGGCAAATTTGAAGATGACTCACAAGAACCAAGGATTGTTTTCAGTTTGTTTTTTTCTCTCCAACATAAATATTTTTACCCTGTTCAGAAATCTGCTTATTGGAAACACCTCCCCAGTTTCTCAGTCAGTACTGAAGGCAGATACAACACACTCCATGTTACAGATAATAATAATAGAAGGAAGTCTGTGACATTTCATCTACTTATTTTAGCGTCTGTGATGTAAAGCTCACTGATGACACCCAAGGTGTCTTGCAGAGATAAGGTGATACTGTTTGCTCATATTTTGAAGGAAAATGTTGCTGTCTTCCATTTAAATATTTACAGTGAGTACATTCATCAGGACAGCTGCTTTCAATAGAGAAGCACAGCTGGAACTATGTGCTTGTGTGCTGGGTAATTTATTTTACATTTTCCAGGCCATAATTTAGGAAGAGAATGCTAATTTCAGTCTGAATTTTCTGGGGATTATAGGCTTGCAGGGCATGTGGTATCCTTGACCAGCATTAGGCACATAGTGAGCAGATTAATTAGTCAGAACTGCAGTTTTAGGATTTCAAACTAAAAGAAGGAAGATTTTTACCCCTCAGGTTTCCTTGAGAGAAATAATAACTTATCTTCAAATAATAAAGTTATATCCTCGTTCCAGACTATATTTGCCAAAAGTAACCAGTCAGACCAGGGAGAAAGATTGGGTTAATACCTTTCACTTTACTATGAATTAGAAAAGTACTTCTGGGATTTAAATGAACAGAGCCTCTCCAGCAAACCATACCTCCTCCTCCTGAGCTTGGCTCATCCTGAAGGAAAGGATATCTTTCCTCTCTTTCTGTTTGCAGACCTGAGCCCACAACCACGATGAAATGTTCTGCCTCAGAAGCTCTGTGGTGCTTCTTGCAAATTTTTGGGCTGCTACAGAAAGGTTGGGATGGTTTTTTAAGCAAATGGGTACATGCTGGGTATCGACTCTGAACTTATTAGAGAAGCTATACAGTAACAACAGACATGCAGGAGTGAAAGATTTGATGTTGATTTCTCCAATTCATCCAGCCCAGCCAAAAGACATAGACAAGACACAGATGTGTCCTAGAATTAAATACGTGACCTGCTGGATGGGTCCTGCCAGGAGGACCTTTGTTTTTTTTGACTAAAGGATGGTGGTGTAAGGAGGAAGAATGCATAAGGAAACTGGGAGTAAGTTCCCTTTGTTACAGACTTATTAGTGAGAAAAGACATAAATGGGACTGACATTGCTATAGGCCCAAAGTGTGACACAGATGTTGATAACTAGAAAAAGGTTAAAGAAGGAAGAAAAATAATAAGTCAGTCTGCTGAACAGGTGCAAGAAGCAAGGGGAATGAACAGGAGAATCTGGGAATCTTAATTATAATAAACTGAACTCAGCTGGCAAATCAGAAAGCTGGAGGGTGTGAGTGCAAATAACTGAATTATAACATCATCATGTTCATGATGGTTTATGCCTTTTTCTGTAGTGGAATTGCCATTTCCAACATATTACAAGCTTAAAATTTCCCCTCAACCAACAGGTACCCTCTCACCAAACCAGGTGCTATAGAAGAGGCTTTGCACTGTGAAATACCTCTCAGGCACTTTTCTTTGAGAAACAGCAAATATTACACAGTACTCTACAGAGCAGGTTCCGGGCACTGCTACGTGTTAATGCAGAACCACCACAATTAGAGGCCCACTCAAGTAAGAACTCCTAGCAACCTGATTTATATATTCATGATTTTCCTTCTTTAAGAAAGAATTTTGCATAATCGTTTTTTGGTTTTTATAGAAGTTAAATAAACATTAATGCTGATAGTTGAATTATCTTCATTAGATTTCAGGGCAAACAGGCTCCTGAAGTGAAGAAAAGCAACTCAGATTTCACAGAATACTTTTTACCCATTCATAAACTCAGACTGAACAGCTTTCAGAGGTTGCATTGATATACATATAGAAAATAACCTTTTCAACTATGAGTATTAGAGATTGGTATGCAAATTTCCAAGCACTGATATTTAAGCACTTAAATCCAAAAAGAGAGGCTGAGCATTTGAGGTTTGTACTGCTCCTACCTATTTGTGTTAAATGAGTTGCCTCTTCTGAAAATATGCCTATTGTGACATGTAGACTCTGGGGTACCAAATACTGCCAGAAAAAGACATGATATTATTTTCCCAGTGTGATACGGACTTGCTTTAGCAGTTCTATCAGCTGTGAATCAGCTCATTTCTTTAAAAACCTGGGAGTGGTGTACAAAAGGTAGGCACTGTTTGTAGACTTATTTCTTGAGCTAGCCCGGAGATGCTGCAGTCCATGTGTATGCAATATCACTCTGGAATTCAGAAATAAAAATGGCACTTGTAAACTTGACATAACAAACTCTAGTCTGCAGCAATCTGGAGCAGATAGCAGAAGAATAATGCTAATGGAGAAGTGAGTGTTCTTTAAGATGGCTGATAAAACACTCATTGAAGCATATATTCTTATCTGCATCACTCTCATCCTTGAAAAGGTATTTCCAGTTGATTCTTAGAGAATTTTTAGATGGTATCTTTGTAAAGAAAATAGTAGCTATTTTTTTCTTTCCATATCTAAACACTTTTGCAACTGTGCTTCTTTCTTCCCTCTTTATCATTGGCACTAAGTTGACATGTGAGACACAAATCATATGTGATTGAAATATCTATCTCTATGCCATATTATTGTGTCCTATCAATAAAGCTCTATTTGTCAGGGAAATCAGTCATTCCTCCATTTTAGCTCTTTATCAACAGCAAAAGCTTCCTTTTGAATTTCTTCTGTGACAGCTCTGTCTGTAGCACAACATCCATCTGCAGCACACTTTTTAGTTTGGCAGATTAATAAGTTAATAAATGTCTAGATGAAATGAAGTCCAGAACTCATCTTGGGAATAGTTTCTGAATGTTTCAGTTCCAAAGAGCTCACTTGGTTGTCACATGATGTGAGGTTCATATTAAACAAATCTAATCACTTACCATTGACCTTGCATGTAAAAATAAATAAAATCTCAGATACCAGTTTTACAAAGGTTTTTCAAAGTCTGCCCATTTTTTGGGTCTTTAGAGTGAAATATTTTTAAATTATATGGATACAGATAGGAACATGTGAATCAGGATTACAATAAAATGTTTACTTTTTTAGAGTTTGGTCTAGGTTAGGACTGGGGAGGAATCTGGTTTTATTATTAACATACCCTTTAGGTAGATCTGCCTCAAACTCTGGTTTTCATTCAGCCAGAAATTAAAAGTTCTGTGGAGTCTTATCATGTCTTCTGAAGGAGGCATACAGTAACTTAAATACATGCCTGTAGAACTTTACCTTATTACTCTTGGTTTGTTTTGTTGAAGTCACTATTATATTTTTAGGTCACTCACAAGCATATTCTCTCAAATCTGGTGTTCATCTGTTTTTCATTTTCATGCACAATAGCCAGATAAAATATCAAGTGGCTGTTTCCTATTACACAGGGCTTCAATCTGTGGGATTTTTCCCATGCGTTAAA
Source organism: Vidua chalybeata (assembly GCF_026979565.1). Taxonomy (NCBI): domain Eukaryota; kingdom Metazoa; phylum Chordata; class Aves; order Passeriformes; family Viduidae; genus Vidua; species Vidua chalybeata. Next base: position 142,457,707 of record NC_071530.1, read on the forward strand.
ACATTTGTTGTCAGAGCAGGAACAAAACAGTCTGATGAAACAATTAATAACTGTTAGTTCAACTCATTATTGACCTAACCCAAATCCCATTCATGGTAATGAAAAGATTTCCAGGGATTTGGGGTACATTAGGTATGAAACTAAGGGTTATGCAAAGTCTTGTACTGCATAAAAGCAATACGTGCTAAGGACTTGTTTGTGCTGATATTGAAATCTCAGTGGTGAGAGGTAGGAGAGGCAGCAGAGAGAGCCTTTAAGAGAGAAAGATTTCATTTGCCACTTCAAAGCTGTCAGGACTGCCCTACTCTGTCAATTCAATTTTAGATATGAAACTTTTCACTCACATCACTGAATGAAATTTTACCTTACAGATCTCCCTATATACAAATGCTTGGAGACATTCAGTTATGCATTGGAAAGACTTAAAGGAAGATAATACCTCTAGCCCTGGGAGGGCTTCAGGGTGAACACAAGATTATGGTAGAAGAAGATGCCAAAAAAAAAGATCAACTGTTAAGTGACGTAGTAACATCTAAAATTAGACTTAGGAAAGGTTTCTGGAGCACACAAAGCAAATTGCTTTTTCAGACTGTCACAGCTATTTGGGGAAAGGCAAAACTGAGAAAAACTTTTCAAAATGGAAATCCAAGTTAATCAGAATGCCTGTATTTATCAGGGGGAGAGCATGTCTGCAGCACTGATGAACCAATTGTGTAGCTCCAAGTGTTTCAACTCTTAACCTATGCAGAAAACTCTTTTGTGATGGGTGAATTTGATCAACAAAGGTCTGTGGTTTTGTTTTGGGTTACTCACAGAGGAGGTTTTGTTCCTAGATAGAGAGACTGACTACCAGATAGAGAGACTGACTGATACTACTATAAGTGTGTATCTCTTATCCCAGTTCCCTCTCTACATTACAGATCCCAGCAGTAAGGGCAGGAACACCTTGCCCCTGGAACATCATCTCCCTCAGGGGGAGTAAACCACTGAACCAGTGTTACCCTCCTCCTTTGCTGAGGATATAGTGAACCTTTTGAGGTTGGAACTAAATGTTTTGTTTGGATTACAGCAACTTTTGCTTTTCAGTCTGGCTTAGCCATTATTGCCTCAGAACAACCTGCATTGCCACAGAATGGCACCCATCTGAGCTGCTGGGTGCTTCCAGCACACAGGGTGACTATTCTTTGATCAGAGGAAATGTCCAGTGATCATAGAAACTGCTATTTGATTTTATGAGGTTTTTTCCACTGGAGCAAGGAATGTGCACTCAACTCAGCTTGTTAAGCTTCAATATTATAATGAGATGTAATTTCTGTGTGCATTGAAGCATGGCATGTAATGCCTTTTTTAAGAAGTAGCATTCAAAACAAAACTCCATTTATCAGGGTCTGTAAGTAATAACACAGAATGGTCAAACAGAACGTTTTGCTTCTTTTTTGAAAAATAGTCAGTTACATTAAGTAATTTTATAATGTTTATGATTTTCATTACATTCAAAACTGGGCATCACAGGTCTTCTTTCAAACTGGAATTTCCCTTTTTGTCACAAGAAAATCAGCAAGGTAATGCTAAAACCTTTAATTCAAACACCTATAAAAGGCAAATTTTTGTATCTTTGCTTTCCCTGCTTGAAAGATACCATGTATTATTTGACTCAGTGACAAAACCATTATTGAGATTGGATATCTGCACTGGATGATATCCATCTGGCCCAGAAGAAGTGCACACTCTCAACTGTGGTGTTCACACATCTCCCTAGGTAGCTTCAGCTGGAGTGTGGTGCACTCAATCATCTGTGAGGATGCCAGTGGATCTCCAGTAGTGCACTGCAGCCTCCATGTCTCTCTTGATGTCATGGAAGGACTTAGATCTTCCTAACAGAAGCCAAAAAGGAAGATGTCTGAAGACTTCTAGGTTTAATAAATGACCCTAAATTAGGTCATCAGCTCATATCATGGAACTGTGGTACAGATTTAATCTATGGCCTTAACATTGAACAGAATTATTATTGACTTTCATGTTATAATTGGCAATGATTATGAGTTTTCTCAAGGTCTGCCATGGCAGCTCAGTTAATGGCCAGCTCAGCTGGCCAGAGCATAGAACTTAATTTGAAGAATTGCCTTGGTAGTATTTTCTGGTTTTCTTAAAATTACAGGTTTGAGTGTTTTGCTTGAAATAATTCTTTAAGCAAAACCCCCTTGCTATACTACATCTGAGAAGCTTAAGTCTTACAAAATTCTTTGAGGAAGTTTGAACTGCTCTACAGTTTGAATATACAAAGCAGACCCCCTACTTGAGATCTCATATGTATATGCAGTTCCAGGGGCTTGAAATGGTCTCCATATGGTTGCAAGGACCTGAGTAATCAATCTAACTGCACAACTGAAACTAAATTTTATGCACAGTATTTCACTGCTTTTAGAAGTTCATCAAAAATCCAGTATTCATTTTTATTTGAAATATTAAAAAGAGAAATATCAAGAAGTGTGGAAGTTCTAGTTGGATAAGCCTCTTGCTCTCTTCTCCCAGCTGTATACACATATCAAGGTACAATTCCCGTGTTTGCATAGTCTTTGGTACTCATGAAAGAAAGCACCCTGAAGTTCCTGATCCTAGAGCCTGGCATTGAGGTAGAAACCTCAGGGCCATTCAGGTCAGATGGGTCATGTTCAAAATCCATCTTGGATAGTGGTTTTTTTTGGTTTTTGTTACAAATACTGTAGTTGTACTTGTTTCAATACAGCTCATTGAGAACACCCTTCTTTACTCAGCTGCCTCATGTTGAAGATGTAATCATTGCCACATGTTCTGTAGGTAGGATCTTATCCTCTTCAGATCCTCAGATTGACCACCAAATTTACTGCAGATTCATTCTGACTGTTGTGAAGGGCTTTTAGGGAGAATTGTGTTCTAGGCAAATCCAGATTCTATCAAAAAAGATAAAATACACAGAATATAATGGATTCTCAGGTCCATGTTTTTTCTTAGTAAGAAATAGGTCTGATCAACCTGAGATGTTTTTCTCCCCTTTCCCTATTACCTTCCCAATACAGGTATTGCAACCCACCTTCCTAGAAGGAATTCTGATGCCACTTGTAGGATTGTATTATCTTCCTAAATGCTAAGTGGAGGGTGATGTTTGGCTGATTACAGAATTGCTGAAGTGAGAGGGACTTCTGAAGCTTTAGTTCAATCCTTGCTCAAAAGAGGACAAGGTCCAGGTAGCCCAGGGCCATGCATGATGTTGTTTTTCAAGCAAATAAAGGACATTGTGCTGTGTGGAGTCCTCCACTATGGATGTGACAACGCAGGATGGGATAAATTGCTTCAGATTTTCTTCAGCCTTTTGTCAAAAGCAATATTGCAGATAGGTTTGGGGTGGCCACTGAGATTGTATCCAGAAATATATTTTGAGGGTGCTGCTTACCACATCCCAGTGTTTCCTGACATAAATGCATACACATATGCATAAGCAAATGTATGTCTTAAATATATATATGCATATACATGCATATGCATTTATGTACATCTATGCATTTATGATTGGATGACTGAGGCCCCACACAAAAGGTAAAATGTTCCATTAGGCATGCTCTGCAAGGGCTGACCTTGCCTCTATCTCCTTCCTTTATTGCTTGCAGAGCTTCACTCTCAAAGACCACTGAAACATCAAAACAGTTTATTTCCTGTCTCAATTTACAAATCTTCTCAGTATCAGAATTGGTAATGCAGTGCTAAATACAATAAAATAAGGTGAACAGTAAGTGACAATACTGTTTCTCAAATACCATATCTCAGTTTATTCAGGGTATTTCTGCTCTCAGAGAATGAAGTATGCTAAGCAGTGGACAAAAAGATGTTGCTTGATAAAGGAGAAAAAAAAATTTGTTAAACGCCCATTTTCAAATTCCCACTCATGCAGATATTTTTATAGTAGATATAGATACACCAGTTTGATCTATAGTATAGCTGCAATAAGAAAACATAATATAGAACTAGAAGTATAAATTGACTTCCCACTGTTGAACTGGCCTTATTAGAATTTAATTTACATGTGTTATATTAAAGTAAGAAATAGAATTGTATATTAGCACTGGATTACTTCTGACTCACAATTTTTCAGAAGTGTTGAAGGATTTAGCAGTCAAAATCCCCTTTGAGGATCTCAAGTGTTCCACTGTAAGTGCCTACAGTTGGCTGACACCAATTCTACTTAATACCAGTAGGCAAAGAAAGCAATCTGCTTTATTTCATGCTATCTGGTCTCTGTTGTGCCCTGCTTTCAGGGCATGTACTGCTTTCACAGTGCCATTGAATGTGACTGGTGTGCCACTCACTGTGCAGGGCTGTGTCTGCCAAAGGGACTGAATGGCATATTGGGAAGGTGTACACATGGATAGCAACCACCCTAATGAGGAGAGACAACACAAAACCTAATTCCTTAGGAGGGTGGCACAGTGAACATTCTCACCATCATTTTAGATCCTGATTAAGGTGAACTTTAAGTTAATTTAATTTAAATGGCAGCTAATGGGGTGGTTTAGTCTTTCTCATCTGTTCTCATAAACACAAATTGTTGTTCAAGTCCTATTTGTTTCAAAATTGTCTCATTTTCTTGCTGTGGTGAGCCACTCTTCGTCAGTGAAAGGAAACAGTTCTTGGAAGCACTTGAAGAACTTTAAGATACTTTCAGTACAAAAAAAAAAAAAAAAAAAGAAAAAGAAAAAAGAGATGCCTGTGGCCTGTGAAAAGTTCAGAGGGTAACAGAGAGGGAGAGAGCTGTTATAAAACATTCTGACTGGAAGAAGAAAAGCTGCTTCCTCAGTGTTTAATTACACCTTTGTGGCACAACCCTTCCATCTTTCATCCAGAGCAACTAAAATTGTGGAGACACTCTCAGCCAGCTATCTTACAGTGATTATGAGTTTTCAGCTCATCTTTCCTCACTGTGTTGCAGATGTGCTATTGTTCTTTTCTTTCCCTATTTTACGTGCCTTCCATTTCTTTACCAGCTTCTCTCCTTTTGTGTATCAAAGACTGAACTCTTAATTGTCTATTCTGACTTTTCATGTAGCCCTGAACTGCTTCTGACCTCCTAGCTCTCTATTCTCTTTTTCTTAGTCTACAAATAACTCCTTTGTGGCATACCTGATTTTGTTTTCTACTATGCTTCTTCCTATGTGTCACACCATTTCCCTTCCCATCTTATATTTTTTTTAAGTATTCCCAAAAAGAAACACCTATGTCCAAACTCATAGGTGTTAGAAAACCTTATAAGTAAAAATCCCATAATTGATTTTTTTTTCTGGTCACTGACAAATTCCTAGGGAAAAAAATTACAGCTTTAGGTATTGCTTTTCCTATAAGAAAATCTCTGATACAGATATAATACTCTCTTCAGTATCTCTCAGTTATTGAAGGATGGAATGATGGAATGACCTCCAGCAGCAGTTAAAAGTGACAGGTTTTGTTTCTTTATGATGATATCTGGAAGATGTTTACTCTCCTTTTTTCCTATTATCTCCACAGAGTGGTCTAATCTGTTCTGCTGATGTATCATTTTGGACTGATGATAGCTGAAAACCTGCACCATACTTGACCACATAATGTATTCATACCCTACAATGACTGTGAAGTTAGAGTTGGACAAAAAATCACAAGAAAGCAAAAAGTTCATGTGGTTGCCAACGGGGAAACTGGAGAGGGAAATTTGTCTTATTACAGAATTGAAGCCTGATGATCTAACACTGGCATCTGAGCCCAGGGTCCATGCCAATTAAACTCATAGTTTTGATTTTTCTGCTTAAAGTTACACAAACATAAGCACATACAAGGACTTTGTTTTTGTGGTGGATTGACCTTAGCTGGCTACAATGTGGCAACCAAACTGTTCTTTCACTCCTCCTCCTCAAAAGGACTGGGTGTGGGGAGGAAATATGATGAAAAAATCGCATGCCTTGAGATAAGGACAGGAACCTCACTTGCCACTTAATGTCACAGGCAAAACAGATCTGACCTGAGGAAAATATTAATGTTAATTATTGCCAATTATTTACGTAGTAGGACAGCAGGAAAAAAAAACAACAAAAAAAAAAAAAAAAAAAAAAAAAAAAAAAAAAAAACAAAAACCCAAACAATCCAAAGCTAAAAATGTCTTCCCTCCACATGGCTCCTCCTAGGCTCAACTTCATTCATGACTCTTCTTCCTTCTCCCTTTGCGCAGTGCAGGGGATGGGGAATGGGGATCACAGTCAGAGACAGGACTTCAGCACTGCCACTCCTTCCTCCCCTGCTCTGGTTTCTTCCCTAGACTACAGTTTTTCAAGAACTGCTCCAGTGTGGGTCCCTTCCATGAGGAAAAACAGGAAATTAAGCATTCTTAACCTAAATGGTCTTTTGGAAATTTTGGCCCAGTGGTCAGTATCGAATTTTGGAAAATCAGACCCAAATTACTATATCAGTGTTTATCTTAAAGTGACTACAATTATTTAAATTGATCAAATATCTAAACACACTATTTCTTTGATTTCTGAATGTTCCCTGTATTTTCAACAGACTGTGGCCCCAGAAAAACTGTGATTATGCATATTTGCCTTTCTTGCTGCTTCTTCTGTTTTTTTTCCCCAAGAACAAAGATCTTCAGTGGGTATGTAAGGAAGGTAAAATCTCTTTCTGAGCAATCAAGTCTTTTAGGAGATAATTTTGTAAGTGGAACAGGTGCTGTTGACCCTTCTTTCTGCCATGATGAGCTCTATAACCTGCTCATCATCCCTGGTTCTGATAGAAGCACTTGCTGGGAGCCGCCCAAGAGCTTGGCTGATACCAAGCCTGTGGTGTATTTGCCCTCATGTCTAGGTGCATTGGAAGAGATTTCTGGTCATGGTCATTGGTGCCATGGAATTTCTATGAATGACATTGTCTGTCATCTGTGATTCTTTTCCTCTTCAGTACAGGGAAGCTGGAGGATGCTAGTGAGGAACTGTGGGCAAAGTATCAACACCTTTCAGAAGCTGGGTATTAATGTGGCAATGGTTTAATTCCATAGACAGCTCAGAAAGTTTTGTGAAAAGCTGGTATAAATGCAGAGCTGATACATGAAATTCTGCAGTGCTGAATTTTGCTCTCCTTGTTCATCCCAGGGAACAAGGGGATTAGGGCATATTGCAGCAGAAACCCTTCCTCAGATCTACCTTCCTTGGCCTAATCTGAACAATTTTTCCTGTAATGTCATTTTCCTTTGAAAAATAAAAGCAGAGTTGTTTGAATCAAAGGTAGGCTATTTTAAAAACGTGGTTTTAAACAGTTGGATCTGGCTCCTGTGCTACTGTTATTGAAATACACTATTCTAAGTATCATGAATGTGTGTCTTATGTTTTTTTTTTTCGTTAAGAAGAATAGGTATTTGCTTGTGTGGGATGGGAGAAATAGCCTGCTACTACAAATCCTCATGTAATTTCCATTAAGTTAAAAAGACTTGTACTGCACAGTTCAGTAAGGGCATGGGCAGGAGATATTATGTCACTCTTTAGCAGATGGTGTAGCAATTTCATTTGCTGGAGAATGTTACAACACACCACAAGTATTTAATCCTTCTTAAACTGTAGAGAGTTCATTACATATAAATCTGATACTCATTTCTTGTTTTCCACTCTATGATGATAATAGTGCTGCATTAGAAGTTTTCCCCCATGGCTTATCTAAGAGGTATGTCCTTTGAAGTACTGGAATTCAGTATACAAGTTTCTGCAACAAAATAAGTAGAACCAGACTAAATAAAGCAGAAAAGAATTTTTAAATATAAAACAATTGCATAAAGCAACTGTTGCTGTGTTATAGCCATGAGACAAGATTAATTCCTCATTCTAGGAACAAAATTATGACAATATAATTAAATTTCTTTTCCAAAGCGATCAGATTTGGAGACTATTCAAGTGAAGCAAGCTCTACTGAAGATATTAAACTTGATTCTATTTAAACCAGAACCAACTTAGTTGTGAATCTGTTCCTATGTATATGAAGAGTGAATGGGAATGTCCAGATGACTCATTCATCACAATTTATGTAAAAAATAATCTGTGTGAACTCATTTTATGTGCTGGAAGGAGATTTATCTTTTCTCTCAGTTCCTTCTCCTTCTCCAGTCCTTGTTAGTAATGGCCCTTAGTTTTAAAAAAGCAACAAACCAAGTCTCTAGTTGTCTTGGTCACCTGGACATACAAACTTGATAAAAAAAGTAAAACACGCAGCAGTTTCAGATAAAACTACTTGTTTGGGATCTGTTAAAAATTCACAGTTGTTAACTGAGGACACCAAGGAGGGCCTCTGATATGCACCATGCTGCAGGTCAGAGCATTCACAAATTTGTGCTGAATTACCTCAGCTCAGAAAACCAGGCTGTTGCATGTGACAAATACATATCCATGATACTCAATTAATTCAAGTAAATGTTGGTACCTAATTTCCACAGGTTTCTTTTGTAAGAAGATGATTTAGGACTCTTTAGCTTCACTGAACAAATGGTGAGGAAACTGGCAGTAAATGTATTTGAAATGAGAGAAATATGTATTCCAAAAATATATCAGGAAACTTAGTTATTGTTTTGCTTATCATTTTATAGTAAAGTTCTTTATAGTATGTCCTGCATTTTCAGAGAGTTATTTAGCATCTATTGCTATTGGAAAATCTGATTTTCTGATGACTAAATGAATCAATTGGGAAGTAGAGTGAGTGTGATTAGCACAGGAAAGCAGATTTTAGTAGCACCTCTTATAAGCTGTTCTGCAGTATTAATTAAGAAAAGAACCATGGATTGTTTTCCTGAGGAGGCAAGTGCTGTTTCATTTCTCATGCGCACCCACCATCCACAAGAGCTGCAAAAGCTCCTTGTGAAACTGTGCAGGGGTTTCTTTGTAATTGAAACACTCAGGGAAACTATTCCTGAATGCCAATCTAACCTATTGAGTAAACAATAAAGAACCACCTAAAATAAGAAGAAGGAAAGCAAAAAGAATGCTATTATTATTAAAGAATTGTGTAAACCAAAAAGATTCTGCATTTCTTTGTCAACTCGTTGTCATTGTTTTTCATAAAGTTTTTTTGACAAAGATTTACCACAGGGTAGAACTGGGAATAAACTCTGTGTGGTTTTAGCAATTACACACCAATCTGACAGCTTTGAGCAGAGGACAGCTCTCTGTGTTGTTTATTTAGGGGGGAGACAGACTACTTCAACTCATCTGATTTCAGTAGTGATGTGGGTTGTTTTGTTTTGTTTTGGTGTTTGTTTTTTTAACACAGCACAACACTTTCTAAGGACTGTTTCTTCAGCCATCAGTTCCTGTCAAATACAGTGAGCTGAGTTATAACAGCAGTGCGTGCAGTGAAATTCTGCCACCATTTTGTGCATGTGCAGGAGCTCCCCATCTCTGCTGGAAGAGCAGTGGTGATACTGCCCTGACCTTTTCCCTCCAGCATTGGGAGGGTCCCTTTCTTGGCTGATCTACCAGGTATCCTTTCTGCTAAAAACTAATTCACTAATTAGGCTTGCATTAAAGGTAAATTACTGAAGGCCCAGTCTTTCTAATGTTCCCCCTCATTTCTGAGTCCAGCTCTCCTCCTCCTCCAAATCCTAGTCCACCTTCAGTATTTCTCTACAGGCTCTTTTAGAGCAGCTACTGTGAAATCAACACACCCTCTTTACCTCAGTTGCTAACTGGAAAATCCTTTTTTATTTTCTGTAGATCTTTTCTTCAAGCTCCAGTAAAGTGATAGCTCAGTGCTCAGAACTTGTCCTCTGTTAACGAGTGTATTTATTGTAAACCTGCAGTGGGAGTTACCTTGTGGTAAATTCAATTCCCAAGCTCTGGAAGTCACCAGGCAGCTCTGGCAGCACTCAGAAGCAGCCTGCATCTATAGGAAAGGGAGGGGGGAAAAGCCCCATTTAAAGAAACCATGAAATAGTCAAAGTCATTAAAGCTGAGAAGCATTAAGAAGGTGACATGTCAATGCAAAATGTCTGCAATATAAATTGTCTTTCTCTGATGTGTCTTCAGTCATGTAGCATTGAGTAGGAAAGACATATCTTGTTATTCAGCAAACCTTGATGCAAATTAATTCTAATAATAATTTATGGTATAAGACAGTGCTTGTTATGGAAAACAGGCTGATGGTTTAATTTAGGGCAAGAGTAATCAAATGGATCTGGCTGAATTTATTTTATAAAATATAATAAATGGAATGTGAACTGGGGGTAATGTGGAAAATGTTGACAATATGCTTATTTTTTGAAGTGCATTATTAACCAACCAAACAAAAGTAGCACTAAAGGACAGTTTTTTTCAAGGAACCTGACCATAAATGTTTAATGATGAGACAGAGGTTTTATCTTTCTTTTCCCAGCTCATCTGAAATTAATGTTCTAAGTGATATGGCTGTGACTGCAATCTTGGCAGTGTTGGGGACAAGTCTCTATTTCTGTTTAGAGTTTCAAACAATAAAGGCATGGGACAATGGGGGAAAGAAGGTTATTATTACCAAGGCATGTTTTAAAGCAAAATGCTGTTTTCCTGCTTGTTGCCTGCTAAGCAGATTGCAGGGTTGACTCTCCTCTTCCATTGAGGTCTCTTTAAGATAATTTCTTTTAGGCATCAAAACCTAATTAGAGAAATTTGGATCGTTCCACAGGCCAATTTGCTTTTCCCGACCCAAACAAATTTCTCCTACTTTGGAAGAAATCTGAATGAATGGTCGGTCTACAGCTCATTACAGCTTGGATGTTGGAAATGGAAGGGACTAGCAGAAGTGTCCTGTCCAGCAGGTACATCCCAGATGCTGTATCCATCACCCATGACTGTAGCAGAGACAGTGTGGTGCAGCAACTGAGAAGTGAGATTAATAAAAGTCAGTGGATGAATGGTGTGCAATGTCACCCAGAGCTTCATATTCAAACTTATAGGGGCTTAGAGTATGATAAGACTTCTTGATTTCATGTGGAGCTGATGGGCTACTGTTTCTGACAGTTTGTCTCCTGCCTGTGTGGGTTTTTCCCCCAGCTTTTATGATTTATTGGATTCAGTGTCAGATCCTGAGAGTTGTATTTTCCAGGCATAGGCACAGTAGAATAGCAGATTTCCTTCAGAACCTTTAGGCATGAGGTCATTCCATGTATCAGTGCAGTTTGTTTGCTGGTGTTTTGCCATTGCTTTCCCCTGCATGTAATCAGCAATTTGTATGTTTAGCTTACTCAGCACTGCTCTTGCTACAAAGTTGACTTAAATGGCTGGCACTTGTGCTGAAAAACTCAGCTCCCCATCCATCTGCTGGAACAGGCTGTTATGTTTTGATTGCTGGACACAGCTGTGTAAAATACATGTTCTGGTTGATCTTCTGCAGGTTCTTATTTTGGCCTTGGCACTGCCTTATCTAGGTGCTTTCTGCTATTTGACCAAAGCAAGGGGCTAATCTGAAACCTCTGTGTGATGCCATCCTCTTCATTTCTATGCAGCACAGGGCGTTGTTCCAGGAAAAGCGCAGTTAAATTTGCATGTTAGGAGCATGTGTGTGAAGTGCTTTCACGTTGTACTGCACTTTTGACTAATGAGGGTTTTGCTTTTCCTTCCAAGCCTTGTCACAGAGTGCGGTGCACAGGGCAGGTTAGCAGGATGGAGAAGGTCAGTGAAATCCCCAGGAAATAACATTTCCACTGTAATGAAACATCTTTTTTTCAGAAGACTAAGAAACAATTCACACACCAAACACAAGCAGCAAGATGGGTAACAGCACTAGAAGTTGTTATGAGTGAGTGTTTGAGATTGCTTAAAGAATCACCAGCAAAGGTATCAGTAAAAACCAGATCTAATATAAAGCGACAGCATGACACAGTTCATTGGCAAGGCTCGCTCTACTGCTTACTAGATGGTGAAGGCATGCTGAGGAAAAAAGAAACAAACAAAATCCACTCAATCAATCCAAACCAAAATAAACTGAAAACTGTCTATGTGTGTGTGTGACAACAGGATGGAAAGGGCAAGGATAAAAAGGAATGCAGCCTAAAGTGCTTAACAGCACTCAAACTTAACAGTACTCATAACTTAAATTAAATTTAGCAATTTAGCAAAAGAACAACACTTACCAGCATTTACCTTAAACTTTTCACTTTTGCAAAGCATTCATATGGGATTTATTATATCACAGAAGTAACTTGCTTATAGGTCTTACTTAGCACACAAACATCTAAGAAAGCAGCATTTCTCCCATATTTGTCATAAGCACACAGCATGCACACAGACATAGTGCAAGGTACTTGTGAAAAATTCCCCTTGAAAATCAATGAAGTACTCACTTCAGATGCCTTTGTATTTTCCCAACAGGTGATAGGTTGAGCTTTGAGGAGTGGAGGGATCAGCCCAGGATCCATCCTTGTTCAGTGATCCCCTGAGTAGAGCAAACCTGAGAGCTGGCTGGCTCTGAGGAGCCCCACTCAGAGGGATTCTGCTGGTCACAGCCACTGCCATCCAGGAGAGCCCAAAGGGTCTCACTTTGGACCACTGCTTATAGGCCACAAGAGAGTTGGCTTTAGTCATAACAATGGTTCATCCTGGCCACACTTTGGATGAGCCACTTTCTTTGAAAGTGTGAAAAAGAGGATGTCATGTCATTCAGGAAAAAAAATAAAAGTTTTCAAGGCTAGTCTTAAAAAAAAAAAAAAAAAAAAAAGCAGGAGCTCATTAGACAGCACTAGTTCCTGAGAGCAGCCAGTGTTTCTGACAAGCTCAAGAGGAGCTGAGCCCAGGTGCTGCTCATCAAGGCCAAGGCCTAACAAGCATTTCTCAGATCACAGTGTAGCCTAAAACAGGGGGGAGGTGATGCATCCCCACAAAAGTGCACAAAAGCAACTGGTCATTTGCCACCAGTTAATAAATAGAGACAAACTTCTACTTTTGGGGATATGTGTGGCAGCAGAAGCACAACATTAATCTCCCTCAGGAGACAGCAGGAGTATCAGGCTCTTACAAGGCCTGCAGATACCTTCCCTAAGTGCTTCAGGATGTGCATCCATAAGTCAGCTCTCTCCTGGTGAATTTTAGGGAACTTGTCTGCAAATTGATGCAGAAGGTGAGAAAGAGGAAAAGTGAGGGTTGTGAAGCGTGTGGATAACATTGGAGGACTCTTAATGGAGAGCTGTCATAGCCACATCCTGGCTGCAAAATGAGAGATTATTGACAGGAGTGACTCTTGAACTTGAGTTCAGTGCATTACTACACTCAGACTATTCAGTTTCATACTAAAAAGATGGGGACTAAGAATAAAAACGGGTAAGAGCCTGCATTTGCACTTACAGAAGTGGGATAGACTCCAAACAAAAGTTTGCAGGGAGCTGGGATATACTACAGCCAAAATGAAAATGGAAGGAGCAAACAGGGCAAACAAACCTAGAAGTTTTGACAATAAAAATTAGGGTTAAGTTAAAATGGTTTATTTATGCCAAAGGAAATATTAATTTTCAGACTATTTAACCTGCTTTTCTTTTCCTATGCCTTTTTGACTTTTTAACTTTAGGTTACGCAAATGAAAAATACAATACAATACTTTCAATACTAAATCTCACAATGTTTAGATTTGAAATGTTTTGAAGCAAACGGTATAATTTTTTTCGGAAAAGAAACAGTTAATTTTCAAAATTATTAATTTAGGATAATACTTCTTAGAAGCATTTTCTGACTCCATCTGCTGTGAGAGTCAGTGCATGGGACAGAAAATCTGTTTAACAATGCTGGTAGAAATGCATGTGTCTTTAATCTCCTTTCTTTTGGCTTGATTAGTATTGCTACACTAATGTGCTGTGTCTTGGGCAGCTGTATCTGAGTCTAGAGATAATGTCTCTTCCAGATGTCATTTTTGGAATAGATGATCTTACAAAGAAGATATTAATCAGGAAACTTGTGTTTCATGAGATGATAGTGTCAGACAAAACTGCTTCATGGAAACTCTTCAACAGAGAAAGAAAAAAAACCACTAAAAGTAGAAATAAAAATATCAGAAGGTTTCAAGGGCATGCATCCAAGCATTAAGAAATGCCAGATTTTAATTTTATTTGAGAATCCTAAATTCACTCCCCTAGTGCAAATAATCAAATCTTTACTAATGTATTTTAGACACTTTCTGCAGAATTTAAGCTCCATTGGACAGTGTGTGTTCTGTTAATGATCAGTTAATTAATATTTTGTATGATCCCACACACTCAGTGAGTGACCTTTTTTGCACCATTCTTTGCTGTTTAGAAATAATCCAGAGCCAAGACACCTGACAGAGGACCAAATTTCAGCTGATCAGTGCAACGTGAGTCTCTGCATAGGACAACAGGCTCCCACTGACTCTGGGACAGCTGCTTGAATATACATTTCCCAGCTCCTGCATGTGCTGAATGTCTGAGTCAGACCTTGAGCTGAGGATGGAATTACTAATTCATGTCTGCATTGGTGTAGTATGTGAATACTGACAGACATTAATTACTCAGATCGTTAATTTCTACAAAATACCTGCAATGTGAAGACAGATTGTTACCCTAGATTTAGAGATACAACAAAAATTTGAATAAAATTTTCATTAAATAGTATAATATGTTCACTGTTAGTGTTTGCTACCTGCAAGCCTCCCTAGGAAGCTGGATCTCATAACCACCCTCATAATTCAGGGTGTCTTCATGAATGCTGACACCTCCCACTTCTCATTTGCATATCCCTCTTCCTCTGGCTCTTCTTCCCCATCCATTTTCTTTGCCTTTGCACTTCATTCTCTACTTGGGGATGTCTCTGATTTCCCATACCCTGATCTCAGTTTGTCTTAGACTTTTCTGAAGAGACCCTATTGTCTCCAAGAAACAGGGTCAGAGACTAGAACAGATGAGACCAAAAATATATTGGATGTGGGTAAATCTATAGATCACTTTATATCAGTGCTGTGTGCACCAGAATTCTCCTGGGTAAATGAAATACTGCCCTTCTCCTCAAAGAGGAAGATGCAACCCAGAGGAAGTAGCACAATGAGCATAGAACAGCATAGCCTGGGTAGTAGAGACTAATACTTAACATATAGTAACAGTTTGCTGGAGAAAGGAGGGATGAGGTATAGGTAGGTGTGTAGGTGTGAACAGCTTTCAGAGGATATAAAAATAAAAGTGGAAAATGTCTTTTTTGTTTAAGAACTTGTAACGCAAATTCCGAATAAGAATTTATCGTCAAAGCTGGAGATAAGCTTATGAAGATGTTTCTGTAGGGAAAATAGAAGTGAGGCCTTCCTGTAACACAATTCAGAGGACTCTTGGCAAGGGTGTTTATCACTGAAAGAATAAAATTGTACCGAACTACTGCTGCTGTGATAGGAAGAAACTGGGAATGACAGGAATTTTGCTAATATACCTGCAAGTGGTGTGTTATTCTGTCTTGGACAGAATGTTTTCTTATGCATATTTGGGTTAAATGCCATTATTTCTCTTTGTTTTGCACTGTGCAAATGTTTGTCTTCATAATTTTGCAAACACAAGCAGCAGTTTTAAAAATGCTATGTGTTAAAAATTGAGTGATCCAGAGTTAAAGATGACAGCTTATCTGTCTGCCTGGAAAAGCAGGGTATGGTCCTGCAAACATTTCCATTCCCCTTTGACACTTGTGAGCCAGCCTTGAATAACTTGCCCAGGGTCACTCAATAACAATACTGCCAGACCATAAGGAAATTTTTCACGTGTATTTGTAGGATTCTGTCTGTCTAGAGTTATCTAAATTCCACAGGAAATTACTTTCTAAACAGCATGCAGGAAAATATTCACTGTGAGAGATTTACTGTGTATCTTTAGCTTTTTTTCCTCAGGGCAAATTTCTGTTTATGTAGGAATTAGACTTAGGAAGCAGCAGTCATGGTAGCAGTTGTGTAGCAAATGGCCAGAAGCAGACTGCTATTGCTGTAACTCTGCCTGAGCTTTAAATGCAGTTCAAATATTCAGAATTTTTCATAAAATTTATTTGATCATCTCTTCAAATAGCAGCAGTACATAGTATGTAATGTTTTTTTATTAAATCACAAATCTTTCCCTGAGCATGGTTTTTCTCCAGAAACATACAGCTTTTTAGATTTGTAAATGACCAAAGACACGTGGGAGTGGAATAATAGAAATCCTATTTTCTCATGAAGCAGAAGATAGAAATTGCTATACCTGAGCAAAATGTAACCCGAATCGCTGGTCAATGTTCAAATGTTTTAATTAAGAAGATTAATTGTCTTGAAAATTAATATAAATTCTTGGTGCAATCTTCAAAACTCTGTAGAAATAAACAACAGCACAAAATATCCTGGCTCACAAATCCACAGATCTGTGGATTTTCAGGGAATTGGTTTAAGAAACACTGTCCTGCTTCTCATTCCAGCTCTGGTGCTATGGCTTTCCTTCTCTGGTGCACACATCTTTCAAATCAGTATCCTAACCCAAGCTCTTGCAGCCAGGGGAATTGCTCTGGTTAGGGCTCCTCAAGCTCTGTCTGCAGTTAAATGTGTCGGGGAGCAGATTCTTTGTCTGTGCCAGTTTCACTTCTGGAAAGAGTTTAATTGCTTGAATCTGAAAGATGTGCATGGCAAATTCATTAATTCCACTGAGGTCTGTGTTTGTCTGTGGGTCAGCACCCTTGAGAACAGCTGTTAGAATCTTTCTTCATAACTATATGGCTAGAAACAAATTTCAGCAATTGAATGAAGATAAATGACCTCATCCATCTGAACTTCTGGAGTCAGCAAACCAGAACTGGGAAAACCATCACACTGTCACATTTCTGGTTGTTACATCTACTTAGGGCAAAAAAAGTACCGTGAGGACAGCCCTTCATATTTTCATACTTCAGAAGCTGGCAAACTTTAGGAAAACAGAGGCAAAGGGACAAAACCCCCAGATTATGATAGACTAAATGTATATTCTCTCTTCTAAAGGCACTGTCAAGATTTAAAGAATGATTATCCTTCTGCAATTTATGAACACTGTTCTCTCACTTCCTGTTATCCCATCAGCTGAGACACTGTATGAACTCAATGGTGCTGTGAAGACTTAATTGAACCTCTTTCACTTTGCACCATGATCCTCATGGTGTCACTTGGGCTGTGATGTGGTGATGATGTATGTCTCTCCAAGGTGTCCTCCACTTAGGAGGATTAGAAAGTGTGGCCAAATATAATTAAGTCCTCATACAGTATGAATTCATGTTGTTGGCTCAAGTTTGTGCAAAGAGATGTAATTGGGTTAATTTTTTTCAGCATATTTTAGGCCATGTCTGCACCATTCCTAGTTGTATCTGTGCCTATCTTTGCCATGTTGCATTCTGTGTTGTCTGCTTCCACGGTTTATATAGTTGCATGGCAATGGCAGATTCAGATTAAATAGGTCAGATATTTATTATTATTATCAAAGTATTAGCTTTCATTTTACAGACCACAAAGTAAATGATATAGAGGCTGAAAACCTGTGTTGCTGTGGTTGAAGAGCACCTCCCCAAGAATTCTTCTCTAGTTATAATGCTTAGGAACTTGTATTATGGGTATGAGCAAATATAGGTGATATGTGTAATTAAAATAGCTTCCTAATCAGTGCAGGCCACATTCAATAAATTACCACCAGTCAATGTACTGGGAGTTAAGGAGGCTGATCCCAGTTTGTGGTTTTAAGCCATATTTTCTCATTCCATTATAAATACATTGTTCACTTTACCTGTATATCTGAGGTGCACTCTGATTACTGGTGTCACTTTTGGCCTAGCAACCAAAGAAATAATCTTGGCTCTGTTAAGAGTCTTCTACTTTTACTACAATATTTTCTAAAATTTTCTCATCTGGGGATGTTCACTTGTGTGGGCCCAGCACAACAGTAACAGACTAAGGCACATTAGAATAATTGTCTTGGCTGCCTTAAAAAAATGATTTTATATTTCCATCTAGAAAAGTTCCACTTTAAAATGTTTGTATGTTTAGCTTTGAGAGCAGAGATATTCAGTTATATCTTCCCTATCCCTGCCTGAGATTTGTGACATTTCAGTCATTCAGCTTCTTTGACAGAGGTGCAAAATAACATTTTACATGCTCTGCTGCAATGTATCCTTCAGCCTTTTGCAGAAGTAAGGAGCTGGTTGACTCTGTGATACTGATACTGCCACAGAGCTGCTTTAATTCAGCAACAGAATTGACTAGATACTGAATGTATCACATTATGAGGATAGTTTGTCACCAAGAATAGCCTCTGCTTATTGACAGTTTTTCTTTAACAATAAGATTGAATGTTTGACAGAGAGACACTGAGCTGCCAACTTAGAGTCCCAATTACTTAGTGCTGTGTAACCCCACTATTTCAGAAGGAATGAGATTAGAGGATTACCATGTGTTTGCATTGTCACTAATGACCATAAAAAAGTTTGGGGGTTAGAGTTCAGGGCAGAATTTTTCTACTTCAATTTCTACTTTCCTATTTGTGCACTATTCCATGTAGAAGATATATATAAAGGAACCTGAACACCCTACCTTTTTGCATCTTGCAATCTGCTGATCTCTGTTTACGCATTCACACATGGAAAATCAAGAGAAACAGTCTTGCCAGAGTTATGGAGGTTTAAAGGCACAAAGGAATCCAAACTTTTAGTAAGAAATAACATCTTCTGTTAGAGACATTAATATCATTTGAACACATAGACTAGCTTTGGGGTGCAGATGCCCTTCAGGAGAGGAAATTTAGATCTGTAAGACCTTCTGATCCATATCAGTGGGATATGCTACAGAGAGCAAATGAACATTATCAGCCTCTTGAGTTCTTTTCAGGCTTTTAAAAACCTTTCTAAACCAGAGGTGGTAAGGGTGTCTTTCTTTAAAAAATCAGAGTTTATGGGCACACAGACAGCATGTGGGAACCCCAAGCCAAAATCCCTCTTTTATCTGAAAAAGTATTAGTACATATCCTCCTCTTTTGTGAATACCTAAACACTTCAGCTGCTTGGGGATTGTTATGCAATGGGGCTTTTATCAGTTTCTTCTTGGTATGATTTTCCACTTCCCATAAGATAGCAAGCTCATATGGTGAAGCAGGTGTTCACTACTCACCAGTGAATACCCAGACTACTAGATGATAGAATTTTTTTTCCTATTTTTTCAATTTAGAAAACACCCTCAATGTAGATATCAATCGTGGCTGTAATTGCTGCAATATTTATAACCAGCCTACCAGAGATTTGGTCTAATGATGTTATGGATATTCTGCTACTTCACATGTTTGAACTAAAGACACATTTCTTAATATATGGATGACACCTGAAGAAATACAGTATGTTGAGCTGTACCAGAAAACACAACAAACTCTTGGTGAAGAGCTACAATTTGCTAAAGCCAAAATAAAAAAACTTTCTGTTCTCATCCAAGAGTGTCTTCTTGCCCTTGGTGCCTGTTGCTGTCTCAGAGCATCCAGGAGCTGGTCCTGAGAAGTGAGGAAGGTAAATGATCTTACACTCAATTCCCCTTCTAGCTCTTTGTCATCAAAAGGGGTGGGCAGATTTGACAGAGCAATTTTTGGCGCTCCTTATTAGAGAAAGAAAATGTTGTGAAGCCAGAAGTCTTGACAAGTCATGGAATTCTACTGGTTGCACGCAGGGAATTTAAAGGACAAGCAACATGGATTTTTTCCAGAGTTTTTCTAATTTAGAACTACGCTATGGAGTGCAATGCTAAGCACCCAGTTGTGGTTACAGAGCTGGAGGTAAATTGGAATCTTGACAGAAAGGGATGGGAATGGCTAATACAATTTTAAAACTGCTTACTCAGAAATTAATTTTTTTCTTGTCCTTTCCCTACTGTTATTACCAAATCCCAGAAAGCTGTTTTGTTAAGAAGGACTGCAATGCATTTCCTGTATGTTAATAGTATCCCAGAGGGTAGTGAGATGTTGCAGTTGTCCAAGTAATAAGACATATATTGGAATGAAGTGAGATGTAATTACTTAAGCAAAGAGTGCTGTATCTGGAATATTTGTCTGTCATCTAGTTCATCACTGAGCCTTATCCCCAACCTAAGGTAAAAGTGCATATTCCTGTTTATGACAGTGCAATAATTCTGTTTCCAATTGTCGACATGGCCTTTTACCCAAAGAACTAGGCTGTCAGATGCTAATAGAAAGGAGTATTCAAAGGGAGGAAGAGCATGGAAAGTTAACAGGGACAAGTTTTACCAAATATATTTAGAATGAAAAATCATCTTTTTACTAAGTTAAACACAATCTTGCAGCAACTCTTAGGAATAGATCTGTAAATCTCCTCTCTGAATTTCAAGAAATGCAATATCTGATCAATAGACTGACCAAACACTGATTATTTGTAGTGGAAAATTGCTTCTCTGGCTACTAAAATTGTGGAGCAAAGGCTCTTTCAGATTTGAGAAGGGACTTCATTATATGAGTAGTCCAAAGAAACAGATCAATCTCCTATCCCTAAAGCTGAGGATCTTTAGCTGGCCTGAAAATGGTAAGACATGCAACTAGGTCTGTCCTCACAAGACCTGCATTTATTTGGTCACAATAAGAAACATTCCTTAAAGCTTGAAAATCAGTTGTCTGCCCAGCAGTTGAACACAATTGGGTTCTACATGTAGGCAGAATATTTTTATTCAACGCACAAATTCCTCTAATGATTCCCTGTCAAAAAAAAAAAAAAAAAAGCACTATATAAAGTACTTACAGGTGTGTCTGTCTTAAATATGGTTCTTTATTATTTTGATGGTCATGATGATGGTAATGTTGATGATGGTATATTTCTTGAAGTTCATTTGCCCAGCTTCAAAGAGGAAATTGGATCTAGGACCATTTGAAGCTTCATCAAATGGAGAAGCTGTAAAATAAAAATTACTTCCTGCCACAATTCTAATAAACCTCCCCTTCCTGCATCTCCTTCCCTCCATGTATAACATTTCCCCCATAGGTTCATAATGATGATTTAATCTCCTTCACTCTTGCTTTATGGAAGCCAGTAGCTGGAAATCTATTTAGATTGATTGTTCTTCACTTGTTATTAACAAGTGGCAAATTAATGGAGATGAGCAAAAATGAAAGAGGAGATTTAAATCCAGCTTTCTCTGCACCACAGGGTTTTGATTTCAGACAGTTTATTTGAAGACAATGACAGTGAATTGATAACATTCTGGAGTGTGTTAAGATTCAGTGTGAAGGTTGATAAAGTATTTTGTGGCCTTTTTTATTCAGATCTAGTTAGCACCCAAAACAGTTCTTCATTCTTCCCTGCTGGTGCTCTGTTTGGTGTCTTTCCCCTTCACTTGGAAAACTTCACACAGACTGGCTACATTACAATGAATAGTGCCATAATATTCCTTATATGCTCCTTGTTACTTTTGCAATTGCTTCATAACTGGTGCTCCAGACAATTTCTCTGTTGTTCTCAGTACAAAAGACTGAACATATCAGTTTATACAAAATTTTAAAATTATTCTTTCACCTCCAGGTGGAAATTACCTCTTGCAGATTTCTGTTGGAGAGCAGGGTCTTATGGGAGCTCCATTCTCAATCCAGATTGTTGATGTAATGGAAAGAAGATAAGACATCTGCATATTAGTAGAATTATTATAATTATAATCATAATCATTATTATTATTAATAATGTTCTTGGTACTGTTATTTAACATTAATTATGATAACAATAATAATCATAATATTGCTGTAACCAAAATACTAGGCTATTTGTACAGCATTTTAAAATGTGACTTCTGTCCAAAGCAGCACTATTTCAATTTTTGGCTTGACAGCCTGCCTAGAAAAAAGCTCAGTGAACAGCTGCAGGTTTCCAATTCCAAATTGTTCATAAAAGGAATACTACAATTTTAAACATAAGGAGTTAGCAAAGTACTGCACCTTCCAAGGTACTTCAAATTGGGTGGATTTCAGCCTCTCATTAGGATTCACATGACTTTTCAGTGGTAATTTCTCCATTGTTCCAGTAATTTCTTTAACTCCTTGTTTTCTATGGGGAAATAATGTTTGTGGAGACTTTTGCAATACACACTCCACTTGTAAGTCAGCCTCTCTTGCTAAGTGTTTGATCTCAGGTGCAGGCAAAGAGGAAAAACAGCTCTTGAAAGAAGGCTTTTTCAGATCTAGGAAAAGAATGTGAAAATGATCAGAAGGAGCTCATTTCTGTCACAGCTCACTTTAAATACAAACATGGGATTTACAAAAATCTTCTTATGGGGCTTATAATCATGTCATGAGCCCTGTTACACTGTTTGTTAATCTGTGAAAGATTTCCAACATGATTGGCCATTTCCATGGTCTTTCTAGTTCAGTAGCCATTAAAACAGTTAGGATCAAGACCATGACAGAAAGCATTAGATGAAGAAGACAAGATATAATTCCAGTACAAAGCAAATATTGCTATATTGTGTACAGCAAACAAAGGTGGGTGCACAATAAGTAAAATGTTGAAGAATACTGAAAAATTTGGAAAACCTACACGTCCATTACTGTTGTGGGAGCAAGATACTAAGAAGCTTCAAGCCCACAATGTTCTCTGATATTTTGCAGGAGTGATTGAAATGAATGTTTCCCCCAGTTTCACTTTTCCACCTCTCACAGCTGTGAGATTATAATGGGTAATATGAGTATTCTTTAACTGGAAAGTAGGAAAACTAAATTGTTTATTGATGGAATGGAATTAACAGTAATAATTGAAACTGAAGATGAGTGCAAGGAATTCATTAGATCCCCAAGATGCTGTCTGTGCTATAAAAGGCAGATGCAATTCAGTGCTGATAGATATAAGATAAAACACATGGAAATACACACATATACCATCATGAGCTCTAAATTAGCTATTGCTATCAAGGAGACATTGGAGTCACTTTGTATAGCTCTCTGGTGGTCAACATGCAAGCAGAAAGTCAGGAATTTTTTGGAAATGAATAGAGAATAAAGCAGGAAACTTATGTCACTTCATAGCTAATCATATCACAAGTTGCTATATGACACAAAGAAAAATTATAAGGAAGTTTTGTAGAATGAACAGAGTACACATGAGAAGAAGGATCACTGTGGGTTTGCACTTGCCTTAAGCTATTACTAAGTGTCTGCTTCTGGCTATTTTTGAAGGAAAGCTGAGTGACAGAGTTGATCTTAGGTTAGAGATCATAAGAGACTATTCTTCATTCATTTCTTGCATTCATGCTTTTTAAGTAGGTGAGTTTCTCAAGGTATCCAACAGGTTTTTAACATATGGTTTTAAGGCACTTCAGCATTACATTCCTTTAAGAACTTTGGTTGGCTCATAGATATAGTAACAGATCCTAACTAGTCTTTAAACATAATGTCCAATCATAAGCTGGTTTAGCTTGATTTATTGAAAAAAACCCACATAGTGCCAGATGAGATTACTGCTCACATATTGTAAAATGCACCTGGCTAGGAATGATGCCAGATATATGTCTCAACAGACTTCATGTTAAAATTTAATGAAAGAATGTATCAAATGCACTCTTATGTACATCCTTCTGCAATAAAAATAATAATGTTTTAAAAAGAGGTCTTATATACAATGAAATAATATATATACTGGGTCTTTTTCCTCAGGAGAGATGCTGGAGGCATTAAATATATTACATAAAATGTACACATAAATTATATAGTATATTGTATAGATCTTTGTTCTGAATTCTGAAATTATCTACATGCATTCTTTGAAAATGTCATTGTTCAGCTTCATTGTTTCTTTTTAAATTTTTTTTCTTTTTCTTTTTTTTTTTTTCAATCCTGATTCTTTTGGTTCTGCTCTGTGGTTACCATCTCTAGTGCCCTTGATATGACACTTTAAGAACAATGTCTGAACTAGAAAAATATGCTGTAATTGAGTGTTAATGGGAAAAATATACATGAGCTTTATGACAGACCCTTCCAGGAAGCCACTGGACAAGCTTTCCTGGCATCTTGGTGTCAGATTTTCAGTGCTTAATTCATTTTCCTTTTCTTAACATGAGCCTAAATTTTATGTACAATAATTCAGTTTTTCTGCCAATGCTGCTGTGGATGGCATGCACACAGCAGCAGGTAGATCATATGCTCTGTACTTACTTGAAGCAGTGAGCACATTGTGCTGGGGGCTGGAAGACTCAGCAGCAGGGAGAGAGTAATTCCTGGGCTGGATTTGCTTGAGCAAAGACTCAACCTTTGCAGGGATCCTTCTTGGGCAGAGCTGCATCTGCTGCCTCAGGGGCTTTAGCAGAAGGGCAGTTTCTGAAGCTTGGTGAAGCTGTGCCCCCACCCAGCACAGCTGTTTGGAAAGGGACTCTATCGATTTCTTTCACATCATCACCACTTAAAAAGTACCCACTTTGCATGAGCCTATGCAGCAGAGCTCACCAAGGCCATGTTCTCACAGGATACCCACTCTGGAGGCAAAGCCAGCTGAAGGACCTGCCCTCCCCTCCTCAGCTCTCTCCTCTGCCTGCTTATTCCTGTCCCTGGTTCCTCTCTCAGCTGAGCTAGCTCAATTGCTTCTAGGGCTGTTCTGAAGCTCAGGTAACAAAATCAGCTCAGTTTAGAATAAATCCTTTCCAGATTTAGTTCTGGAAAACACTGAATGCAATCTTCAGGTACTTGTCCCAGCACAGCTGAGGTGCCAGCCAAGTAGGGAGCAAGGGGAAGACACGGATGGCTGTGGTTAGTGAGGGGACAGGACAGGAGAACTTTTAAAGCTGTTCTGCAAATAAAACTAGTATCTGTCTGCACTGCACCTGACTTGCAGGAATAACCCAGCAGCAAATCACTTTCTCTGAAGCCAGGGAGAGTCACAAAGATAATTATACTTACAAAAAGTAATGTTTCCTTGAGTGTGGTTTGAGTGCTGCCATTTGTGCCGGGCTCTGTTGGAGGCAGTGGCCATCCCTCACGTTTCCCACGTGAGGGGCTGAGGGGTCTGGCTGTTGGGACTGCTGTCACTGAGGCATAGGTCAGGGTGAGTTCTGGCACATCCCATTCTGTGGTTCTCAGGTCCTCCACACCAGCCCAGGATGGCAAATGTCTCCTAGTTATAAACCCCACTCCCCTTCTCCTAGCTTTTCCTCCCCATTGCCTCCATCCTTCTTTTCTTTCTCTATTGATTTTCTGCTCCCCACCTTTCCTGTAAGACCTGGGATGTGATTGTCCTACCTGGTGCAGCACTGATAACTCCTCAGCCAGAGTGCCAGGCCAGTTATTTGGCATCTTTGCCTTGGTGCCACATGTGTTTCCTTTAAACCCAGGCCAGCAGTTATATCGTGGGGTCCTGGCCCCATTCAGCCATTCTCTTCTACCCTCTCTGTGTGGGAGTTTAAGCCAGGCACTCTTGGCCACCTCTGCAGGCTAAATTTAATGACAAGGGAGAAATCACCTGACAAAATGCGTACACAGCTCCCTACACTAAATCACAGATGCTAAATCACACACTCTGCCAGTCAAGCTCAGGGTGAGAATTCACTTCATGAACACTCCCCTTGATTTAAATAGAGGGGTATACCAGCTATTTTTAATTTACGAGTTCACCACAGTGTTGCTGCTAGTGGCCACTATTTGTGGTATATTGCTGTGATGCACTAAGCATATACTAAAATGTCCCAACACATTCTGTCACAGAAATTCTCTGTGTCTGTACTGTGTTACTTTGACAGTCATCAGTTGTGTGGGGTCTGAAACTTGTCATTCTTCATCTTTGCATCAGATGAAACTTCAGTGAATTTATATTTGTCTAGGAGGTTGCAATCTTCATTTATTTTTTGCAGGTATACTGATGGCATAAACAGCATTTATGACAGACTAGCTATACTAACAATTTAATCATGTTCTCTACTAAGAAAAATAGAAGATGAGTTTCCATCTCAGACAAATATGGTGAGTTTTTTTGTCACTTCAGCTGTGTCTATATAATGGTGTCCTTAACAAATGTTTGCTTGTTAAGGACTGCACCTCAATTAACCCGAATGATTTTCAAATTGAAACAGAAAAAGAAATGCATGAAGAGGCCACTTAAAAGCAATTTGCAGTGAATTGCTGCAATTTATTGCCAGCTTGAAACTCTGAGATGGACCAAAGGTAAATCACTGCATTCTGAAACTAAGCAAAATGATCCACAAATTTTTCCCTCCTTGTTGAATTTGAAGAGAAAGCAAACTGGCTCCTGAATACTTAAGAATGTGTTGTTCTACCACTACAGAACATTTTTAGCTTTTTACAGACATGATTTTGTCCTTATGCTGATAGGCCTTCCCATCTTGAATCAAGAGCTGAGTCTCTTCAGAGACTCTTTATGGCACCTTAGCCATTGTTGAGCTGAAGACCCAGTACGTTCCCTCATCAGAGCAGCAGGACCTGCTTCTGCCAGGGCCTTTTCACATCTGCCTGGCTTTAGCACCAGGTAAAATTCACTCCAACAGAAGAGACCAATGTTCCTCTTGTGAGAGGAGTCTAGCCATGGGAATCCAACACTCAAAAAAATAGTGCAAGGGGCATTAAACTGAAACAATTTGGTCCCCACAGGGTCACTTCAACCACAATACAGAGTTTATTTTGAAAGTTTTACTGCTCTCATCATTAGCTCTGATAAGCAGTTTCCTGTCTGTATAAAAGCCACAACTGCAGGGCAACCAGGATAATCAGAGCAGGGCAGCCACTACTGAAGGGAAGCTGGGGGAAAAACTGACTCAGTAGCTCCATTCCAATAAGCAAAGTGTGATCAAAACATGCAAAAAATTTACTTTTTTCAATTTGAAGATGGGCATAATATTAATACTGTATTAATGTAACTGTTGCACATCTTTCATTATTGATAAATTTGGAGAAGCAAGGCACCTTTGAATCAAAAATATAAAGCTATGATGTCTGTAGCAACCAAAACTGCACTAAATATGTTAAAGATCTCAAAAGAAAATCTTTAATCTAAAAATCTTCTGATCTGGAACACTATGAGTTTAAGTTTTTGCCTACATTCTAAACATGGGAGAACTGGATGAGAATCAAATATTTTAAAAATGTGTATAACTTATTAAAAAATACAGCACACTACCCTGCCTGCATGCAGTGGAGTCCTCCTAGGCAGGGTCAAACTGAAATTTCCTGGCTTTGTTAAGAAGTGCTAACCCATGAAACCTTGTTGATAACTTGTGAGCTTTCAAGAACAATTTGCTGCAAAGGGAAAAATCACTTTTCCCTAACGATAAGACAGCTTTTCTTGAACAATAGCAGCACATTTGCTCCATGGGTCTTTCTTTGTCATAGAATCCTGCTCACTGAAGACTTCCAGTTATCAGTTGGGTAAAATCCTACTTTGTTTTCTGGGATCCTACAGAACATCATTTTTTTGTATGTCAGTTTACTGCTGTTTATTATAAGTTATTTCCAGACTTCCTTCTTTGCTTTCCTGAAAGATCCTTGCACTCAACAGGAGCTACCTCGTGTGCCTGCACTGCAGTCTACTCCGTGTTTACTCCACTGGTGCAGGCAGAGGAGACAGTGAGGCGGCATGAGCAGGAAACGAGACAATAACAAAGGTGGAATATGACTTGAGGAAATTCCAGAAGTCCTCATGGAAACAATGAGAAAATATTAATTAAAGAATGTCTGTTTGTCTGAGTCCAGTCAGATTAGCAAATAAACCCTAAACCTTGATGTTGATCTAGAGAGGAGAAAGGAGAGAAATTGCTAGAAATGAATGTCCAGTAATGAGAGGAACATAGGTGGAATTGGGTGAGATGGGATTTCAAAAGAACTCAGAGTGAGAGAATTTACCTAAGGTGATGAGCTACTGTGTACTAAGAATATGCAGGTTTTGCTGCTGGGATTTTTCCTTTTTTTTTTCTTTTTCTTTTTTTGTTTTGTTTTGTTTTGTTTTGTTTTGTTTTGAGGTGAAGAAACAATTATGCACCCACAGCTGGAACTATCTGCTGGGTGGCACTGAGGGCATTTGAACCTTGGAATTGCAATTGAGCACAGATACAGTGATGAATGAGGCTATATTTGACACAAGGGAAATGCACTTGAATCATCCTCAAAACTAATCCTCAGTGCTGGTTCTGAAGACCCTCCAATCATACTTCTTCCTTTGTAGCTATCATGCCCTTCTTTAATTTCTGTCCTCACCATCTTTCTCTTTGATTTTATTTGGAATAAAGGAAGTGCCATCCATGGGATTTAGTGCACAATCCTAAACTGCATCTCAAGGAAACAATGTCTAGGAATACTGGACAAAACATGACCTTTCTAGGTAATCACCTACAGGCACAAGAGAAACTTGGATCATTGAGGTGCAGTTTCTGATTCTAGAACTGCTATTTCCCTACACTTATGTTGCTGCTTTTATCAAAATCTTGAGAGATAGTTAAGTCTGATGAATACATCTAAGTTTCTGCACAAAAAAAAAAAAAAACCAAAAAAAAAAACCTTCAACTGAAATCTTAGCTGGAGCTGATCACACTGGAAATTTCTGGCCTCAGAGCAGTACTGGTAGCTCTTTTCCCAGCCAGTGATGTATCTGTTTGTATTGTTTTCAGGTTTGGGAAAATGACTTACTGGGTTTTGTGTATCTTAGGAAATTCTCTATCTGTATTTCTTCCTATTAAACATTTTACAAGATATTGGCAAATGTGGACACAGCTGTGCCTCCTGCTATGTGATGGTACATAATGACATGTAGCCACTTCTAATTTTTATTAAAACTCAGTACATTGAAAAACACATAAAAAGCACTACCAATCAAGACAGAGAGGAAGAGCAATCATGTTTTGGCTAATTTTGTTTTTTGTGCTCAGTGTTCTTCCCCTCTGTGTTGCATATTACTAACATTTCTAGCAGCAGTTGAAGAATTATTAGATTCCTCCTCCCACTTTGCTTCCCCCTCATCTTCTTACTTTTGTCTTCTCAAATAATATATCTAGTCATCTTAAAAAACATAACTTCTTTATATTAGTGTCTAAAGTCCAGAAACTGAGAGCTTTCTACCTTATTGCAGAAGTAAACTCTGTTACTTGTTGGTGAGTGAGGCTTTGCAGCAACCGGGCTCTGGAAAGCCGTGGCAATGAGTGGATTCTTCCCTCTTTCTCACTCTTACAAACTGGGGAGATCCTTCACTGCTTGTGCTGAAGTGAGGGGAAAATCAACACCACATTCACTACTCTGCATGGATCATCCACTGTCTATTATGAGCTGAAAATACCATCATAAGAAGCATTAAGAAGGCACAGCTACTAGTAATGAGCATACGTGTATCTCTATTATACTGATTTTAAGATAACAAGGTATAGTGAATGCAAAGGGCCTCACCGAGTCTGCCAAAAAAAAAAAAAAAAAAAGAAAAATCAAAAAAACAGTAGAAAAAGTAGAGGAAAAAAAAAAAAAAGAAAAAGAAAACCCTGCCCTAAGTAGTTCTTTTTCTTCTTGAAGGCTGTTAATGAAAAGAGAAAAAAACTAACACTTGAAATGAAAGACATTGAGGAACTGCTTGTCCTCACGCACATTCACTTTGTGCTGAAGCCTGTAACAATGAAAGGAAATGATAGCAGAGCAGCATTGCCCTCCCTCAGACTGAGAAACTTTCACTGCAAAAGCATTTTAAAAGAATAACCCAGAGTACAGTAATTAAAGCTGATTCGGTTTCTCAAAAGACGGCTTCAAGCTTTTGTGCTGAACCTTCACAAATTCCACAGGGCTTTATTATTAATTGTGTCCCCCTGCACACTGCTCTCTTTGGGATGTTTCTGCTGTCACAGGCTCAGTATTTCTCACAGGCTTTCTGTACATAACTGAGACTTGTCAGGAGAGGGAAATGTTTTTCCAAGCATTTTTCCCCTTTGTCCTGCCTCTCTTGTGCCTTGTTCCCTTGGTAATTTTTTGTTTGCTTGCTTTTTAATTTTCTTCAACATTTTCTTTCAGAAAGTCTCTGGTGGAAAGGAATGACACTGGGGCTGGATGCTTTTCTTTCACCACTCTGAGATCATATGTCACACCCACCTGGGATCATTTCTCCTGAATGGCTGAACTGGTCTCTTGCAGGAGCTGCTTGACGCACTGCAGGGCAGGCAGTGGGTGGCAGATGAATGCAGCTGTGGGTGCAACACACACACCTGGCCTTGGATCCAGATTCTACCAGATATCAGGAGAGACAGAAACAGAATTTAAAGGCTGCTGCTAGGCAAGGGAATCTGACTTGGGAAGCAATCTGTGCTAAAGGGAAGAATCAACCCTTCAGACTGTATTTCTCTCACAGCCATTTTTCTTGTGTTTCTCTGTGTTCCTTTTGGTTGGTTTTGTATTTTGTTGCTTTTTTTTAACATGGAGAAGTGAAAGGCTGAATTTTGTAGAATTTGGAAAACAGGCTATGTGTCCTGGAATAAAAGTGAAAGGTAGCACTCTTTATTGTAGTCAAAGGGACTATAACAGGAAAGGTAGTGACCCACTGTCATTTAAAGGATGCCCCTACATAACCATAGACACTGTTGCTACTTTCCTGGTAGAACTCCACTGCTAATATTTTTTGCTTCTTTCTGTGATTACTCATAATAGATAAAAAATGTGGGGAAGAAAAAAAAAGGTTCCAATTTAACTGGTGCTTGTGCTACTTTAAGACATGACATTCACTGCTCAATGGTAGTCAGCAGATCACCTTGCAAGGCTAGCCAATCTTCCACAGAACTTCATGGATTTCAGCAAAACAGGGTAGGCTGGAAGGGGACCTGACTGTGGAATGCAGTTCTTTCCCTCTGAAGAAGAATTGTTCAAATGGAAAGAAATAGAAAGTCCCTTTGCCATCAAATACATTGATTCATCCATCTAGATGTCTTGACAAGTGTATGACTGCTGCAGGGCAAGGCTTCTTTTTGTGGGGAAAAATGAATTTTATTATCATCACCCACTTTTTCTTGATGGCAAAGTTGAAAGTTCTTTAAGTTCCTTGGATTTATTGAGCCAGATGTAAGTATGTACATATATATAGACATTTACTTGTGACTTAGTCATCTGCCCTTCCTTTACAGTCAAAAGGAGAAGAAAATTCTTCTGCACCTTTCTTTATTTTAATAAAGAAAATATCAAATTATATTGTGCTATGTAATGCCCTAGAAGTGCCTGTTTGTTCCCATTAACTCCTCAGAGAGGTAGAATGATCAGTTAGATATACTAAGATATACTATAAATAAATAAATAAAAATAAATAATAAATAAATAAATAAATAAATGTCACTCCCTATCTTCACCAGGGGCAAGAAGGAGGATCTGAGAAACTCTGTGCTGGTTAAGCCTCACCATGATCCCTGGGAAGGTGTTGGAACAAATAAACCTGGAAAGCATTCCCAAACTTATCAGTGACAGGAAGGTTACTGGGAATAGTCAGCATGAATTCAGGAAGGGGAAATTGAGTCTGACCAAACTGATATCCTTCTATGCTATGATACTGACTCCCACAACATTCATAGGTAAACTGGTAATGTATGGACCAAATAACAGGGCAGTAAAGAAGACAGACTCTTCTCAGTTATGCTTATTGAAAGGGCAACAGGTGACAGGCATGAGCTAATTTGTGGGAAATTGCTTTTAAACATAACCATAATTTTTTATTATGATGTTGGTCAAACACTGAAACTGCTTGCCCAGAGAAGTTGTTGAGCTGCAGTCCTTGGACGTGCTCAAAACCTGGCTGGATGCAGTCCAGGGCAATCTGTTATAGTTCACTCCAGAAGATATCAAACATATTAAAATATTGTTTGTTTGTTTATCCAAACCCAATGTGCTACCAGAGGACAAAAATTCTGGAGTAGGCTTCTGGGTCTTTTGCCAGGTTATTTGTTTCAGCTCCACCATAGTGGAATCAAACCAATGCTCCCATTGGCTCAAAGCTCTGCACCAGGAATGCTCAAAAAAAAATCAAAACCATTAACAAAGTGTGTAGCAATGCCTTGGATTCTTCTTGGTTGTGAACACAAGCAATGTGTTGTTCCTTTTTTTAAAGAATAACTTCTGAAGTATCTGGTAAAGATCATGAGATCTGGAGAGTTTATCAGCATAAGTGTTGCCCAGGAAGACACAGAGGCACATTAGCATAATTTAGACATGATCCAAGACTGGGTTTGCTCATAGCATCATTGACTGGGTCCAGGAGCAGTAAAAGAGAACATGAATTGTGGGGTGAAAGAGAATTTGTCCATGTCTGAAGTCAATATAAAATTTTCTCCCTTCTCTCTGCTTAGAAGCGACCACTAAGCAGGAGAGTTGAACTAGTTTTTAATTTACCAAAGTGTTTTTTTTCTTCTCAAGGCCCAGAGGAAAACCAGACTTCTGTAAAGTGAAAGGAACTTGAAGAATTTCTTCTATTTCTTCCAATCTCTAGGGAATCTGGCCTCATCTCTCATAGCCTACCTCATTTTGAGACCAGTGGTTATAGAATACTCAGAGAGATGCACCAAGAAAAATAATAATTCCCATTGTACTTGGGCAGAAAATAACATCCTGTGTTCTCAGTAGCAGACCTGGCCATGTGGTCCAACCTCTGCAACCTCCAGGCTTCAGTACTGAGAGTCCCAATAGCGATGAAACGCTGCCCGCCTGGGCTTCAGCTGGTACAAACTGCAGGAGCATGTCGTGCTTTTTCTCATGGGTCACTTCCTCTACACAAGTTTCTGCCTCTTTCCCAGCTCCCCAGTGGCTGTGGGGTTCATTTCAGTGCCTCCACAGTGGAGTTTGTGCCTGACATTCCAGCAGGGCATGCTGCTTCTGAGCAGTCACTTAGGCTAAAACAAAAATCAGTTACGAAGTGACAAGATAACTCTAGACACACCAGTGAACTAGAAATAAGTGGAAAGGTCAGTAAAATATCCTTCTGCTGAATTAGAATGTGTGCTATTTAAAAACACATGGAAATGGATTTTGCTTTGCTATTGCACAACATATTTTTAATATATTTCTTATCTCATTAGCGCACTGAATAGGTATTTGAGGAAGGGATGCACCCAAAAGCCCATTCTCTGAAAAAATAAAGGAAAGGAAATGCTCAGGCAATAATGTCACAAGACCCAGACACAGAATTTTCTTAAAAATCCCTTTATTTCTCTTTTCTTTTAACTTCTGATCATGATCTTTAGGAGTAACATTTTTCAAACTTCCTGTGTCCTAGAAGCATTATTAATGGAACACTGAAATGTTCTTTGAACATACACCAGGTGCAAGACTTTTAAAATCAGATCATTTTCAATTACTGCTGCATTTTCCCCTTTTTCTTACTGCAGCATAGGCATCATTTGGACAGATGATATCTTATGAACTGACCCACTTAGAGACAATGCCATGCAATGTTTGAAGCTGGTATTCTGATCTGGCACATACTTGCAAGTGTTGGTGTCTCTTCTAATAGCCCTTTACCTGTACTGAAATCCGACTGCAATGGAAATGGGCGGAAAAGGCAGTGCTGAATGTGATAAAATGCCTCTAAAAGCACAATACATAGCTCAATGTACATAACTCAATGTATTGTGCTCCTTCCCTTAACACAGAAGTTAATGACAATGGTTCCAGGTGCTGTGAAAAGAATTGGGAACAACAGGACCGAAATGGTTTATTAGGAAAATTTACCTAATGAGAGGGTCACAAAATCAGGACTTGGGCTTACTCTCCCTTCCTTGGTAAGTCTCAAGTCTTCCTTGAGGCACCCCTTTGTTGTGTCCCACTTCCCTACATGGAACGTGTGGATCCCAGTACTGTCCTACCCTCTGGAGTGATGATGGCAATGTTTTCAAAAACGATGGTAATGATAAGATTGGGAAAATACCTATAACAATTAGGAAGGGGTCAGGGAGAAGGATGTAGCAGGTATTTCTTCATCAGATGTTTTCAACCTTGCAGGAAGCAAGGCATTCTTCTAGGAAATCTTTCCTGGTGTAAGCACAACTGATCTGATGTTCATCTGAGGGTGACATTCTGGCTAGCTCCTGTCAGAAGCTCTTCTGGTAGCTTAGACAGCACTTGAGATATGGAGGATGCCCAAGCACTGAATCATGGTACAATTATAACAAGCTGCTGAACTGTTCCAGAAAACATCTCAGTTTCAAACCATCAGGCTTCTCATATTTAGAGTAAATTTTACTGTAATGAGCTTGTTCATCTAACAGGCTGGAAAATCTGGTAGGAACTGCCAATTTGTACACATTTGCCACTAATAGGCTTCTCAAGCACTGTGGAGGTTTCTATAGCTGTGAAGCCATTCACATGGCCTCTCAGTCACTCTCTGGGGATGGATGTTAGATCCATCACAGCCAGCCTCAGAGCTATGATTTGTGTTATGGGTTGTAGTGGCTAGCAAAATTGTCAGTGTCCAGAACTGCATCGTGTTTTGGCTGTCCAAAACCAGTCAGAAAGTCATCCCCTCTCCCAAAAAACAGCACTCTTCATGAGCAGAATGAAAAGTCACCAGCTGGTGTACGTCTGGCAACAGACAGGTGGTGGAGTAACAGAGTCAGAGCCAAGTCTTGGTGGAGGAGCTCACCAGTGAAAGGGCAGAATGGGCACAGCCTCCAAGGCACATCACACTCAGATGGATGAAAAGTGTCAGCAGACTTAGATGATTAATTAATTAATAATGTCTATTATAGATTACCAAAAAAGTGCAGCTCTCTTTGCATTCTCTATACTTGTAGTGTGGTTGTGTCTGCAAATGTGGTTGTGTCTGCAGTGAGACCTCCTTTCAGGCTATAAGGTAGCTGCAATACACATTATAGCCGTGTGAGCTTCCCAGTATGGGTGCTGGTGGAAGGGACAATAATTCCTTCCTTGAACCCTGGACAAGGGTGTTACAAGTTAGACAAAAACTTTTTTTTTTTCCTCTTTGCAAGGTGAGTTCTTTCTTTGCTGACAGAGAACAATTTGCTCAGTGATTTGATGCTTCCTGACTGTTTAGTTACTTTGTACACTTGAACAGAACAAAGTATTAATCTGAATTATTCCACTTAGATGCAAGGAAAAACTCTGCAAAATAGGACTCAGAAAGGCAATTCTCTCAGTTTTGATCAGTTTCTATTCTAAGCCACTGGGCCTCAGGAACAAATGCCAGCTATCCCTGAAAAATACTGTCCTTCCTCTGCTGCAGATGGGAAGCAAAAATGAAGGATGTTGCTCCATTCTGCCTGCTGGCAGGAGTATTACCTAATTGTGCATTCTCAATGGCAGGAAAAAGGCCAGGAGGATGAGGGTCACAAGACCTTCATCATAGTACACTGAGAATAGAAGCCCAAGGTTTAACAACTTCAGAAGATTAACCAAAAACTGGCAACCAGTTTATCAATATGTAGTTACTTATTCAATGTGGGATCAATCTGGTGATCCCAGAAATTACTGCCCTGGGATCTAGTTTTAGTAGTTTAATTAAACTTAAATATGACAAGAGTGGAAATGAATAAAGCTGGTGCTCCAGAGGGCACTCTCTAGTACTGTATCAATATTCAATACAGTAACAAAAGTGCCTGTAATTTATCCTTAAAGTCAACTAAAGCTAAATGCATGATGTTCAATTCTTTCTATGCAGTTTATTTCTCTAAACTGTGTTTTGTTTGGGGCTTTGTTTGTTTGTGTGTTTAGGTTTTTCATTTGTTTTATTTTGTTTTTTTTTTTTTTTTTTGTAATATCATGTTTTTTCTGAGTTTGTTAACCAATATGGTCAAATCCCAAAGGCTAAACCATGAAATTCCTCAGATGCATTAAAAATAATTAGAGTTTTAAATGTATCTTTTTTTAGTTGCTATTTGAACTGTTAGAAATTAGGATTTTGATCCTTTTGGATTCAGCATTTCATTTTTCCCACTGTAAGCAAGAACTATCATTCTGAAGAATTCCAAGAGACAGTGCTTCTACTACCAAGCAGTATATAAAGTGAGAATAAAAATGGTATCCAGACTGTGGTAGGGAAATCCTTCTACCAGTGGAGGATTCTTGCCTGTAACCTGAAAATTGCAGGCAAGAAATTTCTGGTGTCCCATGATGCAGAAAAGCAGAATTTCACA
This sequence comes from Vidua chalybeata, assembly GCF_026979565.1. Classification (NCBI taxonomy): domain Eukaryota; kingdom Metazoa; phylum Chordata; class Aves; order Passeriformes; family Viduidae; genus Vidua; species Vidua chalybeata. Next base: position 142,493,776 of record NC_071530.1, read on the forward strand.
GGATTCTGACCTTTCAAAAAAAGTCATTCACATATTCAGAAGTGGTCTTATTCACCTTCATCACCATTACTTGCTTTGTTTCTGTATGAATAGGATTGCATATAGTGAAGACCTATGCCTTATATCTGTGTGCTTGTATTTGAGGAGATTTAGAAATTGCAGTTGAGTGAATCTTACAGGCATTAGGCCTTAGCTCTAAAGAGATGCTCAGAAGTAGCTTAAAGCCTTACTGTTATTGGGACTCTGATTTTTTTTCATTAGAGCTATGCATTAAAAGCCTCAGCTTTAGTAGAAATTTGGGACTAAATTGCTGTGCTGCTTCAAAGCTACTAAAGTAGAATCTCATATAGCTGCAAGGACTGCTTGCCCAGTCCGACAGCCTTGCTTCTCACTTTGCTTTCAATTTGTCCATTTTCTCTCTTGCTCAGCATCACTGCTCCCCTGACAGCCACTTGGATGTGCAGCTGCCATCGTTCTGTCACTTCTCTAGACACACAGCAAGAGGTAGCATCAGTCTCTATTGAAAGACTGATGAGGTATCTTATCTTAGCTTTGAGGAGAATACTGTGTAAAGGGGTTGCCTTTCAGTATTGTCTTGGTGGTTTTCTGAGTGATTTCTATAGTAGGAAAAGAGGTTTGATCCCCCTTTAGGATCTTCTAAGGTCTGATAGACTCCTGCAGCCTGTAATAAGACCATGAAACTCCACTTGGACTGGAGAATCATAGACTCATAGAATAATTTAGTTTGCAAAATTCTTTTAAGCTCATTACATCCAACCATTCACCCAGCACTGCCAACCCCAGCACTGAACCATGTACCTAAGTGCTACATCCGTTGGTTTTTAAATACCTCCAGCAATAGTTACTCCACCCCTTTCCTGGGCAGCCTGTTCCAATGCTTGATAACCCTTTCCAAGAAGAAATTTTTCCTAATACTTAATCTAAGCCTCCCCTGGAGCAACTTGAGGCCATTTCCTCTCATCCTGTCACTCATTACCGGGGAGATGAGACCAACCCTCACCTCACCACAACCTCCTTTCAGGCAGTTGTAGAGAACAATAAAGGCCCTCCTGAGCCTTCTTTTCTGCAGGCTAAACACGCTCAGCTCCCTCAGCTGCTCCTCATCAGACCTGTGCTCCAGACCCTTTGGTAGATTCAGGGAAACTTGGATCAGGAGAAGTGATGCAAGGAAAATCCCAAATTCTTTCACTGTTCTCCTCTTGGGGAGAATGCATTCTCCAACTTATTAACTCAGATGGAAATAACCATCTAATTTACATTGCATGTAATAATTTTCTTCATATTTTTGATTCTTGATTTCAACAGTCTGTCGTCTAGAAATATTTTTCACTACTACATTCTGAGGGCTTAATTTGAAGTTTTCACATATATGTATTTTTTGCCTTTGCCAAATTCCCATCACAGGCAAATATCGTGTCCTGTAAAGTCATCCAAAAAGCAATTCTTTCAATAAAACACTTTGTAGTTTGTACTTATAAATACTGACTGGTTTAATTGCTGCTCTAACTATTGTGACAGAATATTCTCACAAGACATTGGAAAAAAACACCTCTAACCCTCTTTCCTTAAATTACATGAACAAGTCTAGTAAAAACAGCAAAAGCTTGAAAACCTAGGATTTTGAGATAAGTTTTTGAACTCGATAGCTTTTTAGATGGTTAATATATATTTAAAAAAGAATTGTTAGAGACATCCATTGGGCATAGGAGTCAGTGGGGGATATTTCTTGCCAGTTCCCTGTGCTGGTTAGGTTTCCCACTGGAAGTTTGCTCCATGAGAGGAGCCCTATCCTGGTTTGTTCTGGTCCAAAAGAGATAGGAAAAAAATGGTGCCAAAAGATGGTCCTGTGCAGAATGAGACACTGTGTCTTGCTCCTTGGAAGGCCTTGCAAGGAGTTTTGAAGCAATATTAGCAAACTGTCTTGAATTTAAAGATTTATATTTTTTTTTGGTTTGTTAAGTGCTTTCCAAAGAGAGTGCTTTTCTTCTAAACAGACAGTGTTTTGCCTTGCCAAGCTGAGTTATCACAGGTTCCGCTCTGCTCTTTTTCCTGAGGAGAGGTGCTGTACCAGGGCTTGAAGTAAACACAAGGAATGGCATAAATTGTGAGACCTGGAATCAAGGGATTAATCCTAGAGGAAAATACCACTTAGGAATAATTCAGAAAAGGGTCTGCAAGCCCTGCATCCTGCATGGGCTCGCAGTGGGGCCAGGCACTGCCCCCCTGCCCGGTCTGACAGACACAGTGGAACTCTGGAGGTACGTCCAGCACAACACAGGGCTTCAGAGGAGCAATCTCTGCTCCAAGAAATCAAGTTTTACAAAATCAGGACTTAAGTTTGTGAGACAGCTATTATAGTCTTTATTCAAGCAAAATAGCAATTATAGTCTTTATTCAAGCAAAATACTTAAACATAAGCTGCGCTGTAAGGGTACAGATAGTCTGCCAATTTCAGTGAACTGCATACACTTCAGCTTTACCTACTAAGGAAAAGAACTTATCAGGCAATTGTGTTTCCACATTGTCATTCTGTTTTCCAGTTCAGTGAGAAGAAGCACCCTGATTTAACTGAGACTTCCCCTGAACAAGCAACTCATCAAAGCAATACAAGGCTATATTATGCATGGAAAATTATATTCTTTCATGTTGTAACTTGGCTTTCTCTCTTAAATGATGATTGGTAGGGGTTTTATTGATGTTCAGCAGCTATATATCAAAGACAGCAGCTCATAAGATCAGAGAGAAACTATGATTGTGTATTAGTGGCTGGTTATTATTTAAAAACAAAGTCTGTATTAGCTACTCCTCCATCAGACACACTCTTGTGGATATTTTTTTAATGATTATTCCATTTTCTGAGTCTCACAATTTAAAACAATTTAAAGCTAAGCATAGTAGAGCTTATTCTACTTAAGATATCAAGGGAATTTACATAATGACAAATTTAAACGCAAATGCACAAATTAAATAAATTCACATGTAAAGGAATATGCTTCAAAAGTTAGCACATTCTTGCTGGCTGGGATTCAGAAGATAATTAAAACCCTCAACCTTCTTGCTGATCATCAATCCAGAAAACATGTAAGTAGGTTTATAGAACAAAAGGTGAAGGCCCTGCTTTCAGTATCCTGTCTAGACAATGAGTTGACCTTATTAAAACTGGTGCACTGGGGGCATCTCCCAGGACTTGAAATCCATGAAAGTTAAGGAGCTAATTGCTGGAGATCAAATCATAGCATCCAATAGAAAAGATGTCCAAAATTTGTATGTACTTTGGGAATATTTTCAAAGGGAAAATAGAGCCAAAGAACCTGGGAAGGAAGGCTGCTTAAACTACCATCTGCAATTCCTGTCTGTTGCTTGAGCCATCTTGTTCTGTGCTAAAGTGAATCTTTGCACAGTTGTGCTGTGAGCCATTTTGAGGAACTAAGCCAGCTGAATACTGAAACTAATTTTCCTTGGTTTGTTTTCCAGACAGATCAGTTCCTCAGTGTGATTCACTCGTGGACAGCCCGAGGAATGATACTAGGGCAGGAAGGAACAGCAAAGAAGCTGAAATGTAATTATCCCTTTACTGACCATTGACTGCATTATTCATCTACTGCCATGCTGAGAAATATGTTTGTTTAGCAATTTGATGTCTTCTTTACAAGGGCATATAGTGACAGGACAAGGGGGAATGGCATCAAACTAAGAGAGAGCAGGTTTAGATTAGATATTAGGGAAAAAATCTTTGCTGTAAGGGTGGTGAGACACTGGAAGAGGTTGCTCAGAGAAGTTGTGGCCCATCTCTAGAATTGTTCAAGGCCAGCCTGGATGGGACTTTGATTCTGGTCTAGTGGGAGATGTCTGTGACCATGGCAAGGGGCTGGAACAAGGTGATCTTTAAAGTCCCTTCCAACCCAAACCATTCTATGATTCTGTGATGTTCAGACTGACAGGTAATTGTAATAAACTGTGATATGGCTTATTGCCCCTCCTTACTCTTTAGCCCAAAACTTTAGGACCAAGATGTTCAGCATCGTGCCAGGAATAGGTGAGAGACTGAAAAATTCTGTAAAAGTTACAGCATACCTCAATAGTTACCTAATTATCCTTCTTAATTTGATGAGACTAAAACTATGTTCAAATTGGCTGTTATCTAGTTATGGTCTGTTCACTAATATTTTTATAATACTTATTTGTATGGCATAACTCATTTTGTGTGAATTATGGCTTTTTTTAAAAAAAAGTAACTGTGGGAATATGTAAAATGGTCATTTTTTCTTTTTCTCTGTATCTTACAGTCTGTGTTTCAAAATCAGCTGTAGAAAATGACTGTAAAAAAGTGTTTATCACAAGGACTTGGGCTTCTTATGATTATTCTCTACTGGGTTTTGAGGTACAGCTAACCCTCTTGGTGAAAGCATGAATTTTAACATGATCTCATAGTGTTGCTATGAAGATTGAATATCAATAGCAAAAGTAATTATCAAACTTTTCACTTAAAGAAGGCCTAGATATTTTGACTCAGCAGAAAGTACAGCACACAATTTGAAAATAAGATGCATTTTAATATCCTGAAAAGTAATTTCTTGCAAAATGTGAGCACTAAAGAAGTGTATGGGTAGATATATGGATATGAAAATACTCTGCTTATATCTGATGTCTTGTAGTTATTTCAGATTAAGTATTGGAAAAATCAGTGTGATTGTTTTAATTAGTGTTTCTTGAGACAATATAGTTCTCTATGGGTTAAGTAATAAAAGGGAAGTTCTGAAAACATGAAGATTTTTATTTTAGGCTACTGAGCCTTGAGTTTGTGCCATAAATTCCATTAGTGTGGGATAGCTGATAGATTTAAATTTGTGAGGAACTGCTTGTTCTAGATTTGTGAGTTTTAGATTCTTTTGGAGATGGCATCATCTGAGCTGGCATCCTCTTAAAACCACTTCTTTGAAAGCCTGATCTTTAGAACCATAGAATCATTTAAGGTGGAAAAAAACCCTTTAAGATCATGAAGACCAATTGTTAGCACTGCCAGGTCCATCACTTAACAGCCCTTAAGTGGTACATTTTCACATCTTGTTAACACCTCCAGGGTTGGTGACTCCATCACTACCTTAGGCAGCCTGTTCCAGTGCATGATAACCCTTTCCATGAAAAAATTTTCCTAATATTCAATCTAAACCTCCCCTGGTGCAACTTGAGGCTCTTTCATCTTGTCCTATCCATTGTCACTTTCGAGAATAGACAGACCCCCACCTGTCTACACCCTCTTTTCAGGGGGTTCTGGAGAATGATAAGGTCCCACTTGAACCTCCTTTTATCCAGGCTAAGCACGGCCAGCTTCCTCAGCTGCTCCTCACAGGACTTGTGCTCTCTTCCCCACCTGCACTGCCCTTCCCTGGACATGCCCCAGCACCTCTTTCTTGTAGTGAGGGGCCCAAAACTTTATTTTTGTGGTACATTTTTCCACTTATATGGGCTTCTTACAAAGGAGATTGCAAAGGGTATTAGGAATTAATGCCCACACTCTGAGAAGTGAGACAGATTTCCCTGATTTCAGAGTTCAGTTCAATTATTTGCTCTGTCAGAGACAGTGGGACCTTTTCCCTCTGAGGTATTAAGGTACTTCCCTAGCCACTGAAAGGGGAATATAATAGAATTTAAAAATCCACCCAGTTCTCTGTTCAGCTTTTTGTTAGCTAATTGAATAGGAGGTAGATTGTTTTGGAACCAAAAACCAGGAAACTCACCTGTGCTTGCCTTGATACAAACAAGGGCCTGTCAGTGACAAAATACCTTTAATTCAAGCACTCTTTCTTGTAATGGGGCACAGAGCAGCAGTGATTCACCCAACCATGTCAGGTCTTTGTACCTGCTGGGACCACTACCTCTGTTCTCCCACCTCCATTATGTCCATTTCTCTCTGCTCTGGCTGCTCTCTTGGCTGTGCATGCTCTGGGGAAAGGCTGTTTCATACATCCTTGTATCATTTACACTGTTGCTGGACCCTTACAGTAGTTCAGGTCCTTGGGAGATCTTTGCTGCATGACACCAAACAACAAGCTGAGATCTTTAAATCTGAAAGCTTTTTCCTTCTCACTGTGTGAGCAAGCAGGGGAGGAAGACGAGCTCTTGTCTTGCCTTTCCAGGCTTATTTAGGCATGTAAATTGAGTACTTGACTGAATTGCTCTCTCTCTTCATTGACCACACAGGGAGTCTCCAGAGACTTACGTCCTGCCTTAGGCATCTAACATCAGACAACTCCAAATTGGTTGTGTGCTATCATGATTACAATTTTTTCCTCTCTAGCTTTATTTATAGCTTTAATCATTTCAGCTATTGTTTGTGTAGTTTCTATGACCTCTTTTTTAACAGCAAGATGCAATTTTTGCTTTTTTACCTTGACCATCTAGGCTAGTTTTCTTATTCTAATAATAATTCACTTCAGAGAGCCTTCATCCAGTTTTCAATCCACTTTGCAAGCTGCTCTTATTTGCATCCTCCAATGCCCATATGAATCACAGAAACACAGAATCATTGGCATTGAAAGAAACCGTCAAGATAATCTTGTACAACCATCTACCCAGCACCACCTTAACCACCCCTAACCCCAAGTGTCATGTCCAGACTCCTCTTGAACACTTCCAGAGACAAGGACTCCAACAAACTCCTTAGGTAACTTATTCCAATGTCTGACCACTGTTTCAGTGAAAAAAAAAAATCTAGTATCCAATCTGAACCTCCCCTGGTGCAACTTAAGGCCATTTTCTCTTGTCCTTTCACTTGAGACATAGCAGAAGAGACTGTCTCCCACCTGGATACAACCTCCTTTCAGGCAGTTGTAGAGAGTGAGAAGATCCTCCCAAGCCTTCTCTCATCCAGATGAAACAAACTCAATTCCCTCAGCCACTTCTCATAACAATTAGTTTCTAGACCCTTCACCAGCATCATTGTTCTTCTTTGGATAACCTACAATTCTTCCATGAGGTAGGGAAGGAACCCATAAGACTGACACCAAGAAGATCCCACTGAAATTAACTACATCCAAGTTGAAAAGCATTGCCTGTAAAATGAAAACACTGTGAATATAAAATTTCACCTAAGTTCTACTAATTTAAAAACATCAGTGGAATGAGAACTGGATTTTAGCTAAGATTCCTGAGAAAGTGAAGCCACAGTTAAAGTTAACTTGGGGGAGTTGAATAACCCATCTTTGCTCATAAAAATGCTGTGGGAGCTTCACTGACTGGGAAGCCAAGATATCCCAATTCTCGATTGCTGGTTCTACACCAAATTGTCTGCAGACAGAATTTTATATGATTTGCTGAAGCAGTCCCCAGTTTCTGGTCTGCTTGACTTTTCAGGCTGATATAAAAATAAATCCCTTGAAGTTTCTTAGCACAGTGGAAAATTATCTAGTTTTATACACTAGCTATTTTTAATAAGTTTTGTTTTCTGGACAAAAGCCTGTACTTATTTCCCTAGGCTAAGCAGGCAGGTTGCACATAAAGAAGCTACACTGGTGTCATGCATTAAGCACAGCTCCCAAAATTAGTGACTATCTGTGGATACAGCCCACTGCCAGAAAACCCAAGGAACAGAAAATGCCTAAAATGCTTGACACCAAAGAAGTGCTTGTAACTAGAGTGATTGACTGATCTTTTATTTACTGAGGATTGTCTTTTCCAGAAGGAACTACCTTCTGCCTTTGTGCTTGTTACTCTCCTGGTAAATGAAACAAGAAAATAGTTTTGCTTGAACTCATTCATTTTACCATCTGTGAGACTCAAGAGGAGATTTGATCTGCTAAAAGTGATATGTCATTCATATAATTATATTCTGGATAGAATGCATTCAAATATTTTTATTTAAGGTTCAACCAGAATAATCAGCTTTTTTGCACAAGATCCTACATCCTTTACACTTTTGCATTCTTTAAACTATGCTTGTAGAACATTTTTAAAAGTACCTACAGCTTTCTGTTTATTTGAAAAAGTATTATCATTTTCACATACATTTAATTAAAATTTGAAGAAATTTAAATGGTGGCATGAAGCAGATTTCTGCTGGAATAGAATGTGAGAAAAAACACTCCCTAAGATGCAGCAGATTTTTTTTATGTTCCTACTGTTCATACTTTGTCATTAATTTTCTATTATTTTTAGAAAGTGTTCTCTGGTAGGTATTTTCTTATTCAGTAATTATTAGAAGTACAGATCTGTTCATACAGAACTTCAAATAAAGAAGTTAACCATATTAATTTGATCACTCTCAGCGCTGGGGACAGCATAGACCCGCCAACACAAATTGTTCTTTTGCTCCACAACCTCCAAATTCTGAATATTTTGTATTCCATTGATTTATCATACTAAAATACCACAGCTTGACTTCACTTCTGGTTTAAAAACTGTCTGTACTGAAATAAGAGTTAGAAATGAAACCTAAGCATGAGAGACTTGCTCTGTTTCTTCACTGTCAAATCTGTTGATTGCAGTGACTACAGTAGATTTTATCTTCACATTTGGAGAATGAGTGTGTCAACATGAATAAGTGATGGGTCTTATTTTCTTTTTATTAATTTTATTTTTTGCTAAGTGTCACTGCCAGCATGGGATAGCTTGTAATGACCACTAATTTCATGGTCATCTGCAAAGTCTTAATTTGTGATAGCAATAAGAAAGCTTTTAACAGCCAGATCTATTTGTAGGTCCCTTGACAGATCTTCTTAAACCCACAAATCTGAGCATTTTTCAAAAGAGAGGGTCATTTTTAAATAGTGTTCTGTTTCAAAGATGTAGTTTAAAACTGCCGAAATAATAATTAATATTTCAATATTTAGATTTTAAATTTTTCTCTTTTTTTTTCAAATGCTACAGCTAATGTTTTATGGTTTTAGTATAATGAGGGTGAAGTTGAAATGAGACATATATGATTGAGGTTTGCAGCTGACCTTTCTAACATTTTTAATTTGCAGAAATTCTATGTTGAATTTTATCACCAACATGTGATGGGAAGAAATACCAGAATTTCAACAAGATAGGAAAAACACCTAACCTGGCAGACTGTGCATTGAGCTGACAAGGTTAAAAACTAAGAAAATTTGGCTAAGTGGTGGTTGCTGATTAAACATGAAAGGACAATAAATGTGTAATATTATAATGGTGGTTTTATATACAACATTTTAAAGGAGAACTGCAGTTTAATGAAACCTCAATTTAAACACCAAAGAATTAATTTCTTGTCTTATTCTTCCCTTCCTAAATTTACAGGTGCCAAATAAAATTAGAGCCTTTCTTTGAACATTTTAAAGATTTTACTACTTTTGGACTGCCTGGATACTTGCTTTTATTAATATTTTATCCTCCCTCTTCCCTTGAATTGCATTTTTTGTGGCAATGCTTTAATTAAAAGGAGCTGAGAAGCAGAAGAATTGTTCTTCAAATCTTCAACTGAAATAAAATGGGGTTTGATGCTGTCGACGTAAGACTGAATGGTTTACTCTTGAGGTTTAATTTATATCAATTATAATTGACCATCCTGCAATTATAACATGGATAAATGTTACGGAGAGTGTAACTGCTGTGATTTTTCATACCCAGGACTGTGTCGTTTGCAGAGTCTTTAATGTTGTGTAGCTAAATAGGTATTAATATGGTGTGGTAACAGCCACCTATCCAATTCAGGTTGCAACATGCCATCCTCACTAACTCCTATATGTCCTTCTTGCAGGGGAGTAAAATGAAGGGAACATAAATACATCTGACAAAGTCATCAGGGATTAGAAAACAGAATCCAGCAATAAATATGGTAATTAGGCAATTTGAGACTTAAAGCACAGGGTTCTTTGAAAATGCAATTTTGGGACTGAGAACCAGCACTGAAATTTTTACCATTAAGGAGAATTATGATAGAACTGAAAGTTTTTAATGACATTTAAACATTTTTTTATTAGGAATTTAATAACTTTTCTGCTCATGCTAGGGAAATTTTAATGATGAAGCTACGTATAGAGAGCTTTCTGTGCACACCCATCCTCCCTGCTCTGTCTAATCTCCAGCAGATGAATTTAGACACCTCCAATATTCTTTCCATTGCGTATGATGATGGGGGACTGCTTAGCTAGCAATGAGAATGTGGAGTTTCATGATTAACAGTAATTTTGGACAGATAACACAAACTAATTTCATGTATTTGATAACCCTAAGTAAGCTTTGTGATTTTTCAGTATTATGTTCCTCATTAATATCTACATACATTTTTGTGGTCAGTGTTTCCCGTTATGATTACATGGTAACAAAGCTAATATATTGAAGATTTTTAAGTAAGTGCTTCCTATTAAAGAAGGCTTGATGACTTTTTAAATTGGAATTCAAATAACCGAAGATGCCAAGTCTAAATGCATGACAACAGTAAAATTTTTTTACATCCATGAGATTTTTCTGCCATGTCACTCTACTCCTCCCCACTTTCCAGTCTGCTATCAGCTGCTTAACTGCTCCTCAGCCCATGGGGAAATCACCTGGTCTTTCAAGCAATGGCAAAACTCAAATAAGAAATCTGTGCATGGCACCTTGGGGGAATGTATGATGTTAATTCAGTCTTGGTGATGAACCATAAATTCTATGTCACACTTGTGGGGACCAAACCAAGAAATTTGCAGACTTGCACTCTTTCAATATTTCAGAGTGTGAAGGGGTGGTAGAACCTTTTTCAACTGTATCTGCAGCAGTTTTATGTTTAATTAGGGACTGTTACAGATCACTAATAAAAGAATAATGAAGCAAGTCTCACTGTAACTTGCAAAATTATTAAAACTAGCCTTGAAAGCTGAGGCAGATGGAGGCAGCTGAGGCAGAGGTAGATAATGATCTATGCTGGGCATCAATTGCATTTCCCCTGGGCTTGGCTAAGCAGAATGTGAGGTTCTCCAGCCTGGGAAGCCCTCCCTTTCAGCATGGCAGGGCAGCTGTAGTGCCACAACATCCTAATTGTTGCAGGAACAGTAAACGCAGGTGTGATGGTATAAAATCTGTATGTGCAAATGAGGTGTGCTGTGCTGCTTTTAAAACTGTGCAATTTAATATGAACACTCTGAACTGCTTCCTAGACCCTAAATCTGTGCACAGAAAGTATACAGATACTCAAACAAAAAGGTCAGGAAGTTTTGAACCCTTTTACCAGAGGCAGGGTAACCAGTATATCTGTCACCCCAAAATATTTCCCATGTTGTTGCAGTGTAGGAGACAGGATGGAGAGAATTACGTGCTGATAAAAGTTAATGAATACTTTGTGTATGCCTCAGAGAACAAGCCCCCTTGATTTTTAAATCTCTTCTGTGTCACTTCAGCTCCCCAGACTGATCAGTATCTCTCAGACAAGGCTTTGTCATTGGAGTGCAGCCAAAGCATATTTTGGCATAGGCAATACTAACAATCTGTCACTCTGTGGATAAATAAACATTTGCATCATTGTGTGTTTAAAAACTAATCCTGAAAGGCATTAAGTTACATTTGCAAATGTCCTCAGTGTCAGTCTGGGTATTCCTGATGTCCTCAAGAGTACTTTCCAATGAGCTCCCTTTCCTGCATTGTGTGATTACTGTCTGAGCACTGGGGGATATTCACTCTTTAGCTACTTTTTTTTTAATGTAAAAATTCCCAAACTGAGCCATGTCAGTGTCACTCAGCTATCTTTGCTGTCACTGCTTTTGTGCAAAGTTCACACAAAGCTAACAATGATCTCAACTGGACAGCAAATCTACAGCCCACCTGATATTTTTGGATTGCCTTTTCACGTGAGCAGTGCAGCTCAAAGCAGATGGAACAATACAGAGATGAGAGGAAATACTCCTGTTGTGTATATATCTTCTGCAGCATTACAGTGTCCAAAGGGGCAGACCAGGCTTTTCCATTAAAAGGGACCATTGACCTTAACGCCTCAACACATTTCAAAGCCCTAAGTAAACCCATCCATTTTTATCATGAGGTCATGTATTGCCTTGCAATCATGGTGCCTTTTTGATTTTTGATGTTTTTAGGTAAATACTTTACAGTAAGGATAACAAACCCAGAAAGAAGTGAAACAACATCAATCCCAGAGAACATTTGGCTTCCTGGAATAAATCCTTGTAAGCTGGTACACTCCGATCTTGTGCTGCATTTTGTCCCTCAATTTTAGCAGCATTGCAGTTTGGATTGCTATATCCTACTGTCTCTGTGGGACTTCAGGTTCATAAACCAGTGAATGAATTATATTCATGCATTTGTTTAGTTTTATCGTCTGTGGCAGATAGGATAAGGAAAATAACTTTGTGTAATAAGGAATCTGTGACTGATGCTGTGTAAATTTGAAATACATAAGTCATGGCTGGTCCTGTGTGTGCAACTGAGCCCAGTTTGGTGTAAAGAAATCACAGAAATGCACTGATTTGTGGCATTTTTGCAGCCTGTAACTACAGCCACACTTTAGGACTATTTCCTTTTTCTTGGTGCTTCCTAAAGCTTCTCCACTCTCTCTGATGTTGTTTGTTCCCACTCAGCCACACATCTGCACCTCCTTTCTGTCTGTAGAAGAGGGCAAGAGCTGCTGCAGGACCCAAGTACACGTCCCCAAACACGTGTCTCTTGTCCCAGCTTTCCAGTGGAGCTGGATCTAGGTGGAAAAGCCTTTTCCATGAGCAGCTGCACTCATCCCCCGTTTGAGAAAAGGTTCTGCTTTGGGGAACAGCAGGAATGGCCACAGCTGGTCCCTAGAGAGACCCTGGAGCCCAGGGAGGGCCCCATGCTATAGCAGGAGGATATTTCTTGCAGGAACTGTGACCATGGAGAGTCCTGGCAGGATCAGCTGTCCCTGAAGAGCTGTAGCCTGGGGAAGGGTTTGCACTGGAGCTCTCTTCCCTGTTGCATGCCACAGATTAATTCTGTGTGTTCAGTACCATGACAATTATCAGTGGTGACAGGTTACTGTAGGGGCCATGATATCTCGAGTGGGAACCCCAGTGGCATTTGGGAAAAGTCTAAGGGATATTTTGAAGTTTAAATTTGGCGCATTTTCATTCTACTTAATATTACTTAATTACCTAATAACAGTTTTTCCATCACAGAGACCAGCTGAGCCAGAGAAATAGCAAAGTGATGTTGGGGTTTGGCTATGATGCATTGAGAATTGTAACTGCAACATTTGGACTGGCTTGTTAACACAGTTTTGACTTCCTGAATGAGATTTAAAGTGCACACAAGATGAGATGTTCCCATTTGACTCTAAATACTGACAAGAGGTTGTTTATTTCTTTTTTGATTCTAATCTATAGTTCCAGGATTCTGTGACATTGTGCCATGACTTTGCTGTTGAAGGCTGGCTCATTGCTGGAAAGTCAAACCTCAAACTCAAAAACTCTATCTCTAAAGAAGTGAAAAATATATGTACTAATACAATGTATTTTATAGCAGTTCCTGGAATATGAGAGTTTGGAAGCATGGTAGTCTGCCTGGAGGCCAACATCCCTTTCAGTTCATATAATACAATTAATCCTGTGCATTTTCCTTGATCTCCAGGCATTACTCCAGCTATTTGTCATGAGGAGAGTAACACAATCCCTTCTGACCAAGCCCAAATCATCCCAGATTTTATAGGCTAAGACCAACACCTTGGTTGCTAACTGGAAGGTAAATGGGAAGCAGCAAGGACTGTGGGTTTCTAACTTTACCACGTCTCCAATGAACCAAGCTGCATCCTGCCTTTGCTCCAGTGCCCGAGCAGTCCCAGAGCAGGGTCCCCAGTGGAGCAGATTTCAGCAGCCTCACTACTTTAGTTTAACTGGAGGAGGAGCTGGTCAGTTAAAATTAAAAAAAAAACAACACCCACATCACATATTGCTGTGTATGACTTAGATGTTAAGGATGGGATTAGAATTTGCAAGAGCTAAGACTCTTCAATATATTTGCATATATTATGTAAATGTCCTTGAAAATATATTGACATAATTAAACATGTGAACTCTGTAATTTGTGGTACAATCTCTTACACTGAGAGTGATTCTGCACGAAAGCTGGCAAAGTTTAGCTTGAAAATATGCATGGTAAATGTTTGTATAATTAGCCAGACACACAAAGTGTAAGGTTAATTATTTTAATTGATTAATTTCAGTTGTGTAGACCAATTCTTAGAGTAATTACTTGACAAATCTTAATTGATTAGTTTATTTTTTTGAAGGCATTATTAAAGCTACCATTCCCTGGGGGGATCTTCATTTCCAAGAGAAATATATAACATTTATAGCTAATGTCCTGGACACTGGCACAGCACTTGCTGTTCAGGGACAAAGCACTTCCAGCCCTGGAGGTTTTCTTACCAGCCAGCATTAAAGGTGTTCAGATGAACAATGTGGAAAACAGCTGCCCCTGCAGACAGTAATCCTCTAATATCCAAGCACTTGTCTGAGCCTGGAAATGGCTGAGGAAAGGAGCTGCTGCTGCAGTGGCATGTGTGCAGAGGATGTGGAAGCATGGAAGGCAAAAGCTGTATTTTCTGCGTAGGAGCAGTCTGAGCTGCATAACTTTACTTAAAATGTAAGGTTTCAGGGAGCTTCACCAAGGAAACAACACTTTTCTCAGCAAAGTCATCAGGAAAATATTCCAACTATTTTGGTGGTAGCAGCATTTTGCCTAAAATCTTTGGGTTGCGGCTGCATGTCTTCAAAAATCAAGGCTGTGATCTGCTCCATGGATATTTGTGTGTGTGACTATATACTAGCTAAAGAGGTAGGATAATAAAGTTTCTGGTTTGCTTTTGCTGTGATTGTGTTAGGTCCAAGTTTTTTACATCTTTAAACTAATGTTTCTGAAAACACAGAGTTCAAAAGCCAGTTCTACACAGGAAGGTTGATACTTTGTTCACAGTGGTTTTAGTGTTAGTGAGATTAACTCATGGGTTAGAAATAGTGAACCTGCTAATTTAATTCCCCCCACCACAATCTTCCTATCAAAATTTAACATTCTTGTCCCAAAAACAAAGACCTTACAAGAAAGAAATTGACTTGGGAAATGTATTTATTTCAAGGAGGGTTTTTTTTTGTTTTGTTTTTTTTTTTTTTTTTTTTTTTTTTTTTTTGTGTTTTTTTTGTGGTTTTTTTCATTCTCAGAAGTAACAGGATAATGTACTGAAAACCAGGGAGGAAAAATCAATCTGAGGCAAAAAAGCAAGCATGAAATGCTGTAGCCCAAGTGGATAAAATGAGATATAAGCAACTGAAAACAGAGACTTAGCATGGGAACCGTTAAGCAACCTTATCTCTCTGTGTTGCTAGCAGCTCCATCTGTTACACACAGTAAAAATACTGAAACCAGAAAAGCAAACACAGCAACGATCAACTTTATTTATTGAAATAAAGATGCATAAAACAACACTCCTATATCAAAATGTCCTAGAGGAAGAAAACCAATCTCACCAACATGGTTTCCCAGTACTGGAAGAACTATGAAGGGAATTGCTGGAGGCAGAGAGCTGCTTTTTGCAGGTAGTGATACACCCTGAGATACAGAGGACAGAAGGGTTTCTAACACAACAGAGGCTTTATATAATTTTTTTCAATTTGCATTTTCTATAGCTATATTAGAGACCCTGGCTATTCTGTTCTCTTTTTTTGAAATTAATTGTTCTGAAAGTATATTGGTCAAAGCGATTTACTGTTTCCCTAGGAGATTATAAAGAGGGAATCTATTTTGATGGTTAATCATTAAATGGAGTCCTTTCCACTTCCAGGAACAGAACAGCTCCTAAAAGAAACAGTGACTGAAGTGAAATGCTCTGTATTCATGCAACCTTGACTTGTAAATAAGCTGAAAGTCATGAAAGCAATGGCACATGTGAGTCAAGTACTCTCTGAATAAGCAACTGGAACCATTTTGTTTGCCAACAGTGAATCGGCCCAAATGGCACCTTAGGAAACAGGATGTTATCATCTGAGTGATCTAAAATATATTTTCTGCTATGCCTGCTGCAGATGACAACATTTTTTGTTCTGTGCATTCCTAGGTTTCAATTACCTAAATTGAAAATTAATTTATGATGTCAATAATCATACAAAAGTATAATTTTTGTTGTTTTTTTTTCTGTAAAGAAGGAGTCAACACTGTAGTTAAACAGACTGATCTAACTCCCTTCAGCCGTGTTGAAATGAGGATGCAGAACCTGTAATAAGCATTGATACTTCCATTTGCAACACCTACTGAAGATTCCTTCAATCAAGGATTTAAATCAAATGAAGTCTTTGCCCAAAGCAAAAATCAGTCCTACAGAGACAAATCTATCATTGCATTTGATTCAGGCAACAGCCCTTCTTCTGATCAAAAAAAAAAAATCATTTTCCTTTTAACCAGTTCCTTTCTCACCCAGATGGTGTTGGTGTTTTTATAAAATACCACATATAATTAAGCTAAATTTTATGGCATCTGCTTAGCTGAAGCAAAGTTAGTATTTTTTTTGCAGAAATATACAGTCAAAGAAATGTATGTGATTTAAATGTTTGCAGGACTAATGCTTATGTGTTGATGTATGTATCCTTTTCCAGAGAGTTTTTAAATAGAACCTCTGAAAAGGTCTCTGAGTTCCAGTAAAACACACCAGAATATGCTGAATTACTCAGCTGCATCACCAAGCATGGCAAGTGTGTGTGGATATGTATGTGTTTGTGTAATTTCTATCAAATAAAAAACAGGAAGTAAAAGGGGTGAGGCTCTGCTACACCAAACAGATGCCTAACTGTGATAACCCTGCTGACCACTTCACTGAACTTTCCATCTAGAACCCAGGTGCAGTCTTGCAATGAGTCCAGCTCTCCACACCCCTGGGATGTTGCTCTGAAGGCACTCCATGCTCCTTTCAGTCTCCTGGCACTGGCTCCTATTCACCACAAAACAGGCTCAGATACCGCGCTGCGACTGAACCCCAGCCTGATTTCCCTGGAATGTGTTCCCAGCCTGAAGGGGCTCTGAAGCTGCCTGGATGCTCACAGACAGAGCAGTGCCATGACACACGGCCATGCTCTGTCCACAGAGGCCCCTTCTGTTCCATGATGAGCACAATCCTTGGTGTGGAGTTGGCCCACACCAGGGAGAGGTTGCCCACAGATTGCCCTGGCAATGGCTTGGGGCCAGCACAGAGCAGCTGTTGTGGGCTTGAACATCTTGTGCTGAGGACAGGGGCTTGGAGAGGGGGAATTAGATGTATGGATAAAATCCATGTTATCACTTTGCTTACTAGTACCAGAAGAATTGTCTCTAGGAGGTTTTATCTAGACACACAACCTGAAAGATATGAGCCAGCTCTTTTTACATGCAGCTTCTGAATCAGTAAACTACAAAGACCACTTAAAAATGAAAGTTGGGACTTTGCTTCCATAGCATTTTCCCTTCTCAGCAGCATGAATAAATACAAACAGTTTTACTCTCTATTATATCATCAGCATTTGGCTGTGCTTGCTCCTGTCGTAATTCCTGCTCTATATTTTGGAAGGAACACAGCTAATGAATGATCTTTGTTGCCAGGGTTTCACTAATCATTTTCTGCTCTAGGAAGCTGCTGGGAAATGTGAATGTGCCACATTGCTCAGAAAGTCTTAATGCTCATATACTGCTTGTGTCAAGTACTGTGGTTGGTCTCCAGCAGCAAAGATCTGTCTGAGCTTACGTGGGTTGTGGAGGTTGCTAAAACTATTACCTTTTCTCCCCATTTCAAATATAAAGGCATATCTTTCTCGTGTCTTCCCATTGTGCCTGAGCTCTACAGATGCCTCTACTTCCCTGGCTTTAAGAGTTTGTGCTATTTGTTTGATGGTTTTTTTTTTTTTTTTTTTTTTTTCCCCAGCTATCAGTGATTCCTGGTCACTATAAAATTGTGAACTAATTTTTTTTTCTGAGATTGGTGTTCCTACAAATCTTCCAGGTATTCATTTAATAGAATGATATACATAATTTCCTGCACTCAGCTATGTATAGCCTGCTCCAGTTTTGTAGGGATTGGTTTAAACTTGACTTGTGCATCCATATCAGAGAAAATACCCCTTCAGATGCTGGTGAATCTATGGTGATAATTTAATATAAGTAGCTTTGATGTGATAGGAGGGAGGCAAGCAGAGAAATGATGCCTGTGACTTTGACCCCTTGTTGAACCTGTGGTGCCTGAGGGGAGACATCTCCAGTGCTGAGTAGTGCATAGGATCTGAGATGAGGTTAATCTCAACCCAAGTAAAATTTTAATGAATCTTTCCTAGTTTACTGCAAAATTTCAGGGTGTATGAACCCCACTTAGCATTTGCACAGACAGGCTCCTTCTCCTCAGTTGTCACATACACCACACTACATTTACAGAACTTTCAGCCTTTACCTTCCATTTCTAGGACAACTTCAGTCTGGGGACTGCCATGCTTATCAGATTTGTGGTCTTCTACCTTTATAATTCTCAGAGAGGTGAAGGGTCTTGGGTTGCTCTATTAATGAACTTGCCAGACTTAGTGCATGGAAAAGGATTGTAAATTGGTTTCTTTCCCACTGAGTTTGTTTTCCCAAGGACAGATACATTACAATTAACAGATACAGTACAGTTTTGCCTTTTCTTTTATGGTGGGACAGATACCAATGCAGTCACATGGATAACATCCACCTGGGTAGGAACAAGCCCATCTCTGTAGATCCCTGGGTCAGCCTAGTGCTGCTGGTATGAATGGTTACTGATGAGTGAAATGCAGCACTTTGGAGTCTCCATTACAGCTAATTAGTTTCACCACTGCTTTATTGGTTGTAGTTACTTTCATTTACAATATAGGGTACATTGACTTCTCTGCCTTTCTTTCTCAAAACAAAAAATTAACTTTTGTCCTTCCCTATGTTATCTGAAGGTAGGGACCACCCTTAGGGCAGATGCCAGTTGATGTCTGCCACCTAAGGTCCTGCCCTTGACGTTGATGTGATACTTGAAGATAATTCTCATGTACAAGTTCATATCAAATGAACCCTTACACAAGAGACAGAAGAACCTGGGGCATGACTCATGATTTTCAGAGCTGGTTTTATGTTTTACTTTGTTTATTGAGTCACTCTGTGTCCCTGAATTCTGACTGCTGCTTCAGGCATTACATACAGCATCTTTTGGTAAAGTTCTGTTTCCCTTAGTGACATAAAGCTTTTGAAGTCTTTCATCACTAACACAGTCCAGCTGCACTGAAGAATGGTCTCCAAGTCATTGCAAAGTACTGATTCATGTTGATTTTTTCCTGTGGTATTATTCTTCTGTTTAACTTCCTCATTCTATTGCAAAATTCGAAGATGTCCCAGCTTTGGGCGTACAGTGCTCTGCTGAGAACCTTTACAGGTCTTGTGGACAGATGGTTCCTGGTTTCTGGGATTGCAACAAGGCACTTCATAGGGTGTTAACATTTACTGCCACAGATAGTGAGAAAATTGCTTTCTGTTTATCTTTATCTATAATCTTATTTGTGAGAAAATAGTGGCTCAACCTTTTTAACCTTCTGAACTGCTTTCAGACAGCTGCTATGTTTCACTGTCTTTCTTTTTTATAATCAACGTGTTCATGAAGTGTTATCTTCTGTTCCCAAACACAATTTCATTCCTCAGACTACTGTGAGTAAGTTCAAAATAGAAAATATTTGATCTCTGCCTGTATGAGTAACAAACATAATATTCATCTATCACTGGTCACAGTGAGTGCTGGATATACAAAATGAGGATTTCTTTTAAATAATGGATTCAGTTTGAGGAACGTGAAATATCTGTTATATTCTTTTCACTCTGAAATTCCGCTTTGGATCAGGGTAAGTAAATCATCTTTAGATTAAATGACATAAATACTAGTAAAATGAAAAAAAAATTGAAAAGAAAAAGCATTGCTGCACATATACAAAATTTATAATAGGCTAGACTTAGGCTAATTTTTTTTTAGTGTCCAGCATTTTTTATTCTGTTTTGCCTCTCTGTATGTTTATTAAGTTATTCCTAAAAGGTTAAATAATGCTGCACCAAAATATTGTGGGTTGTGTACATCACAGTATATCACAGACCAGATGCTCTACAGATGTAAATCAAGAAGGATTCAATGGCATCTGCAGAGCAGTATTGGTTTATTAATCAATATATCAACTGGAGATCTGTCACTTTATATGTAGAGATACATAAAAGAATTATAGAAAGTATGTTCATTGAGTTGTCAGGTTCCTGACACTTGAAAAGGAGAGCTGATAGATGAGGTATGAGTGTCCAGGTGATTTCATGGAACAGCACTTTTATTTTACAATTGACAGCAGAGAGAAACAAATTCAGCAAAGATGACTTCTGCTCAGAGGTTTAATCCTGACAAGAAATGTGTGAATATATTATATTATGTGTACATGCATGCAAATGTGTCTTTAGAGTGAGGACATGCACGTGCATACATGTGTGTTATGCAATGTATATATAATATCAGTTACAGTATCTGCTTCCCTTACAGCTGAACTGGGAACATGAGCAGGAGCAGAAAATGTGTGAAAACAGCTGTATCCAAAGAATCCCTCTCCTCTCCTGCCTGCAGGTCGCCAGTGTTTCCTAGGGCCTGCACAAGCTACAAAGTTTTGCATTATTTAAGAGAAAGGCACATAAATCCCTCATGAGGATTCAACCCGAATGTGTTCTTTAAAGGGAGAGGTTGATGATGCTGATGCTTGATTGTACTATAAAGCTGTGCATTTTCCATGCCAGCAGAGTATGTGCACTGAGCAGTCATTCAGTGCCTCAAAAACATCTGTGGAAAGACACCTGATTCAATTTAATCCCTAACCTTGCCTGGATTTTTGCAAGGCTTTTCATGTTGAATACAATGGACTCTTCAGCTTCTTTCCTTAAACCCTTGGCAACTCTACCAAATACTCTACTGCCCATATCTACTGGGGGATATCAGTTACAACAAAGAATACAAAATGAACTGAAGTACTGCTAACCATCCACAATAAGCAAACAGGGACTTGGTCTATCAGGATTCTTTAGCATTTGCTATATGCCAGGACATTCATGATACCTCCTGGGTGGAGAATGGATTGGAGGTGACACTGAGGCACCAAGCTTAAGGATGGCCAGCACAGCACATTCACCACAGCCTGCTACAGGTGCAGCTCTAGCTTAGCAGCCCTCTTTTGTGTGGTGCCGTTCGACACGCTGCTGAGAAAACTGCACAGACCATTCTGAGGCTGCCAGAACCCAAACTTTACTTTGGGGGCCAAGAAGTCTCTTGGCTTCCGGGGTCTGTTTGAGGTGACTGTCATTGTCACATGTGGGTGCAGTGACAGAGGTGTGTTCTTCCTGCCTGTTTCCAAGACAGTGGTTCCGCTGACTAATCAGTGAGTTTCTGAAATGGCTGTTTTTGTACATTTTCTGCTTGGAGATTAAGCTGAGTAGAATGACAGGCCTTGTTCTGCTCTCAGCTCAACATGAGGGAGGCAAAAGACGTGGGTGGAAGAATCAGGAACTGAAGTCTAAATCAAGAGGGAAGACAAGTTTTGAGATGAGCTGATAAGTGATACAGCAGGTTATGAGCAACTAGGAAAGGAGGATGGAGGAGCACAAGAAAGGCCATCTCAGAATGATTGGTGAGTGCTCACTTTTTTTGGAGGGGTGTTTTTTTGGCTCGTTATGACCTCCCCTCTCTGCTGCATTGCTAGGACATCTCAGAACAGATGTCCAGTTCACCATGTCCAATACTAGATTTGATGTACTAAAGCCACTGAGCACCAATGCATGGCAGATCCTGTTTATGTGCTGGACTAAATATGTCCATACTTCCTAGAAACTGATTCATCCACATGGGGAGAAGAAAAAACATTCACCAACACTGCAAGGATTTGAAAACTAAATTAATATCAATAGAGTGAAAGTGGCTTAGGTTGGAAAAACTTAAATACTCCAGCAATCAGTTTGAAAGGTTAATAAAGACAGACCCATGAAACCATCTTTATGGAGTAAGGGAGTTAACAGAGAAGTAACTCACTAGTGACACAGAGATAAGTCACTTGCCTATCAGCTCATGATGTATTCATCAAGCCATCTCAGCTTAGACATGCTCAGTAAACCTTTATCTTCTTAGAGCTTTACAACCTATGCTGTCTGTTTTGGCTGTTTTTTCAGCACCTCCTGATTTCTGAGGAGTTACAGAGAAGAATCTACTCCAGTCTGTGACCTGGTTGTTTATATTGTAGCTAGAGGTCACCTCTATGCTTGAACAGAATCCTTATCAAGCTAAATACTCTTTTTTTCCTCGGGCGTCAAAGTTTTGGCATGGTAAGATAACTTGAGTTGAAAGTTCATATTGATATGAACTCATATGAGTTAATATTCATATAATAGGCAGCATAGAAACAGGAAAAATAATTTGTATCTATTGTTTTCCCATTACTAGAATCCCATTTTGTTTATGGACACTGGAAGTAACCAGCTCCACTCAGTGGTAATAGTAGTGATGTCTCTTCTAAGATTTAACCATAGTTACTAGAGTGTAAATCTAAGTTATACACACCAGGGTGAAAATTGTTGTGGTCTCTATAGATTTCCACAGCAGATACAGGCTTACCCTGCAGCAAAACAAAGCAAATAATTAATAGCCTAGAGCAATCTCCTCCTGTTGGACCATATTAAAAGAATGAGGAGAACTGCAATTACTGTTAGTGGAAGTAGTATCTACCCACATTCTGATATTTACTCCTTGTTCTTTAGGTGACTCTGAATGCAGGATTGGACATAATCTCTGAGGCTCAGCAGTCGCCTTTGCATGAGAGGTGAGGGAATTGATTTTGGCCAGTGCTGCTTAAAAATCACTGGCTGCCACATGGAAACTAGGGACTATGATCAGGATGTGGAGCTGACACTGCAGGGGTATGTGTGCCACCCAAAATTTGGTGCTCTCCTTTAGCCAACCTGCTTTGAATTTTTAGCTGGAAGGTGAGGGGAGACAGGAATCATTGTAATGCAGTATTAACCACTTGTATAGAGATAACATGTTCAGCTACAGAGCTTTTTGCTCAAGACTCTCAGCCATCACAATTTAAGGAATTCCCTTAAATCCTGTGAGCTACATTAGGTAACTGGACAACTATTTGCAGTAAGATAAGCCTGGCACTCCTGATGTTTGTGGTATTTCTTATGCAGGCAAGGACTGCAAACACAGAGTTTACCTGTTTATCTCTGGTTATATTTAGTAATCTTAAAAGATGGTGAAACTCAATGATAACAGTCACACTATGAAACCATATTCTTACTAAAAGGTAAAATGTTTTGTGTTTATCTGATTGAGATGGAACAGCTCCAGCCCAAGCTTGTCTGTGACTGGAATAGGATATATATTTACTTTCTGTCATAAGCTTTGTAGTGACCTGCAAACAAGAGTCAAAATGCTGTTCTCCTGCATGTGGGAGGTTAAGCCTTCTTCCTTGAGCACTGTGCAGGGAGCATGCAGTAATGCTCATGCATTTTACATTGGTATCAGCAGGGTTTTGTTTCTCCACCATGCTCAAAACAGAGCTGCAATGGCACCTCTGGGTCAGAGAGAACCAAGGGCACAGCCAGGCTGGAAGGAAGGGATATGCCTGCTCTAAGGGCATTGCAGAAGAAAACCTGAGGCAAAATGATCCCACAGGGACATGTAGGGAAATCCAAATGCTGATCAAGGGAGGCTCTGACCAGTCCCTCAACTGGTCTGTGGAGGGCTAGGGTCTTTGACTCATTTCTGTGAGCTTAAGATGTGACTGTGACCTGACATATCTCTCAGGTATGATATTTAATTTGCTGAACCGTGTGTTAACTACTTAACTACGAGCTTCTATTCAAAACTGTATAAATATTATTATAAAATGATCCTTTTGTGTCCCTTCCAAGTCAGAATATTCTGTGATTCCATGAGTCTGTGATATTATCTGACATAATTTATTTTCAAAACTTTTTACTAATATGAAGTAAATCAGAGTAAGTCAGATGAAACTCCTCTATGCAGTATAGTCATAAAAACAGTGAAAGAGAAGAATCATAATTTGCTCTGTCAAACTTCCATGATTGGATTTATCCAACGTAAGTATGGGTGACAGTCTTGGATTCAGAGTGCAGCTTGCAGGGGACTGTCAGCACATGCACACAAAAATGTGAGTGCAACACATATACTCACACAGATGTGTATGCACACATATAAATCTTTCCTTGTGTGTGTGACTGTGTGTCTGTGTGCACATACATATCTATAGAGAGAAAAGGAAAGAAATTGAGTACATTGAGCAAATAATTCAGTTCTCCTAAGATCCAAAAATGCCCTCTGGATGTGTTTGCCTCTCTTTGCTAAGTACTGAGAAAATCTAGGGAGGCTGAAAAAAGGCTATTTTTAGTAATACATTTCCTAGCTTGTGCTACTAATTCTGAGGTAATTTACTACACTGAAAGGTGTTTGGGATTTAATTAACTTGGCTTTTAATTCTGATTGTTTGCTTTGTTCTCTCTTCCATTGTGGGCAGGGAAAACGAAGTGTGGACTTTCACCTTTATTACCAATCAGTGCCCAATCACTTCCACTTTTGCATTCTCAGACATGTACATAGAGCTTCTGTGCAAGAATACATACATTTCTCCTGAATTCAAAACTCTTTTTGTTAGCAGAAAGAACTGAATAAACAACAATTCAGGGAACCTTGTCTGCTTTGAAAAACAATATATTTCATACCGTCTCTGTTGCTTACATTTCAAACTATTCCAGTTCAATTCTGCCTTTAAAACTTATTATTTAACAGATTTCTGGTCTTAGTCTGGGGGATCTGCTAGTCTGAGGTCCATGCAGAACACTTCATTATTTCTACATAAAAATGGCTCTCAGTGCAGCAAGGCCGAGCCAAACATGGGAATTCACACCACCCAAACCTCCTTTCAACTCCAGCCAGTCCAGACTCGTTTTTGCATACTTTGGCAAGCCCCAAATGCAGAAGATTGTTTGTCTTTCCACAATAGGCACAGTGACACTGAGTACACAACAGGGCACCTTCTCAATCTTTTTTCTACTTCATACATTGTTGACATTTTAACCTCTTAATTTAAAGCCTTCATCTGAGATGACTGCTTCTCCAAGAACGAGGAATATTTGCCTAGTTCTGCCAAAGGCTGTTGATATTTAATACAGAAAAATTGTATTGATAAAACATTGCTTAAAGCAATGGCAGTATCTACCTGTTGACAAAATTGTTGTAGTACTACCTCTTAAAAGAACAGGATAAACATAATTGCATTTAGTGACTATTTGACACATGAAAAAAAAAGGTGTTTAGTTGCCCCTTTTCCTAGTATCAGGGCAGAATTAGTCACAGGAGGGCATTGCAAGAGGCTGAAGAAAGAATTTAATCCTCTTGTTCCTTATTCATAGCATTCAGCTTGTTATTCAGAACCTGGTATGTTGGTGAGAATACCTATTGATGAATGTTTCAGTTTTGTGGAGTTTTAGCCAGGTAAATTGTGTTGAATTGTATAACTGTTAATGTTTAACTGAAAAAGTCCAATTTCTTCCAAATCTGAGTGTTGGAATCACTCCCTGATCTCACATCAGCTTTCTGTGTACAAATGGTGCAATGCTGCTCACATTATCCATTATCCACATTATCCATAAGTGGTGACACTTCCATGCAGCCACTGGACAAGATTGACTCTTCCTCAAGCCAAAATTTTAGTTCTGTGTACAGATCTGCATCTTATTTACTCCCCACTCCAATTCCCAATTTGCAGACGATCCTTCTGCAAGAGACTGAAAGAAGAAAACCTTAATTTCAAGATTGCACTGGATTTAGTTCACATCAATATAGGCTCTTTGACTCAGAGAGATTAAATACTGGGCACTGCTATCAATAAATAATTGTATCTTCCACATGCCCTTTCCTTGTAGATGTAGCTTCCATTTGGCCTCTGTTAGAACATAGTCCTGTCTTTGGCTATGCTGTATTTTTGTTTCTCCACCAGAGATATTGAAGTGTACGTTACTGCCTGAACAGAAATTGCTCTCAGCATTGCTTGAAACAGGCTCTGCTTGCTAAGTAAACAGTTTGTACTAGTTACCACTAGTGTAAAATGATAACAGACTTTTGAAAACTAATCTAAAGCAAAAATGGCTTCTTGAGATCAAAGTCCAGATCATGAACTTCATTCATTTTGCTTTTATATACCAGGAATAATGACTCATATTCTCTGTCTCTGTTTCTTTTCACGCACCACAGTAGGATGTCTCATTTGCAGCCAAAAAGAGAATAAAGACCACTGAATGGCAAATTAAATTATTGAAATTCAGTTTCTCTGCCTTTCCTCAAATTTGCAAAACATTTTTGCTAACATAACACTTTAAAATCTACAGTATATATTTTGCCCCATTTGTAGGTGGGCTTCTTTATTAAGTCACAAAACACTAACTGCAGTATCCTATAATAATGGTCTTAAGTGTGGCAGTAAATTGGCAGGAAATTATTGTAATTTCCCTTCTTGAAAAAAAACAGGCAAAACCATCCACAAATTCGTGTTTGTTTGAAAATACCCAAACTCCTTCTTTTTTTCCATTTAAGGTCTCTATTTCCCACTCTAACATTGCACACCACTTATTTGCATTACACATCCTGTTTTTCAGAAGTTACATATAACATTATAGTTAAAAAATATGAACCAAAAGCTTTTTACAAAATTATTAAATTCCCTCTAGAATTACATGTCATGACACAATGTAAGCAACCACCCTATTTTCATCTTTCAAAACAACATTCCAGCCTGGCACAACGTTAGCCTGCAGGAAATATATAGGACATCAGCAGAGCTGGCAGCCTGTTGGGACCATGCTTCCTCAGTTTGCTCAGTTTGCAGTGTTCACATTGCTTTAACCTTTGTACTTTTCCACAAGTGCATGAGGGATTTGAAACCTCTCACACCCTCCACAACCACATATTGTCAACCCACGGAAGTCTTTGCCTCTCTGGTTACCAAGCTAATGGAAGAGGAAAGGTAGAATGAGGAGTGGGTGAATGAGCCCTCTGCTCAGATTTGAACGACAGGGAAGAGGAAAATGCTTTGCCTTGGGAAGAGTTAATCCTGCCTAGACCAGCCTAGCATGACTAGCTGCGTCATGGTGACTTCCCTCGAAGCACTGAAAAGTTTGACAACACAGTTTGTTTAGGGCTGTGTCCAAAAGCACAGTCACACCCTGTCAGGAGCTGCAAGTGTCAGCTTTCCTTCAGTGCCAGCTCTCTTTGCAGTCCCAAGGGACCAACAGGGAGAGAATCCCCTGGTAAGGCAGAGCTGGAGCAACAGCAAACACTGAGACAAGGTTTTATCACCTAATAGTTCATTTTCAGACTCTTGATTCAGAAGCATTTTTTTGGGTGTAGGCTTACAAAGAAGCAGGAAGTTCTGCTGAGTGTCAAAGTGTTCTTTCAAGTGCACTTCCCTCCCTAACAGGTTTACAAGTTTCCCATCAGTTCAGGGCTTACTTAGCTCTAAAACATGTTTTGCTGTAACAAAGTGGAAAACCTGAATTTGTCAAAAATGCAGTGCTTCCAGGCCTAACCACATTTTTAAGTAAGGTCTCTATTCTGTCATGTCTCTGCTGTTGCAATTTATCTTTATGTGCACGTTTCAGTGCTTGCAGAGACGGATTGTGTGTCTACAAGTGGCCTGGTTTTCAAAGACATGCTGTGGAGACAAAGGTTGAAACCCAAATCACTTCACAGCAGTCTGCAAGTCTGCCTCTCTCTTCAGAAGCTGTAAATGTGTCTAAAGCAAAAAGCAACAGTTCTCCCATCTGTAAATAATGGGCTTGGGTGAAATAGCTCAAATACCTGAAAAAATCTTTATTTAAAACAGAGAAGGATATTCTGGTTCTGGGCAGTAGCCTGGAATACTTTAGGGCTGGATTAGTATGCAGGAAGTAAAGAAATGAAAAGGCAAAAGGAGGTTTAAAAATGTCATTGCACAAACATGCATGCATATTCTCTCAGGCCTTGCTTGGTAGCTCAGTATTGCAGCAGGCAATGATAATGATACAATTTCATAGCTCCTCTAATCCCAGAGGATGCACAAAATGCTTGACAAACTTGATGTTCTTTATAAGCAATAGTCTGTGCCTCTCCTTCTCATCTGTAGAGGAGCAGAAAAGATTACAGTACAAATATAGCAAAATCTGGTAAGCTTAGAAGTAAGGGGAAGCAAAATATTCATTCAATAAATATACTAAAATTTGTATAATAAAGAAATTAAGACAACTTTACACTTAATTAGCAGACAAGCTAGAACTGTTCCATTTTGGTTTTGGGACAGCATGGTGGTAATAGAAAACAGAAATCACCTAGAAGACACATAGGCCATTTGTACACATAAATTTCTGATTCAGAAGAGAATATGGAGGTCTCTGATCTCATTACATAGCAGAGAGAGAAAGATACATCCCCGGTAAACTTTATTTATGAACCTTGTAATTTCCCCTACTATTGACTTTGCTTTTTGCAGTTTGCTTATTATCTTCTAAGTAGATTTTATTTAATTTAATGACACCTTATTAGAATCATGTAAAAATTCTCCTGAGGAAGGAGTCATCACATGTGAATGATAGGTTTTATTTGGGTGGGAAGGTGAGGTTCAGCAAATTAGGTGTTGTTTCTTGTTGAAGCCTCTAAAGACAGGCTGCCTTTAAAGGTTTCTCATTTGGGTGATGGGATTAACTCTAAGAGTAGTCTGTCTTTTCTCATAGATAGGGAACGCTGTCAGACTAAATGCATCATTTGCCTGCCTGACATCAGGCTCACAAAGTGCTCTCCTGCAACACAAATGACCAAATCCAATGAGCTTCTTGATTTGTATTAGAAAAATCTTAGTGCAGTTCTACCAGGCCAAAAGTAGTGTTCATAAGGTTAATATGTTCATATACCTCAAAATCTTTCAGAGAACTTCTTCCAACCCTTTACAGTCTCTGGAGCAACGCAGTCCAAAAGTCCAAGAAAGAACATCTTGTGCTTTGAAGATGCAGACCACACATCTGCTTTGCAATGTTATCATCTGTTGTTTCTGTGTGGCATATTTAAGCAAGTATCTTCAAAAGGTGTTTGTAATCTCAGTGACAATTTCTTGTGAGAAAAGAAAAAAGAACTCTTAATGTGTTTTTATTGTCAGGTTAACCACAGTCTATTCCAGGAATGTGAAGCAGGAGCTAAAGAGCATTGGGTATTTCACACAGGAAGAGTGCAGGGGTGGGATGCTGGCACAGATCCCCATGCCCAAGGAATGATGTCTGTGCAGAGGAAACTGCAAGACGGTGAAGCTGAGAGTGCTCAAATGAGCAGTGAGCAATGTTGATGCCTGTGCTGGGTGGTGATTCCTCACCTAGCCCTTTCCCAAAGAAGAGCTGGTATCCCAGGTAGAACACACACACAATAGCACAGCTTGTCAGTGGCTTAGGCTCACACCTCTAAGAAATCAGGTTAAAAATATTAGTCATGGGACCACCTGTGGCAGCTGCAATGTCATTTATTATTCAAGGTCTATCAGATGGCGCAGGCAAAGATGCTGTGGGCATCCTCAACATTGACAGACTGTTATCAGTGTTATGAACTTATATATCTCCTACAGGTTCTGCTATAAGTTGTGTTCCCGGTTAAATGGATCAGGCAAGGAAGTACATTTCCTAAAGGAATTGCAGTCTCCTATACCTCAAAAACTTCAGTCACAGAGGAAATATCCTATTTTGATGTGGTTCAAGAAGGTGGCAGGGAGAGGAGTAGAAACTTTATAGCAAGACCAGCTTGACTCCGAAGAGGGACTGTATGCTACATATTCAAAACTCTTTGGGGTGAAAAGCCCTAGAGAACAGTGAGGAAATGTTCTCAGTCTACATGTAGAAATTGTTAAAGGTGTAAGAGTGAGACATTCTGATAATCTCTGTATTATTTGAAAAATGATTCTTTTTATAATGCCTTTATTCCCACAACAATGCTACTGTTCCAATAGCTCTGTTGGAGTTACTGAGTGGTGAATTAACCCTGATACTGCTCTGAGAGAAGTGGAAGCTGCTGAGCTGAAGCAAAGAAGGTGGATAGACCTTTTCAAGCTGGAGAAACATCAGCTTAGTAGAGAGGAAGTGACTGAAAAAACAGGATAAGGGAGACCTAATAACAATTCCCTAAGGAAAACCGCTGGTCAGAACAATTAGCTATGAATCTAGGAAAAGCCAGAACTGAACAGAGAACAGAGGATTTATGTTAGTTATCTGGGAGAACTTTGGATGGGAACTAAAAGAATATTTTCCATTTCTAAGCAGATCCCTAAAAGAGGTGGCCAGGGCTGCCTCCCAGCTCCAGCTCTTCACTCTTCATAATGGCACATTATGGGACAATTGGAGCAGTAAGTATGGTGCAGTCATTATACCAGTCACAGCTATGCTCTGCAAATGTGACTCATGGAATATCTGGTTTCTAACACAGGCTGTGAAGGGATGCCCTTTTTTACCATGGTCAGGGAGGAGCTGACAGGCTCACCAGAGACTTCAAAAAACCTCAGCCTTTCAGTTAGCAAGGAGCTCAGTGCTCTCATGTACTCAGTTTTCTCAAGGGGAATGCCATGAAATATTGCACAGAGTAGTTATAAGACATTAGCTGCCATCTCATTTACAAAAAAAAAGTCACTCTTTTCTCTACTGCAGTTCACCAGTGATCAGCTACACACAATACATCCTGGATCATGTCTCAATGGAAACATATTTTTTCATTTTGCTGGGCTATATATTTAGCTTGTGGGATGTAAGGCCAGTTAACAGCATAATGTACTTTAAAGAGGAATGTGATTACTAGTAACTATTTTTCTCCATTAAAATCAGCAGAGAAGTTTACTTAATTCTTTGTCCTTTGATTAAAGCAGTAAAGAATTTCAACAACCTGTAAATCTGGCCATATAGAGTTACAAAATAGGGAAAATTCACAATAGCATCATTTTTCTTTGAAACTCCTTTATCTCAGTGAAAGATATTTAAGCAAACCCGTCACAACATGCAGTGCTGTACAATTGACTGATGTTCCTGTTAGGAATTCTTGCTACAGGTTTTGCAGCAGAGGGTAAGGGCATATCACAATCGTGTTGAAAAGAATTGGTGCTGGTGGTTTTAAAAATCACTGCTCTTTTTTTAAAACCCCAACTTGAGTCTTTACTAGGATATACCATGTGACACATACAAGCTGTGTAACATTAAAATGTTTAATTAGAAATATGAGTTATGCCTAGCATAGTAAAAAGAAATCACCATAAAATAATGTATACTCTGATAGACTATCACAGCAGTCATGCGTAAGTTCAAATCCTTTTCAGTGGGACATTGATTAATTCATTCTTTGATGAATCTAGGCCCAGGCATTCAGCAGCTTCTTCCCTTTCTCAGCATGAGTTTAGTTATGTGAAGCCAGAAATGGCCTTTGTATGTTTAGACTTTGAGAGCACATTCAGCTGGAATCCTGCCTCACACCTAGGGCTAGACCTCTGCAATAATGCAGCTCTGCTTGTTCCAGCTCTGAACAAAGACAAGTGGAGCTATGGAGTTATGTTACTCACTACAAGTCGAGGAATCAGCTTTCCATGTGGCTTTATCCTCCCACCCCCTTTCCCACAGGAATAACACAATGTGAGTTAAGCTGGTGCCTTTGCCATTATCTTGTTTAGTGGCTCAGTTCCAACACACAGCCATGTACCACCTCATTATTTATATCCTGCTAGCATCTTATTTAGTACCGCAGCTTCCATCACAAATGTATTGTGATAACTGGCTAAGAGACTCATTATAATTGCAGCTTCCCTGCAGGGGTCAGCACCCCCTCCCCATGAATATGATAAGGTGCTCCAAGTGCCACCTCACCTGCAAAGGGTGTTTTTCCCTGAAGACTCACTTCCCACAGGCAACAAGCTGCTATTGAATTTCTGAAGTAATATTTTAATAACTTAATTTAAGATTTAACAGCTTTCTTTCCTGTGCTTTGTTGTATCATTAATCCATGTGATGGGAACTCATTAGACTTGGGGATCTGAGGTGCATCTGGACATGCAAGGGCTGTAAACATCCCTAAAACCTGTGTTAGGGCCTATTAATGTGGGCAAATGCAGAGCTGTGTGTGGAAAAAAAAAATTATTTTATCCTTGGGGGTAATCAGAAACTACTTTTTGATAGTTGGATGTGTCTTTCAATCATATCTCTGGTTTGTTATAATAGTAGTAAAACCAACAAATTTTGTCCACTGACATTTAAGGTGGAATCCTTGACTTCCTTGGCTGAGAAGATCTGTCCCAACACCTCCAAACATCTTGCATGCTTGTGTGCATGCCCATGAGCTGTGGGCTCTTCTGCCTCCTGAAAACATACTGCAAGCAGATACTGCAGAGACCCTTTGAGCCTGACATTGAACAGTCCACCATTGGATCCTGTCTCTTTTGCTTGCTTACTGCTGTGCTGCTGTGTTTATCACATGGAAGAGGTGGGACCTGTCACTGCCATCCTGAATTGCTGAAACAGGTAAAGCCTTTGTATCTGACTTCTCCAGAGTTACTTCTCTGTAACTGCAAGACTTCCATGAGGTTTCTTGTTTCCTGCTGGTAGTGCTAGTCTGCTTTGATATGACCCAGAGAATGCAAATGGGTCTGGCCCTAAGTGCTGGTTAGAGCATTTGCTCAAGTTTAATGTCCAAGACCATGCTCTGGATTAGGCAGAACAGAGGTTTGAAATCACTTTCCAGGAAAACAAAGCCAGTGAGCTGCTCATTTACCTCTAAGCATGGGTGTGGGTATCTCATTTCTTCAGTTTGCAACGAGAGCTGCAGAACCCAGCTCCAGGGGACAGATTGTAGCAGAGAACACCATGGCTAAGTGTGCACACCAGTCTGCCCCACTGCTGAATATTTCCCTCTTCTGCACATCCCTTTCAAGGGTGCACTGCTTTCTTGAGAAGCTGCAGAACAAAAGCATAAAAAACACAAAGACAAAACAGCATGAAAGAAGTAACACCTTTGGGCATCAGGGATGTGTTCCTCACTGTGTGCAGTGCTGAGCTTCCCAGCAGAGCACCTTTTCCCCACTGGACATGAGCAACAGCTCTAATGAAAGGAGAGTGCTGCCAGCTGCCTTCTCTGGGAGCTGGATGAGTTGTGTGCAGAGACCTGTTTTCCACAAACAGGATTTACATAAGCGCTGCACACATTTCTCTGTGTGCTGTCAGGGTGCCTCGATCCTTTTTTCTCTCGAGGCTCGTCTGCCTCTGTACAATTTCTGTGGTGAGCCAGGTACGCTTGTGTACCTCTTTTGCTCAATTAAACCTTTTCCATGCATGTGAGTCATCTATTTCATGGTCCAGAACATACTCATTTCATTTTCTCTGCCCTCTGGTAATTGAGTTAATTAATACTTTGTAAACACCTGGAGACCTCATCACACTAACTACTGTACAAAGAACAGGGCTTGTCCCAGAATGATTCTTCTGAATAGGACAGGACAAGAAGAAGCTCAGGAGAAAGGAAAAATTATAGAACATAGACTTTTATATGGTGCTCAATTCTTAATAGTCCCAGTTAATTTCTGCTGACTGACTAAATGCAAGCAACAAATTCTGGTTTTGACATAAGGGAGCAACTGCAGAGGGACCCCAAAGAGGAGGTCTGGAGGATGAGGCAGGCAAGAGGGGCTGCAGGCCCAGAGCAGAGGTCCCCCTCAGGCAGCACCTCAGCTGGAGCAGACACTCCTGTAGCCCAGGGAAGGGCCTGTGCCAGGACAGGAAGAAGGGGAAGGAGGGTGGAGTGGCCAGGAGGGGCTGGGAGGGACTCACCACAGCCCATCTCCACCCCTACGCGCCTTAGTGTCATGGGGAAAAAGGAAGAAAGGTTTGTTTTAATTTCTTTCTTTCTTTATCACCATTCAAACCAATTTTAATTGACAATACATGTAATTTTCACCATTATGTGTCTGGTTTGCCTGGGACAGTCATGGGTCATTGATGTCCCTGTCTTAATCTCGACCCATGAGTTTTTCCATCTTCTTCTCTTGCTCAGTAAGAGTGAGAGAGCAACTGGAGGGTTGGGGGCCTTGCAACAGGGAGGATCCACCTGTGCAATCTCAGGCTGCAGGGTGCTCCTGGGGCTCCTATTCTGCAGGTCTGTGCTGATGAAGCACCTCTGTGACCAAGGGAAGCAGCTGCAGCAGGAGGTCAGCATGCTTTGGAGCTACACAGATGATGAAAAGGAGGCTGACTGGATGTTCTCCTGGATACAAGGGGAGTCTGACCCTCCAGCTGAAAGAGGGACAGGCAATCTCTGCTTATTGGATTGGAAAACAGTGAATGGCCCATTCCTGCGTGCAAGAAGCCAAGCAGAGGTGTCATGGATGATCAAGGGGTCCTTAGCAAAACTCAAATACAAAAAACCTTCACCACATAAGCGGTGAAAGGCTGCATTAAGAAATCCTCAGTCTCCATAATTGGAGTTATGAAAAATAGGACTGGATTCAGCCCTGAGGAACCTGCTGTAGTCGCATGTGTCTTGAGCAAATGGGCAGATTACAGGATCTCCAGAGGTCTCTTCCACCATTATGGATTTGCTATGATTATGCAAGTCTGCTGTTCCCTCTTCCCTTCCCTTCCCCTCTAGCCCTTGGGCACCTTGCCTTTGGCCACAGGCACTGCCTCCTGCCACAATGCAGAGCTCTTTGGAAAAAAGCACAAGGCAACCACTCTCAAACTGAAACTCAGGCATCTTCCTTTACCATGACAATGGCAATGTTAGTGGTGGACAGTAGGATTTTATAGAGTGTCTTAGAGACCTGAGCAGAATTTCAGGACAGATGAAGGCTGTAAACTGATTTCTTTTTCTACCTGGGGATGATGGGGATTCCATCTTCCCATCACTCCCAGATTTTTGTGGGGTGGACCTTCATGAGTGTTGTACTGGAAATGATCCACAGTGCACTGAAGAGGGAACTGAAGAGAAAAACTCTCTGTATAAGTCCAGTGCTCAGAGCAACCAGCCAGGAGTGCCCAGACCTCATCATAATCCATGTCCCAGTACTTGCATTTTATATTACCCTATTTCTAGCTCAGGTGCATTCTGACATAAAAGGGCAATGCAAATGTCCTTTTCAATATGCTTTTTTTTGGTATCTGATGTCACACACATTCTGGAAGCAGCCACCGGGAGGGAGATCCAGCAAGCAGGATCTCCCTCTCTATGGGCACAGGCTGTGAGAGAATACATGGACTGCTTTGCTTTATGTACCTGGAGAAACTTCAGGGAAAAAAAAAAAAAAAAAGCCCAGAGCCTCAAGAAAACACTATGGTGACTAAATAAACACACATGCTCAAAAAACAGGTCAACTATGAAGCTTCAGAATTCAGTGGCCTCCAGTGCTAAGTGATAACTGAGCAGGGATTTTCACTTATTGATCCAGTCATTCCAATCACATTTTTTGGTTCTTCAGGTTTTCAAATCTAGTATCAGACATCTGAAAATTCAGGCACTCTTGCAGTCACATAGAGCACAGCTGGGTGCCTCATACATCTTTGTTGTATTGCACTAAGCAGAATCTTGTTCAAAGTCACCTAAGTCCACACCAGAGCTACAAATTCGATATTATGGTAGATTCACACCTGCAGCCTTGAGCCTTGAAAGCTGCTGTCTCTGCTATAAAAATTTGTCTCACTTTCTCACACCTATAAGACAGCTGTCACAGACAGCTGCCACCCGCAGAAGAGCTAAATCTCCACCGATACTTTCAGCCGAAGTCCCATCTCGTTACAGCTAGATTTCCTCAGGATTGCTTCACTCAAAGAATTCTGGCCAGCTCTGACTCAGTCCTTTTGTGTGAGATTCAAATAGCTCCTTGTGGTCAGGATCTTAGGGACAAGTACGGTTTGTTGGTTGTATCACCGGTTTTGCCATTGTGAATACGCATCCAGCGGAAGGCATTAATGGATTAAGAATGGTTATATATATATAGGTGTAATATTTCCCCACAACACACAACCCTGTCACCTTGATTAAGAAATGTCCCTAAGGCTGGTGTGGGTAGAACAATGATCTCACACCAGCCAGGGATCTGCCATGAGACAAAACAAACAAACTGAACAGTTGTACAGATTTCCCCAAAAGCTCCCTGTGAGTTCTGTTCCCTCGTTTCTCCCTCTAGCAGACACTACATCTGTGCCTTTAGCAGTTACTGGCAGAGAAGACAAGCCCTGCTGCCAGCTAATACTATATGATCTGCTGCTGAATTAATTTTCCACTTAAAAATTAAATTATGGGCCAGATCCTCATTGGATTTAATACAGCGATCACCTTTTAGGCATCTGATGGTCTGGCCTTGTATAGAGATTATTCTTCCTCTTTCTTTGAAGTAAGAACCCAACCAAAGAGATAGATTTTGATCTGATGTGTGAAGGCAGTGAAAATATTGATTGTTTTGTGTCTGATGCATCCATCATGAGAATTTACAACTTTTTTCAAAAAGCTGGAGAAAAACACACTATTCAAAAAAAAACAAAGAAAAGAAAGAAAGGTTGTAAAAGACACTATAAATCTTTTATTTCTTTTGAGTTACTATGAAATGCCCTTCATTTTGAAGGAAATGGTACAATCAATGATGTGTACTTCTTTCTCAGGAAAAGAAGATATTTGCACTAACAAGTCAACATTTACTGACAAAAGACAGCTTACAGAAAATGCTCATGGTGGAAAAAAATCATATTTGTGATTACACTTCTTATTGTGGATGATTTCATGAAGTGTTACAATGTTAGGAATTTCAAGTGTGCATTTAAAGAAAGCTTCTAATCCAGTATTAATGCAAAGGAATTTAAACCATCTAAACCACTGGTGTTCAAAATCAACCTGATTTCTTCCTATTCACAGTTAAAGAAAAAGCCTAATCTGAAAGTCTAAGCCCATGATACAATACTCCTCACCTTATCACCGCACACTGATTTTTAAGAGTAGTCAAGCATTCTCAATTAATAGTAGATTTCTTACAAATAGAAACTGCTGTTGGAAACAATGTATTCTTACCTCTACTTAGTTACTAGTCTCTGATCTCTTATACAAAATTAAAATTTTGCTTTCAAAAAATATTTGTTCCTACATGGCTGTTAGCTTTATGGTTGTTGCTGTTAATTAGAAAAGCAGATGTGGGAAACCACTCAACAACACACTTCACATACCCAAGGACAGACCTTTGGTAAAACTTAACCAAAGGAAAAGAGAAAAAGAAAACCACCATTACATTCAAAATCTGAAACAGATTAATCACACAATATCACCTATTATATTACTGAGTGGAATAGTGAAATCAAATGAACAAAAGGAGTTTGCCTATGGTTTCATTTGTACAACACAATTTAAAGTTTACTTCCATAGTCTAGGGTCCTTCAGTCTGAAGAATGTATTTTTTTCCAAGTAAGAAAATACAGTTTTTGAAGTAGCTTTTGGGAATTTTCCCTGCCTACTTGGCAACTGCCTACCACATTGGCTAGAGGAGTTCTAGAGTTGCTGTAATTAATACCTTGCATTCACACAGAATCAGGGATAACAAAATAGTCTTCAGTTTATGTCTTTGTTCACTGCCACGGAAGGTGAATGTCTAAATTGTGTTTTTAAAATTACTCAATCAACGGATAATTGTACGTTTTACTACAACGCCTTTTCCAAGGCATTATTTGCATCAAACACACCAATACTCCAGGGAAATAAGACTGCTCATCTACATTTCCTAGCTGGAGCTACATTTACACATCTGGGGCTCAGGCTTGCCAGCCTTCACATGTGCATATTGATATTCATAGCAGTAGATATGCCCAAATGAGTAAATTCATATAGATTAATGTTTGCACAATCAAAGGGTTTTTAAAACAAATTATATTAACTTTAAATGTTGAAAAGGCAAGGGAAAGTTCAAGCATGACGAGACAAAGATACCAGAGGAATCTGCAGCAGATCACCAGCTTAGCTTACAACTGCTGTGTAACACACCTCTCACCAAATCAATGCAGCTCCTGCATTTCCAGAGGGAAACTGAGGCCAAAGTTTGGGCTGGGTTCCACCAGCTCTGTTTGGACAAGAGGCCCTTTAAGAAACAGCTTGCACTGCACTACTTATTCTCCCCTGTTGATTATACAACCTCAGAAGTTCCACACTCCCACCACAGACATCACATTGAAATTCCAGACCCTCATTCATAAAGAAATGTAAATATACACAATTTCAAGCATAAGAATAGGCTTACTGATTCTCAAGTGGCCTCAAGTAGGCATGGTCTACTCAAAACTTTAAACTCAAAATAGACTTAAGTCCTTTGCTGAAGTACAAGCTCTGCAGAAGGATCACACCTGCATTTCTCTATTTTAAAGCAGATGCAGAGAAGAGCACTTTATCTATTCTTTTCCTCTCTTGCGATTTATGTAAAAGTCCTAAAATAGACACACAAAACACAGTCGGTTTTCCTGGGAGATCTTTTTTTTTAAAAAAAAAAAAAATCAAGCTCCAGAAATCCCAGCTTACTCTGCAGACAGTAACTGAGCAAAGTACAGCAAAGACAAGAAACCAAGCAGTTGAGATGTGCTTCTACAGCAATTTCTGTTCTCACATCCAGGTCATTACAGGTCCATGGCTTTAAAACCAAACTGCTTAGAAATGTGTGCAGTGGTGTTTAGTAGCACCTATTAAATAACACTGCCTAATCAACAGGTAGGGGAAAAGGACCTGCTTGTTAAAGATTCAACAGTTGCATCTTTATCTGCTGGAATAAGAAATCCCTGTAGGAAGGTAGCCCTCTTTCAAACAAAATTTTAAAAAATGCCAAGCTTTCTATTTTACACATAATAGAATGTCAGGGGACAATAAATTCCCAAACATAGCTTGCAGGGAAACTTTATGATTCCAAATATCAAACACCTGTATGGCAGGTGTCAGAGGAGCACAGAGGTTTTATAACAGAGCAGAAAGCATGCCAAACTCTGCTGTGAGGCAAGCTCCCCCTTCACTCTCTGTCCTAGCAAAGCACTGTAAGCTCTGGAATTCTTTGCTAAGGCCTTGTGCCTGTGGGGGAATTTATCCCAAAAGGCATGACCGGTACAGAGAAGCACCAAGACCAGCACAAGACATGATTTCAGTTGATCAAAGAAGCTTTGCTCTCCATTCCCAAGCAGATTTGGTCCTTTTTAAATTAAAATAAAAAAAAAAAAAAACAAAACAAAAAAAAAAAAACACAAAATACAAAACAAGCAAAAAAAAAAAAGTGGAAAAGAGAAAAAGAACAGAAAACAAAGCCAGACTATTCAGGATATCTCAGAAAGAAAGAAATGGCTAGGTGTCATAGTTCTGATGTTTCAGACACAAGGGAAAAATATTTTCACAACTAGTTTACTATTTAGTACCCTGTAGATACATAATATTTGACATTTATAGCAGTTTCTATACTTTATGACCTAGAATATACTTTAGATCATGAATGAAAAATAAACCCATTCAGAGAACTGGAAAATAACGTGCATAACAATTTACTCAAATGCAAGGTTATGAAGGGTTTTTTTTTAAACTTCCAAAAATATCTCTAGGAAAATATTATTTTACATAGCTATATTACACAGTGAAATAAACTTTGTTATGTACAAGGTTTCAGTATGAAAGAAACCACAGCT
Organism: Vidua chalybeata; assembly: GCF_026979565.1. NCBI lineage: Eukaryota > Metazoa > Chordata > Aves > Passeriformes > Viduidae > Vidua > Vidua chalybeata. Next base: position 142,533,514 of record NC_071530.1, read on the forward strand.
AGACATTTGCTCATGGTTTGGATAATCTGTTGTCTCATATCAGTCAGAAGTACAACAGAGAGACTCTCCTTCACTCTTTTTCAGACTGTCTCAATGATCATTTCAGCTTTCAGTAGTTACTAGTAGTTGTATAAAACCTCTGTGCAGACATCCACATATTAAACCTATCACAATCAGATGTGGGTAGATATGCTTTCAAAACAAGGTTAGGAATCTGCTTGACAACCACAGTAACCTGAGTATAACTCAATTGCATATTGGTGAAAAAAGCCACACTTAGTGTAGGCACCTGAGCTATAGCACTCTAAGGGAGCTTGGTATTAAACTCTGCCCTAGATTTGTGTTTCACAGGCCAAATCCTAGCTTATATATTTTAGGCAGAAAACAGGACACCACAATCCACTTGGCTCAAGTTGGCAAAGTTGCTTCATATAGTCTTAACTAATCAAAAGCTTGTATCTACCTATTCTTAAACAACAAACTTTGCTCCTGTCACAGAGGTGGAAAGGACATGGAGTACTTTGCTATTTGTGGTATAACTGTAAACAGCTTCGGGGAAGACCATATTCATTATGCTTCAAATTTACATCACACTGTTTCCATTACTTAAATGAACTCAAGCTTATCTTCAAGTTCACATCATCATACTGGGTTTAAAGGGGAAGAAATTTTGAATTAGAAACTGCCTCCAAATCAGTGCTTGTTCACACACCCCAGATCCCAGGACAAAGAACTGACATGGCTGCCTGTGTGGGAGATCAGTTCAACAGCTGAATAAAAGTTCAGGGAATATTCAGGGCAGGCAGCACTGCACTCCCCCTTCCTGGGGGACTTGCATAACTTTGGAGGCATGTCCTTTCCTCTAATGCTATAGCTCAGCTGCATACCATAGAAATTAGCAAAAAAAAAAAAAAAAAAAAAAACAAAAAAAAAAAAAAACCAAAACAAACAAACAAACAAAAAAAACCCCACCATGAAATCCCTAATGAAGAGGAAACCGCTTTGGAACACCCAAGCCCCTCTGCCTGTAATGTCTTTCAGCCTGTGCTCCCTTCCATCACAGCTGCATTCATTGTGGTGCTGAACCTGTGGCACACTCACAGCCAGAAGCATCCAGCCAAGAGGTCACCCTCTTGAGGGACAGCTTACTCAAGACATACTCTTACACATAAGCAACCTGCCCCTACTGTCTCTGTGTGTATTGCAGACATACTCAGAAGCTCTGCCACTTGCTTTAGGAGAAGTCAAGGCAGCCTGCAACAAGCCCTGACACAGCTCAGCATCTGCCTGTAAGAGTCCCAAAACACACCAGTGTGCAGAGTATAACTGGGGTGGCAAACTTCCTTCCCTGGGATCTGTCAGCAACAAATACATCTTCTGTCCCCAAAGCCACATGCTGATGGCAAAGGAGAAGGTCCCCCAGCCCACCTACAACCTCCTATCAATTAAGAAGGCACTAGGCACATCAAACCCATTTCATTAAAATCAGTGGAGATTTCTGCCTTACACCTTCTGGGGAACTGGTTACCGAACCCACAAAGCCTCGAACCAGGCAAGAAGCAGCTCCTTGCAATACCAACAGAAGCCACAGCTGAAGAGAAACAGTAGCAGAGAAGGGAAAACAATATCCTCATGTTCAGAGCTACGTGGTCATGTCCTGGAAGTTGTTGGCTACTTCTTAATGGCATTGAATACTATTAACTTCTGCTGATAAGTAGATGTCAAAGGCATTTAGCAGCTTGTAGGGTCACGCCTACTGGCAGATGGTTGAGGAAAAGGCTATGTGCGAAAATGGCAGAGAGGAAAGGAAAGAAGTGAGAGAGGAGAGGGGTAGAATTGCCCTGAGTTTTATCCTCTACAAATAAGTCAGGGGTTTTATCATCAAGCACTGAAGGAGTTAAGCACTAAAGCACAGACACTTAAGCAGCTTTCTCCCTTCCTTTCACATGTGATTGGAATGAAGCTGCACCGAAGCAGCCCAAAGGGCTTATAACAGCTCAATTTCGAAGCCTTCAGTTTTAATCCCCATCACCCAGGCTAAGCAGGATGGTGGTGCTGAGGCTGCTACTCCACAGCAGTCTGAGCACCTGAATGATGATGGTCTTCCTCCTCCTCTTCCTCCTCCTCTGCAGCCTGCAGGTGGCTGGAGAGCTCCTGGATCACAGCAGCCCTACCAATCTGGTCATTTCTCCTCTTCTCCATGATCAGATCCTCCAGGCTCTGAAACTCCAGCGTGTGGCTGCGCTTGTCCCCCAGACGGATCTGCAGTCGGTAGGGCTGCTTGCCTATGCGCAGCTCCCCGCCGATTTTAAACTCTCGCTTGCCGTATCGGCACCAGGCAGCAAAACACTCCGAGTTTCTCCAGCTCAAGTCCCGATCCTTGCAACCCACCTGCTCCAGGGCATTGCGCACCACCACGGCCGGGCTGAGGGGCTTGTAGCGGTACAGCTGGTTGGCAATGCGGCCGCGTCTGCCCTGGCTGGCATCGGTGAGGAAGCTGTTCACCACCTCCAGCCGATGGAGGTGCACAACTTGAAAATCCCCCACATAGACCACCCAGTGCGGATACTGGGCTTGGCACACAAACTCCACGAGGTCACCTGGCTTACACCTATTCAGCAGGTTCTCCGGGGTGTAGGTGCTCAGATGCCCCCCACCTCCTTCATCACCCTCCTCTAGCTGCGTGTCCTCCTCTGAAAAGCTCTTCTGGTAAATACACTCATCCCGGTAATAGACTGAGCACTCCACCTCGTGCAGCTGGGGATCGTAGGGCTGCAGGGCAGGGTTCTCACCCCCCAGGTCATGCACCGAATCCTGCTGCTGCTCCAGCTCATCATCGTCATTCGAGAAGATGTATGAGACCCCGATCCTGGGCCCTTCATCTCTGTCCATACCTGTCGGGTCGGCTGTGGGAACTTCCTTGTAGTTGAGATGGGTCAGCTTCTCCACCTGGTTCCCCATGCCCGCTGCAACGACAGACACACGGCGGGGCCATGAGGGCGGGCGCGGGTGAGCGGCTCCCAGAGAAGCAGCGCGGGAATAAGTGCGGCTCCCCGCTCCACAGGCGTCCCGGCTCTCCCCGCTCAGCGCAGTCTCTAGCAGCGCCCCGGGGCTGCGGGAGCCCGTCGGGGACGGGGGGAAGGGGAACACGAGACTTCCCTACCTGCACGGAGGAAGGCGCGGCGGCACCACCACCTGTTAGGCGGCGGCGAGCAGAAGGAGAGAGGCGCAGGAGCTGCCGGGGAGCGGGGCAGGCACCGAGCCACCTGTTAGAGAGGGGCTGCGAGCGCCTGGGGAGGTGGGGAGGTCCGAGCTGGGGACGGCAGAGAGCACACCCCCCACCCCCGCCGCCCAGGTGAGCCGCGCCGGGCCGCCGGCCAGGTGCGCCTCCCCCGCCCTCCCCGGCACCGGGCGGCCGCGAACTTACCCCGCGGGGCCGGCGGCTGCGCGGCGCCGGGAGCGGCTCAGGGCGAGCGGGCGGCGGGGCGGCGACGCGCCCGGATCATGGCCCCGGCCCGGCGCGGCTGCTGCTCCCCGCGCAGCGGCAGCGCCCGAGCGCCGCCGGCTCCGCGGCTGGGCATGAGCGCGGAGAGGCACGGCCGAGGGGAGGGAGGCTGGATCCGCCACAGACGCCCCGGCAAGCGCTCAGCCCCCAGCATTTAAAGAGGCAGATCTTTTTTTTTTTTTTCCTTCTTTTTTTTTTTCCTTCCTTCCTTCCACCCACCCCCCACCCCCCCCCCCCACCCTCCCCGGCCCAGCTTCCTCCCCCTCACCTCCCTCCGCCCCGCACCTTTTCCCTCTCTTCGCTCCTACATGCCAAGCGCTTAGTCCCCGCCGAGGCTGGTGGCAGGCGGAGGTCGGGCGCAGGGCTGGCGGCGCCGCCGCTGCGCAGCTCTGCGCGGGCAGCGGGTGTGCAGCGCGCTCAGCCCGAACTCGCACAGGCGCGGCGCCTTTAAGGGAGCGGTGCCACAGCAGCCCAGCCCGCCGGTGTGTTCAGGGGGAGGCTCCGCAGCCGGAGTTTGCCCGGGACGGCGCCGAGAGGCGAAGCAGAGCCTCGGTGTGCGGCCGTGCGGACGCCGCGGTGCCCGCGCAGAGGCGCGGAGCTGCCCCGCGGGAGCGCCAGGAGGTGCCTCCCTGGGGCCGCGCACAGTGACAGGGAAGTTGTTAAGTGAGCACAATCAAAGCGCCCGGTTCTCCTGGGCTGAGTTAACGCCTTCGATTCCTCCATGCGCGGAGTGTGTTATTAGGTTTATTAATTTATTTTCTTTCCGACTCCAACAGCTCAGTCTCTTTTTCAGTACAGAAGATTATGATTCTTTCTCCCCTGGAAAAGCATTATGAGATCTGGTGGGAATATTTTGCTTTCTGTGTTTTGGAGAACACAAAACAATATTTTGCTTTTTCATTAATGTCTAGTTAGTGTGCTAGGTGGGTTTATTTTTCATACTATTTTAAGAGACACTGGTAATTTCACGCTGTTAAAATAGACTACAGAGATAATTTATGGGATGTAGGAGTAATGTCTTTAATTTTGTCTCATTTATTCCCTTTGTCTGTTGTCTTGTAATTTATAAGCCCAACTGCAACTGCTGTTCTGAGTATCCACTAAATAGCGGCAAATGAAGGAACAATTGTTGTTACCAGGGCCCTGGGCACTGCCCACAGGCTCAAAGAATACGATTTCCATCAGATTCTACATCTCTGTGGTTTCAAACACAGACCTGCCCTTTGGGGTGAGAAGAATTGCTCCATCTGGGACTGGGGAGATAAGCAGTACTTGGGATGGTAGGGCACTGCAAGCAATTGCATCAGTGACAGACAGCCAGATCAGGACCTTTTTGTTTTGGATTCAGCTGGTGCCTATGTCCATGGGAACATTTTTGAAATGAACCTCCCAAACACCCAGCCCTGACACACATGCACTTTGGTTTTCATCCCGGTGTGTTTTCAAACAGTGCGTGTTTTTTTCACATCCCACCAAACTAGATGTACCCTGCATGGCAGGGCTGGATCAAGGCTAGTTGAGCAAATGTCGGAAATGTATTGAATGTAAATGTGATTTCTGGGCCCTGCATGTTTCCCTCTGCAGTTCACTCCTCTGTAGCTGCAGTTGGACAAAAGAGGGCCCTGCTTCATAGTTAGAACCTTGTAAAATTGCTTCACTAATTAAAGATAGGCATGTATCCTAAAAGGAGGAGCTAAACTGAACATAGAAGTGATTTTTTTGATGTTCTCCCCTTTTCATTGGAAGTGTCTCAGCACTGTATCTTACTATCTCTGGACCAGTTATACTTCATTAAATTGTTTGGCAGCCCTGTGTTCAAGGCCAAGTTTATTTCTGAATCTTCTGCAATGTATGGAAAGATGTGTCTGTGCATAAGTGGAAACTCAGTATGGCCCAGGCAGTCATTTGTGTTTTTGTGTACATCCACAAAGATTTGTAGCTCTCCATCATGTTTTCTCTTTTTCTTGTTTGCTTCATTTCACCTCAGTGCTTAATTTTCTGTACCTTGTCTGCTGCTTTAATCTCTCTGATCTCTTTGAGTTTCTTTGCCATGGCTGCTTCATGGAATCTATACTGTCTATTCAATCTGCTGCTTTCTAGGGTAAGAAGCCACTGGTAAGTATTTTTGTATTGTTAACCACATCCATAATGGCTTACTGCACACATAAGTAAGGAATTGGGTGGAAAATCCACAAAGAATCTACAGTGCCTATATATCACTTTGACTAGTGCCCGAAATTATGATGGTTAAAACTTCTTCATGCATAATCTCTAAGCCTAAAAACAGCCATGCTTGCACATATACTGAAGTCAACAGGGAAGCCCACACTGTTAGCTACAATACCTCCCTGGAGTCACTCCCAGGTTCCAGTAGTTTGCTTGTTCAGATTGCAGAAGTATTTCTTCTTTGTGAATTCTCTTTCGGAGAGAAAGCTCTACCCCAGGCAAAACACAACTTTGCTTCTGCAGTGGGCTCATTCCAGCAGCTCCCTTATCTGAGTCCCCACATAGACTGCAAGAAAGCAAGGTTGAATCTCCATGAGACCTGTCTCGCTCAGCTCTACAAGAGCCCTCCAACATTTTCACAGCTGAATTTCACATCCATATGCTCTCAATCTATTGTTGAATTCAGCAACACATCTACAGGTTCCTGACATAAAAATACTGTTCTGGTGGGTCTTAATATGGCTTGTATGGTATTTGATATGCCTGAAACTTTGATAGCCCCTTTTAAGGCTAGAATACCTGCCATGCTGGAGGGCTCTCTGGGAAGCCAAAGCTGCTTGGCCATATTGATGCATACAGAGGGGACTGCACCTTTGGCTTGGAGACTGTGAGACATCTGTGGAGCAAGTGACTTCTATTAATCTATGTAGCTACTATCATCCAGGGGCCTTTGTAGTGCTAGTTGTGGTTGCTTTAAACTTAAAGCTAATTTTGAGAATTAGATGTAATGGTTATTTTGTTGTCCCAACAGTATATAATTTTGTTTTTCCACATATTTTACATATTTTACATATTTACACATATTTTACATCCAGAGATTGAAAAGGTGTTACTGATTTGAAATCACAATTCATCCTTACTTGGATATGAAGTGGTATGGTCACACTGTTGTTGTTATTAAAAGATATCCAGGATGAGAAAAAAAAATCTTGATATGTGTTTATTTTTTTTTCTTAGCAGTGCTTCTGAGTAAGACAAGGTTTAGTGTCATATTCTGTAAGCACATTCTGTTTCACAGGCATTCAGCCAGCTGATGGCTATGACACCCTTGAATTATTTAATAGCTTCCATTTCTTTTTTGCAGTAGAGTTTTATGAGAACTGAGATAAACTATGCTCCATTGGTGTGTAAGCACTCTACATCATAGACCTAGTGAACCAGAGTGCTTAAACATGGTGGAATTAGGGACACTGGAAAAAGAAACCACTTCCTAGTGAAATCCATGGAAGTTCTTCCATGGAGTTTTGTAGAAATCAATCATGTCCTTAACTGAGGGAAGTGTATTACCTGAGAGTCACTTGATGGATGGTGTCCTTCCATGACAGCCATAGCTAAGTCCTCCAAGGATATTTGGATTCAGAATAGTAACATTTCTTTTGTGACCTCTTTGTCCGCTAGTGGAAGCTCCATCCCTGAGTCAGGCACCAAATCCTGTAGAGCCAGGAATGCCACCTAAGATAAGATTCATCAAATCTGGCATGCCAGTGCTAGATGGCAGGGAATGGGACAGAGAGTTAGTGTCCTGACAGCTGCTGGAATATGGTGCTTCTTTCACTTGTGTCACCCTAATACTCTCCCAAGGTTAAGTGTTTTAATGAGGTTGGATTTTCTCACACACAAGAGGAAATGGTGCCACGTCAGTTAATAAAAAGCATTAATATTTAAGATTGCTTCCTTGGGGTATGAAAGACCAAGGTTGAAGTCTCTTATCTCACTGAAGGAATTTGAACTGATATCTCCCGGGAGGGTACTGGAAGCCACCAGACAATAAGTTCTTTTTGAGCAAGTCTTGCTTTCTCTATCCCACTAAAGCTGTTCAGCTTTGTATGGACTCATTAAATACCCATTCAATCTGTCTGAAAGAAAAGAAAAGAATGACAACATCTCTTAGATCAGATGCAAGAAGGGGGTGAGAGTGCTTTCAGGTCCTCTCCAATGAATATTCAGATGTCTCACAATCATGCAGTATCTTCATCAGAAGCCATTCAGACAGACCCACCAGAAAGATCTGAAAGTTTTGGTTTCAGTATGTGGTCATGAGAGAGTTTTTTTCATGTCTACACTGAAGAGATTGGACCTCTGGGTCTCACATATTCTGCATGACTGATGTAACCCAGATGCTATTAGATATCAGCTCCTCTTGGTTTCAGTTGTGTTAGAGCCCTGCCATACTGCTGTCTCTGCTGGGCCAGAAGCGAGAGTCTGTGACATGAGTTTGGGCTTCTGTGGGAAATATGCTGGCACTACTCTGTGGTTCTGCTTATGTCTCCAGAGGAAATATCAGGAATTTTGAGAACAAGAAAAAATATGTACCTCAAAATGTTGAGAAGTATTGTAGAATGTTGGTATTTCTGAACCTTGAGTTTCATATTTGACATGAGATAGATAATCAGCCTCTTGTGTGAGGAAAGTTTTATCTGCATTTAGCCTATAAATCTTTGATTACATTGTAGGGAGTTTGACATCTGTGTGCTTCTACATATATGATCTTTGCTATTCCTTACAGTGTAGCATGGCTTACCATATATTCAAGAAATGAAAGACAAACTGCCGATAGGGGAGAGACCCACATCAGAGAGAAAATTCTGTTTTTTTCTAAAACTCTTACTGGGAGCTTACGTCTCTGTTATCTACTTCCAACACCGTAATTTGTGACTAAATGTGTTCTGTGGCAAAATACATTGCTGAAATTGCCAAAGCTACAGAGTTTTTAACTGAAGCATCCAGGCTGTATCTCAGAAGCTCTTCCACTGTGAGTTTTTAATTGGTGCATTTCAGCAAATGAAAATGAAGTAATTCATATGTCAGTAGGGGCCTGGATTCATAGGAATTGCTATCAAACCAACTTGAGCAGCAGGAAAAGCTTAATTAAAATGTAGTCCTTTTTTGGGTTTTTTTAAACCAGAAAATAGCAACTATATTTCAAACATAACTTAACAAGGAAGGAGGTACAGCACACACATCCTTCCAGCATGAGAACTGCTTATCCCTTGCAACTCTGATCTGTCTCATGCTGAGCTTCTGCCCTGGAAGCTCCTCCTGTGATGTGTCTTTTAGCACGTCACAGGACTGCTGGCTGCCTTGGTAGCACAGCGTGTCCCTGCAGCTGGGAAGGGGTGAGACTTCTGATGGAAGAAACTTCTGATGATTGCTCCTGGTGTGCAGTACCTAAACAGAAGCCATTAGTAAAGAGAAGGAGTCTTTTCTTTGGCTATTGCCATACTGCTGATAAAACATGAAAGTATTAATGTGAGGTAAACACATCACTCTTTCCAGCAAATCTGTGATGTGACTCCAGGTAATTCAGAGAAACTGTGGTTGCCCTATCCCTGGAAGTGTTCAGGCCAGACCAGATGAGACTTCAAGTCTGATCTAGTGGAAGGTGTCCCTGCCATGGGGTTGTAGCTTTAATATTTGTTCCAACCCAGAGCATTCTATGATTCTATGACTGTGTGCTTATGCCCCCATTTAAATGGGGTGGAGCAGAGGAAACACGAGCAAAGTCTTCTGTGGGTGGTGTCTGTGCCAGAAAGTGAGGCTGGAGAGGTCAGACCGTGTGACCATACACAAGGTGGTAACACAGCTGGAAATGTGTAGGGTCTGCTCCCTTCAGCCCAGCTCTGAATGCTTGCTAACTTGACCCAGGAATACTGGCCATGGCTGCTCCCCACAACTGCAGATCTACGGCAAAGTACGGGAGCAATAGCTGAGCAGATAATCCACCTTGTCATTCACCCATTAGACTGAGAAACAGGTTAATATTTTTTCTTCCATAGCCAATGGAAAGCAGCAGAGATGCAAAGCCTCAAACCATCTGTGAAGGTGATGTTTAGGGCTTTCTGCTGGACTTGTTCCAAATCCAGCATTGCAGGACCCAACCCCTGTCTGGTCACAGTGCTGCAGGGGTAGCAGCTGTGGGGTTGTGCACAGCCACCTGCACCAAGGAAGGCCTTAGGCTAATGTGGCTCATGGCGTGTGTGTGGAGGGTGGGAAAGGGCTGGTGCACAGCTTGCCCTCCATGTAGGCCACTCAAAAGCCTCCTGTCACATTGCTTATCTCCCACAGCCCTCACCACAGATGGATGCGCAGAATGAACCTGCATCAGCCCCAGGTGTGTTATGGGTATGCCTGTGGAAGCAGGATTTGCTGAGCAAAACAAGGAGGGAACAGACAGCTGAAGGATCTGCTCTGGGGCATTAGTGTTGAGGCAGAACTGGGGGAAGCTCATGGGCTTCAGTTTCCATCAGTCTGAGGCAGTTTTGCACACACTCTCATCAGAGTGAGGCACAGCAAAGCTGGATGTGAGCAGCAATACACCCTTGAGAGCACCAAGTGTGCTTTAGCAATGAATTTGGACTCCTAATGAAATGAAGTGGAAGGATCAATGCTTTCAGGGCTCTGGTCTCCATTTGTGAATAGCAGCTACTCCTACTTGTTGCACTGAAATGCTGCAGTGATTAATAAAACCATTAGGGTCCTGAGGTGCTCAGAGTGCCTGCTAACAAGGCCCATGGAGGCAGAGAGGGAGATTGCTAGGTAGGTGACATGTTTTTCCAAGGAGTAGGAGTATCCAAATTTGAACCAGCCTGCTGATGTCCACAGTGCTTGGGGTGGTCCCTGACTTCTTACCTGGGCCTACCTCTGGAAATGATGTGCAGGAAATTCCCTGCAGCACATGCACCAAACACCTTCCAATGAGGTGGTTTTCAGTCAGCTGCAAGCATCCCTCTCCTGTAAATCACTAATGATGCTGCTGAGTTGTTGTAGGCTGCAGGGGACCAGCCAAGGCCAGGCAGGCTGTAGTGACTTCTGTGGGTTCATTCATTACTGCCTGCTACCGAGAACCATTTTCTACCTTAGTTAAATGCACACCTTGAGACAACATCCTCGGCTTGTAGACAAATAGCAGGTACAGAGTCTGCTGTACCTGCTATTGCTGTACCTACAATTGCTGACCCTTGGTGGAAGGTGCATAAGCGTGAGGAAATGCTGCCGTGCTTTTCTTAAGAAAGCATCAGTATTATCCTTATCTTCCACTAAGCCCTTTCTGATAGTGCCTGTGGGAGGAAAGCAAGGAGCAGATGGTTATTCCTTCAGTCCTGTGAACTAGTTAGATGAAAACCATATTCCTAGTAGAATCTACTGTCAAGGAAGCTTCTGGCCTGCTGGATGGCAGTGCTGGGTTGGATTTATAAAGTGGTCTCTGGATAATAATGTGTGTGTTAGTAATAATGACTTTCATACTTGTTAGGACTGACAGCCCTATGTGTTTGTCTTTCTGGAGACAGATGTTCTCCCGCCTGGTTATGTGGGTTGATTCCAACTGGGGAAAGAGGACAGCATGAGCAATGTGCTGTTCATTGTTATTTCATTCTTTTTTTTATTATTTTCCCTCCTTTCCTCCCTCTCTCCTTCCCTGGGCTGTCTTTTGGGCAGGAGTCTGACAGATCTTATCAGCTGCTGCAGGGAAGCCCCTTGGCCATCTGAGTTCATCCTCCTCTGCCATCCATCAGAGCACAGGAGGCGGCTCGGGCAGGGTTCTGAATTCATCTCAGCTCAGCAGCACTTCAAGCAGTTTGATGATGCTTTCCATCCTCACATGTGATACCCGCTGTAGACTGGGCATGATGCTCATGCTTAACAGGCAGTGCTTCATCTCAGCCCCTGTATAAGTTAAAGTTGTCAGCTCAACACCAAATCCCTTTTCTTGGCTTTTTCTGTGTAACACGGTGTTCTCTTGCTCTGATTCAAGTGTTCTGTGGTTCCACATGAAGGAGATAACAGCATGAGCAAAGCTGTGGGTAAAGATAAATCATCTGTAGGAGAAGATAGAAATGCTGTTTTTTGGAAGGCAGCAAGGCCACCATGCCAAGGGACCAAAACACTTACTGTAGCAAATGTCTGCAGCAATCAACTTCAATATCTACTGCCTTAAATTCAAAGTGATTTCAATGCAAAGCCATTTTTCAGTGTATTTTTTTATCAGAATGAGCTGTATTAAAAACATTCCTCTATGGAAGACTCAGATTCTCATTTTTCACCTGACAATTCCCTCATTTGTTGCTATAAAGTAAATCCAACCCATGGTTAAGGGGGGAAAATTCCAAATTGCTTCAAGGGAAGAAAAATTAAGTTGTGTGCATTGTGCTCTTTCAGGGATACACTGATTCAATGGTCTAATTCTACTGGGTGTCCTCTCTTTTTAACATTTACAATCTACTGATCCTAAGAGTAATCAGAAAGAAGACTGTTATTTTGCTGCTATAGAATAGATCAGGCAAAACAATTCCTACAGTCTATGCCACTTCCTTGTTCAAAGTAACAGCAAAATACACATGAAGGTGATGACTTTGGGATAGATTAATGAACTGGATCTTAGTTACAACAGAAAAAACTGACAAATTAGTCTGATTTTGGATCCTCTAAAGAAGTGCCTCCATGACTGTGCCACACAGAATAGTTTTGTGTGTTGATGAACCTCAGCAAGACTCACCAGTCTAGTGAATATGAAGTTTTTTGATGAATTTTTTTTTTCTTTTTGGTTTGATTTGGTTTGGGGTCTTTTGTTTGGTTTTGGTTTTGATTTGTCTTTTTTTTTTTTTTTTTTTTTTCATTTCACTCTTCATCCTTGAGAAACTCTGAACAATTTGTGACCTGAGTCACAGTCTCTGTTGCACTTTCTTTTATAACTGCAGGGGGGAAACATTGCCAGTTCTAGGTTTCCAGTACAAAGAAATAAAGCCATATAATAGCCAGATTTCAAGCATGTCCTTCCATGGCAGAATGTGTCTGGGCAGTATTAATGAATGTAGCCAACATGTCCAGCAAAGTGGTCTTTCCCCTCTGTTCAACACTTATGAAATTTCATCTGGAGTGCTGCTTGAGTTCTGGGCTCCCAGCAGAAGAAGGACAATGACAGACCCAACAGACACAAGCTGAAATCTGGAAAATTCCATTTTAAATATTAAAGGGGTGGGGGTTTTGGTGGTTTTAGGTTTTTGTTTATTTTGGTGTTGGTTTTTTACCAAGGAAGTGGTCAAATATGAAAATAATTTGCCCAGAGACATTGCTTAGTCTTCATCTATGAAAGTGTTAGACTCATCTGGATCTATCCCAGAGCAACCTGATCTAAGCAGACCTTCTTTGCAAAGGGTTGAATTAGATGACCTCTGCATGTCTCTTTCAGGACAAATTATGATTCTATGATTCTCACAGGTCACAATAAATCTGCTTATTAATAATTCCTACTGGATCCAGTGAGTATAATTTACAGCTTCTTTCACTTCCATCCTGGAGTCTGATTCAGTAAGAACTAGATAAAATCTTCTGCTCAGTTTGAAACTATGTGAAGAGAAAAGAAATCCTCGAGGCTCTCCTTGTCTAAATACTTAAGTTCTGAATTTCCTGGACTTCAAAGGCAGAAACACTCTTCTGCTAGGAAATGTCTTTTTCTGTGGATGCCTGAGAATATAACTTTCCTTATCCTTGCAGATACACTGGGTCACCTGACCAAATGACCCCAAACTGCTCCCCTGATTCTCCCCCAGCTGTTTGTTCGTTGTAGAGCTATGCGTGCACCCTCTCCATGGTGAACAGCACCCTCTCAGCTACCTTGGGTGGTGCCCAGGGGACCTTGTCACTGCCCTAGGATGGGGCTGACAGGCTGCAGCAGTCAAGGGTTTCAATTCCTGCCCATCAGAAATTTTGGCATATTGGTACTGATGGGTTTAAATCCAAAATCCAAGCTCAACACAGTACTGAAGTGACTGCAGTGCCAGGTCTTATGAAAGCTAGGCATTACAAATCCCAAATAAATGCATTCTTTAAGGCACGAGGTTGCTTCCATTCTTCACTGATCTAAACAGGCTTGTGAGAAGGTGCTACTGCAGGCAAGGCTGTGGGAGTTTGGCTCTCTAGGGCTGTGGTCTCCTTGGTGCTGCTGTGTTCAGTGCTTGTGATGGACAGCTGGGTGGCATCTGGGGTGAAGCCACTGAGAGCTGTGCATGTCTGGGCTCCCCTGGCTTGAAGCTGGCCTTATTCACTCCACAAAAGAGGCTTTGAAAAGTTGATTGCTTAGGTTTTAACTTTTCCAAAAAGGTTTCTCTGTTAAAAGCTTCTGGTTAGAAATACCAAACCCTGTTGTTGCTAAGATTAAGGTATTTGTTTCTTAGAAATGGCTTAGAAGCAGAGACCAGCACATGGATTATTGCTCCTTCCTTAGCCAAGTGGAGCGAAGGTGCTTCAAGCAAATTGGGCTTCCAGAAGGATCAGTTTTGCATGTGATTTTGAGAACAGTTTTGGGGAAGGAAGGGTCAGATCTAATTTTTCATGTTTTTAACTCATATGGAAAAAAAAAGAAAAGAAAAGCAGTACTTACCATTAACATATTGGGGAGTTAGGCAGTTTTAAATGAAGATAACAAAGCGAGCTATGGTGTTTCAGTAAAAATTTAGAATGGGTTTTATTTTTAAATACTAATGAAAAAATGCAATATCATCAAATTTATGGGTTTTGCTTTTCTGGAACAGGATTTTTTTCCCCTCACTTTTTTCTGTGGTTTACCACTGCCTCCCTCTCCAAGGCTAATGTCATAAGCAAAATAAAATCTGACTAATTAACAAGACCTCAGGAAGATTGTAAATACCTGTCAGGAAACAAGAATGTTTTTTGTTGTTGCTAAAAATGACCTTAACTACGACCTGGAAAAATTGTGCTTGTAGTTTGTGAATGAAGTCAGTAACCATGCTGTGGTACTGCTGGCCTTATTATGAAATGCACATCACAGATTGTGTCTAATTGCACACAGTGTTTTTATGGTATCTGTAGCTACTGATCCAAGACTCAGATGTCAGATATCAGCACTCTTGCTATAGTTAAATGTTGCTGCCATGTAATAGGTTCTGTTTATCTCTCTTCCAGCTTCCAAATTGCTGTGTCTTGGGTCAGTGGCCTAAGTTCAATTTTTGTAAATTCCTGACTGAAGTTATTAGCTCTCGTCTTTAAAAGCCAGGATGAATTAATGTTGCATTATGCCCTATTCAGGGAAGTATGGCCCCAGCTTTTATCATTGTCACTGGGCTTGCATGTGCTAGGTTTCAGCAGAAGGAGTTTGGTGGAATTCCTCCAGGAGGGTGTATCCATCCCTTTGCTTACATGAAGAGGGAAGTTTTCTGCTGATTTTCACAGATCTTGCAGGATTGCTTTATCCCATTGGAGGCCTGGAAGAAAATAGACCTATGATATGGAGAACAGATCCATCCTCATTTCCCCCAGCCTCAAATGCACATGAGCTTGAGATGTACTTACAAACAAAATGTACAATAAAAAAAAAAGGATATTCACGTTCCTAAAGTTCAAGGGTACAATGCTGATGCCTCAGAGAGCATCACCACTAATTTACCATCCTTATTCCTCTTGGTCAGTCCTCCTTGTGCCTACCAGATTCCAAACATCATGATCTACTTCTGTATTGCCAAAGGACCCTTGTGGTGCCCATGCCTGGGTGGAGCCTTCTGCAATGCCCTGTCTTTCACCCTCCCCTTCAACTTCATACCAACAGCAATGGTGTGTTCCCACCAGTGCCACCACAATAAGATGCTGCAGAGAGGGATTGTGTGGGTCCTGTTCTGTACCTGTTTTTCAGACAATCAACACTGCATAGAGCCACTTTCAGTCTTTGGCATATATGGTATCAGATGCCAGAAAAAGGACTGAAGTGCTGGGCTCCTTGCTGCACTTCATTTTCATGCAGCCCTATACTGCTTCCTGTTTCCAGTTTCATAACAGTTTTTGCAGAGTGCTTTGTTCTTCCCCTATGCACTTGGAACTGGCAGTAAAATGTGGATTGTTCTCAATGTTTAGCATCAAGTCCTACATGTGGGAAGTGATTTATCAACAAGATTACAGGCTGGAGTACTGTGAAAATTGGACTCCAAGGTGCCATAATTCTTTGGAAAATGCCAGCCACGGTAGGTTTTACCTCCCAGCGGCTGTCCATTATTGATAGCCTTATTCTAATATTATGCTTATGTTGTAAGCAGTGACCAGCGTCTCAGCTTTATACTTATACAGGTACAGCTAATTCAAATTTTGATCTTTATACTCAGCTCTGTTCTTTCATGTCAGTCCCCCCTCTTCCTTTGCCCTCACAGTCTTTTTTTTTTTTTTTTTTTTTTTTTTTTTGTTCCTTTCATTTTATGCAAGAAAGCTGAAAAAATACCACCCAAAAAAAGTCATAATCACTAAGATATTCTTCTGGAAATATGGAAATGTTAATGCCTAAAACATTCTGATGTGACAGATGAGATAGACAGGGCTAGTTGTACAGTACTATGGAATCTTCATGTCATTGATAGCTCATACTGCTGCTCAATGGTAGAGGGAAAAGAATGTTGTAATTCTCCTGGGACATTTTTTAATTACCGGACCTATGGCAAGGGAAAGGAATAATTAGCACAAATGCCCACTTTAAGATATCCAGCCATTGGTGTTTTTTTCATGGGAGTGCTACAGGCTGTGTTACAAAATGTGCTCAGTGGGGTGATGTGGCTGTTCTTGAGCTGACAACAAGGAATGAAGTGGTATTTCAGTCTGTTTCTCTGCCAGCATTGCCTTCTCTTATCTTCTTAGCTCCACACCAGAGCTTGCTGGCCCATAAACATTGGTGATGATCTTAGTTGCAAGACAGCCAACCCACTGAACCTGGGGACCCTAAACTCCTCTGGGCAACATCAAAGGTCCCAAAGTTAGTGGGAGGAACAAAGAAATGGAGAAATTTGACATGTGTCTCCCATGACCCCATGAAACTTTGAAAAGTGCCAGACTAAATTGCTCTTTACATTTTTTTTTGCTTTATATCCTGTTTTATCTGCCTGTCAGGACATTGTCTCTTTCCCTGAGAAACAGAAGAACAGCAGGCACTGAAAAAAATCAAAGTGGTTGAACTGCTTGGAGACTGCAGTCAGTAGTCCCACTAAAGCTGGAGGTATGGAGACTTCTAAGACAGGCTGTTATCTAGGAGCTGCAATAAAATACCTGCAAAATGATCAAGTGTAAAGTTTACCCATAACTGTGCCAGCCTGTTTTAGACTGGAATTCTTAGATATTGAGATAGGTTTCACAGATTATCCATAAATATTTTGGAACCAGCAAATTTAGAAGGCAACTGTGATACAAATAAAAGAAAATTTTGAGGGTCATGAAGCAAGCAAAATTAGCAGAATTCCTATTGACTTCGCCAGGAACAAGTTTGGGCTTTGAGTTATTTGGCTGATAAATTTTCAGCAACACTGAAAGAAAAAGGGTGTAAGGTTTTTTTTTTTTTTTTATTCTAAGATTTTATTAATGCCCAACTAGGATGCTGTTTAATCTTCAAACAAATACCAGCACTCAGAACACATCAATTGTTTGTATTCTGAGCTCTGTGTTGCACTTATTCATGGACAGGGAAATTACAATGAGAATAATCATTGTCAGAATACTAATGTGATGTAAACTAGTGTAGAGATATTTATTCAATAGAATGCAATTACCAGCAATACTCTATTTTCTGAACAGTGTGACTGTAATCCAATTTAGGCTGTTTAACCCCTGGTGATTTGTTTCCGTTTGTATTGTGATAGGCTGAAAACAGGCAGGATTGCTGGGGGCAGCAAAAGGGAGAGTAAGGGGAAATAGGACCCCATGTAATCTTAGATCTTAATGACTTTACTAAATCTACATAACCACAGGGCTATTCTTCATGGTTGTGCTGTTAATTGAATTTTAAAATAAGGGTAGATCCTACACTCACTTTCTCCCAACATAATTTCATTTTCTGACAAATGCTTAGTCACCAGTTTAAAAAATCCTTTATGACTTCAACCTGAAGTTACATCAGGACCTTGGATTTCATATAAGACAGGATTCTCAGGTACATGGTGGAGGCAAGTGATTAAGAAGATAATCAAGGTGACTTTCATGACCAACTTCTCTTGCAGAAATGTTCTCGACTGCAGGAGTTGTGGCAGGATCCCATGGGCAAAGGGCAGCTTCTCTCCTTCAAAGAGAAGGACAGAACGTGGGGACCTTGCTGCAGGCAATTTCTGAAGACTAAAAACCTTCAGCTAGATACTGGTACACTCATTAGCACAGAGGAGTCCCCCTGAAACTAGCACTGTTTCTGTGCTTCTGAAACTAGCACAGGATATCTTATCAGCACAGAGAGAAGTCTTGGGATCTGGTCTTTAAATGAAAGAAGTGACTAAGTGATCTTGTTTTAGGTGCAGAGGGATATTTTGTAGTCACACAGAAATAGGTGGAGAAGACCTCTGTCCAGCTGGTACCGAGTTTGCTAATGGTGATGGCAGTTTCTCCAAGACAGGCAGCATTCAAGCAGCAACCATTGTGTTACTACTGCCACACTAGAAGATACAGAAAAGCAGTTCTCTCCAGAGAAATGGACCCTGGATGGGAACCTGAGTAAGATTTCCAGCTTTAGGGCTTTTGCACTTTCATTCAGGTTTTTGTGTCATTTAAGCATCTGCCTTGGGCAAAAGATGCCAGCTGGGACTTGCCCACTTATGCTGTTCGTTCATCTTGCAATATAAGAGGGAAGCAGAAATGAGCAGGAAAGAATTGCACAGTCAGGACAGAGAGGTCCTAACTCCCAGGGATTATGCATATGGGAGGTTTGCAAAATGAGTCCCTTAGTATTTCCAGCAGTCATTCAGCCATAAAAGCAATGACTAAAAAACACACAGTGCAGCTACTATTATTTTAAGTCCCAGTCAAGCTGTTTATTTTTCACTTAATTTTTAATATAATTTGTCTTGTGAGTTTGTATGAGGCGTCCCTCCCCAGTCATTTACCAAGAGTGCTGTGGGGATTCCTGACAACACAACTTTTTATTGCCATCACATCAGTGAGCTAAGGAAGAAGGCAGTTGTGTTTCTTACAACAGTTCTTACCTGGGCCCAGTTGGATTCAAACTGCCATGCAGTGGGAGCTTTGTACATCTGTAACAGAAGAAACACCTGCAGAGCAGACTGTCAGGGGATAAATTCCCTCTCTCTGGACTAGCTCTCATCTAAGCTGAATTCTCTTTGCCAATGTTCACAGCCCATGTTACTTTCACTGGTGTAAGATAAGGGGAATCAAAGCCTTTCTTTCCTTAACTGGGAAAACTTTGTCCAGCACATGGCTGTATAGCAAACCTCAGTGCACAATGCCCAGACACCTCCTTTTCCAATGCCATTCCCTCTAAGCAATCTGCTCATCTTGAACAAATTGCAGCACATGGCTGCTGTGAAAAACCAGACCCTCTTTGCCACTTCTCATACCACCAAATTTTGAAAGGGCAGTGTTTTACAGTGAAGTTGAATGTTGTTTTCTATTCAATACAGATGAACTATGAAATGAATTGTAGTTCCATCTAAGCCAGTTTCCACTGATCATAGACCTTCATAATTCCTACAGATTGATTATAGTAATTTCAGTTGATGAAGATTCTATGCACAGATTTTGAGGTAATGTTTTTGGCTATGAAGGTACCATACTGTTTTACCTGGGAGAAAAGACTGACCTCTACCTGGACACAACATCTTTCCAGCTGCTTGTAGAGACTGATAAGGTCTCCCCTGAGCCTCCTTTTCTCCAGGTTAAACATCCCCAGATCCCTCAGCCACTTCTCCAGAACCTCAACATCTTCCTTGAAGTGAGGGCCCAAAACTGGACACAGCACTAGAACCTCACCAGTGCCAAGCACAGAGGGACAATCACTGCCCTGGTCCTGCTGGCCACACTATTGCTGATACAAGCCAAGATACCATTGGCTTTCTTGGCCACTTGGACATCATAGTCATCTGCTGCCTTATGTTCAGTTGGTTCACCAGGTCCTTTTCTGCTGGGCAGCTTTCCAGCCACTCTTCTCCAAACCTGTAGTGCTGCAAGGGGTTGTTGTGATCCAAGTACAGGACTCAGCACTTGGCCTTGTTAGCCAAGTTGGGCTATTGATCCCACCGTCTTTTTTGAGTGGGAAACCCTAATTCCTAGGTGACCATCCTCAGGAACTTCTGTGGTTTCTATCACATCAATAACCCCTGTATCTTTGCTGACACATGGATCTCCATCTCTACCTCCACTGAGACAGCAGACTGAAGGCCCTTGCTAACACACTGTCCCTCAAACACTGGCACGATTCCAGGTTTATCTCTAGTGATCCTGGTTTTATCCCTTTCCCCCTTAAAGCTCTTTCAGTGAGCCCTGCTATTTCCTGCACAGTTCCTTTTCCCTCTTTGAGACAAGCACATCCAATATTGCCAGCCAGCCTGGTGTCATGTAGACCAGCTCAGGAACAGAAAACCCAAAATTCTGTCAGTGACAGTAGGTTCAGTCAGGTATTGGGCTGCTATTCTTCCTATTTCTTCCCCCATCATTCCCTGCAACTGGAGGGATGGATGAGAACACTACTTGTGCTTCAGATGTTCAACTGCAACCTTACTGTAATTTGCAGTGATGAATTCCTATTTTTAGAAGTAAGCATGGAGACCAAGGTCCTTATTTGAGGGGATGCTAGGACCCATATTTGGTACCCAGTCAGATCTCAAAGTTTCACAGTCCAAGTAAATTTTACACCTGAGAAAGCCAGGTGTTCTGCAGAGGCTTAAATGGGAATGTGTGATAAAGAGCTTTTAGAGAAAGAGTTCAGTAGGCAGAAGAGAAAAGAAAAAGAAACACATTATTAACATTTCAGATTGTCCATGTAGAAGCAAAATAAGGTGGGAGATGAAGTTTCTGTGTACTGATCATCATTGTCAGGGTTTGAAAGGTCCTGGTGTGTCCAGGCCATATGAGGGAGCTCTCTGCACCTGCATCCAATATTCTTGTTCCAGGACAGTTCCTCCTCATGTTTTCCCTTGTTACTGACAGTGTAATGCCACAGAAACAGCTGCAGGGGAAGTGTTTGCCACTCATTTGGTGACAGGATTGAACATGGAAGGATCCCATACTTTTGCACTGAAAGGCTTAAAGAAATACCCAGAAAAAGTAGCAACTGAGGAAGGTTGAGGAGGGACATAAAGATGAGGAACTACTGAGAATTTGTGCACATTTATGCCTTGACACTCACCTATTTGCTGGAGTTGTGGCCATGAGTTTTGGATCTTTGCTGCTTTAGCACTGGTGCATTTGTCATCAACCTTCCCTCTAAGGCTTCATTCATAAATCACTTTTGGAGTGTGAATAAGCCATGGGGATGCTTTAATAAATGGTTCCTCACATCAAGTTTTATTCCCCAATAATGATTAGCTTATTAGTAAATCCCTGATGGCATTACTAAGGAGGTCATTATCCCTGTTTTATATCTGCAGAAACTGAACCAGAGAAAGGAAAAGTCACCACTAAGTAAGATTTGTGGATGCAAACTCCTGAGTCAAGGTACATGCTTTCTTCAGCAGGTCACAGGACTAATAGGTGCTTGAAATAAATGGTTAATCAACTGGTTAATCAAATCATTACATCAGAATGCTATAGGACAGTGATATCTTCTTAGAATATATTTAAAACCACAAAGAATTACTTGCATTTCTAATTGGTTCTCAACATTTAGCAGCCCAAACTCTTCATAGAGGCCAGCTTAACATACACATAACTATAGAGTTCATCTTCAGGAACCTGCATAGGTTGTGTGCTGTCAGAGTTTGTGCCGTCAGCTCCCGAATTGGTAAAAAGAAACTGGCTTGCCATTTATTACGTTTTTTTACTCAGAGGCATCCTTTGTATTAATCTTATTCCTGATCATTTTGAAAATAGTTCTATACACTTGATTGTTTTAACAGTCCATTACTGGCCATAGAAAAATCTACTGCTCTCTTAATATAAAGGACAACAAAATGCAAAGTGAAGTTAAATCAAAATAGATGTCATGAAGGCTGCTGCAATGATTGCATCATACAAGGCAGTTTTCAAATTCAGTGAAAGACTTCCATGCCTTTTTTCTGACAGCAACCAGAGAGGATTTCCAATATATAAAGATTCCTCTTGAAATAGAAACCTGCTATGCCCAGCTATACACGAGTGGCCTAAATACTCTTTAAGGTGGAGAGAGAAGTGAGAGTGCTTCATGTCTGCATTGTATAGAATGATAGAATCATAGAATTTTGAAGGTTGGAACAGACCTCTAAGATCATTGGTCCTACAGTTAGCCTAGCACTGCTCTGTTTACCACTAACCCATGTCCCCATCTGCCACAGCTTACATTTTTGAATGTTTCCAGGGATTGTAATTCCAGCACTTCCTTAGGCAACTTGTTCCAGTGCTTTTTCACCCTTTGCATGGAGAAATTTTTCCTTATATCCAATCTAAACCTCCCCTGGTAAAACTTGAGGCCATTTCCTCTTGTCCTATCATCTGTTACCTGGGAAACTGACCCACACCTTGCATCTCCTGTCAGGGAGTTGTAGAGAGCAATAAGGTCCCTGTGAGCCTCCTTTTCTCCAGGCTTAGCCCCACCCCCCTCCCCCCCATCTCCCTCAGCTGCTTGTCAGAGGGCTTGTGCCCCAGACCCTTCACCAGCTCCATTGCTCTTCTTTGGGCAGGATGATGCTGAAATTGCAGCTCCTCCAAACAGGCTCAGGCTCTGGGAATTTACAGAAAACTTAAAATTCAGTGCAGTAAAATTAGTGTAAATTTTGTACATTACTGAGCAATTTCCCAATTCCTTTTGTAATGAATTGTGGGCAAAATAGATCCTTGTGATATGTACCATGTGATTTACCTGTAATGTGCTGAGCATTGGGTCCTCCAAGCCAATCAAGAAGCAAATAAAAAAATAAGTTTGAGAGACTGTCATCTGGGCTTATTGGTCTTACTACTCAGAGTCTGAACCCACTCTTAAACTAAGATCATATATTTAGAGACTTAGAATACTCCTGACACCATTTCACCTATTGACGTTGTGGTGAAAGCACCCAGTCAGAAGGTGGGATTTGATGGTTTGGAGTCCTTTTCCACCTGAGGAGGTTTGACTCTGTGACTTCTGAACTCCATGAAAAAGCCTTGAGCATCAGGGTAAAACAGAGACTAAAAGGGCAGTGGGGTGAGCAAATATGGTGGTGACATTTCACCAAGTCACAGGATAGCCAGGGATTAATTGCTGCAATAGAAAGACCAATTCAGAGTGGGCAACCTCCATTGCAGCCTGTGCCAAAGTTCCTGTCTGATTCCTGGATCTCTGCTTGCTGCTCTGAGTTTTTTTTTTCTTTTCCTGCTTACTGTTTTTAATCCTTCAATCCAGGCTGTCTAATGAGGAATGTGTAAGGAGTTGTGGGAGCAGTGTAGATTCTTCAGGCTGTCCCTTGCCAGCTGAATATGCAGAAAGCTCACACACCATCAGTGTTGCTCAGGGGAGCTGGTTAAGGTAGGATTGTGTGTATGAAATGGGCATAGTTAATGCCTGTGAAGTAGTTTAAAACATCTAAGGGCAACTCAGACTCAAAACCTCCTGCTCCAGTGTGCTGCAGAAACCTGAAAGACCCTCTGGGGGAATTATTATCCCCCTTGGTCCAAAGACTGCCTGTAAATTGGTCCCTTCAGTGGAGTTTTTGCATGTGCAGATAGCTGGCCACTTCCTGCAACACTGAACAAAGAAGTGCAAGGCAAATTCCAGTGCTTGGAGTGTGACATGAAGTTTGACATGCTGCTGAGGAAGCCACACATCCCTATAACAACTTAAAATTCCATGCCTGGCAACCAGGTGCAGGGGGTTAATTAGGCTCATAAGCTGGGAGAGCAGGGAGACCTTTGGGAGAAGTTTGTAGACAAGCAGCAAAGCATATGACCTCATTTGAATTTTCCTATTAGATTTCCTGCAGAGATCTCAAAAGCATTCTCCAATCACTGTCTGAAACTGTTTAGGTTTCACATTTGCAAACACAAGGAATCTCCATTAGATTCTAAAGCTGCTGCACATGTTTTAAAAGATCAAACTGATGATTTTGAAAAGCAAATAGATCCCTCCACCTACTTTTGTTTGTTTGGACTAATGAGTCTCTTGACTCTTGAGTAAACAATCTGCCATTCTTCCTTTAGAGCTCTTGTGGAGATGCAGGTTGGAGCTGAAATGGGTGAGACTGGCACTGCTGGACATAAGGCTGTGCTTATATGAGGCTTTATATTCTCCAAAAAGGTTGCAATAGGAGCCTGAGCTGTGTCTCTGTAATCTGCAGCTCTTTTGGTGGCAGTGGGCTTTTGCACAAGTGTTTGGTGTTTCTCTCCTGTTCATAAGTTAGTGTACTGTTCTTCTCATCCCCCACCAGGTCATAGCTGTGGTGCCAGTACAACACATTTCAGTCCTGCAGCCTTTTGGTTGGAATAGGAGAGATTTCCCCAGACAAAAAGGCAGCTAGTCTGTGCCTATGCAAAAGGCTTTGCTGGAGAGAGAAAAGATAAAATTAGGAAGGGGCCATAACTTGAAAGCCAGCACCAACCCAGCACCAAACCTTTCTCAGTCCTTTCTCCAGTTGATGCAAACCCAGTGCTTGGGGGGTCTTTCCACTGGCCTTAACAACCACTGGTTTCACATCAACTGCAGCTCTGGGAGAGCTCGGGAGAGGGAAGACCCATCACTGTGTCCAGCTGCAGCACACAACACTGGAGAAGTGTAAGGGGAATCTCATTTGAGTGTGAGGATCCCTCCTGTCCCATATGCACATTTTGCTTCTACACATTAAAGCAGTCCTTGCAATCAAAGGGAGATGATCCCTGGTGTCAAGATGGGAGCAAATAATAACCTTTACATCCATCTAGGCAGAAATCATGCTTGGAATAACTTGCTGTGAGAGTTACAGTCAGTTTCACCATTCCTTGTGAAAATGGCATCAGGAAATTCACCTTCAGCCTTTTGGGCACCCTGTGAACCCAGGCAGCCCCTTGGCCATGGACTGCGTGCAGAGCGCAGACGTCACACTCCCCGCGCGGCCGCCTTTTTCCATTATATGCGTGTGAGTGAAATCAAACCTGGGGGATTTCTTCCCAGCACTCCAGACACGCAACCGCACCGCAGAATACAAATGCGGGAGCCGGGCTGACGCAGGCGTGAGGAGTTCAGCCCTCAACCCCAGGGACCAGCAACAGGCAGGCAAACCTTGGAGGACAGGAGAGCTCGTTAACTCGGTGCTTTAAATAATAGCAGTGGCGAGGGTGCTGGTGGCAGTGTCCCTGTGGTTTGCATCTGTGTCTCTGTGGTTTGACGACAGGCAGGGAGCAGCACTTGCTTCTTCGCTCCTCAGGCAGCTGCCCTGTGCAATAGCATCAAGGAGGGCATAGGAAAGAGGTTATTTATTTTTTTCTTCTCCTTGGAGATTTTGGACTGATTAAAAAGCTACTTTTGCTAGGAAAGCAACAAGGAAAGAAACCCCAGCCATACGCAGCAGGTATAAAAGAATGTTTGATTTTTCCGACAAGTTCTCTAAGATTTAATATCTTTGCTGTTCGAACCAATATTGTATCACAGGCATCACTGGTGTTGTGCTTCCCAGCATGCCCTAGCATTCCTTCAAGCAAACATTTGCAGTAGCAGAAAGTCCAAGAAAAGGCTTACTCCCTTGAGGATCAAGAAGAAAGCAACAGTGAAGAAAGGTATAGTAGCTATTAATATTAATGTTAAAAGAAGAAGGGGGAGAGAGGACACAGGAGCAGCAAAAAAGCTACTATTTATGGCTTTGATGTGTTCATTTTCACAGGACCAATAGCAACATGGAGAATACGGAAAGCAGATAAAGAGAAAAATGAGGAGGTGGAGGTGAGCAGAAGGCAGCTCAGAAAATTGCACAAGCTGTGGGGAGATTTTCCCGTCTAGACACTTGCACACAGCAAAGGGAGCGACTGCCATCTGCATCTCCTCCAAAAAAAGGAAGGGAAAAAGGGACAGAGCTGAGACTGAAAAGGAAATCCACCTTCATGCCTCTCATTTTGGCTGTGGTATGGCTGATCTACACTGAATGCCTGCTGTGGGAGGGGAGAGAAAGCTGAGAGGTATTGTTGTGTCTAAGGAGGCACAATATTAAGGCAGCATGTGAATCCTCATGCAGGGCTTTGTCCTACTGACACAGTGGGAACAGAAGGGAAGGAACTATTTTAGTCTTGTTGACGCTGCTGAAGAGTAAAAATGGAAGTAATTAGAGGCCTATTCTAGTCTCACTTAAATCTCCAAGTCTTCAGGCCAGAGTTATTTTTGTTACATTGCTTTAATGGTGTTACATTGATGGTTAGACTGGGTTGGATTTTTCCCCATACTCTGAATTTAGGAAATGAGCCAAAACTTTTCTGTGGCAGTGCACTCACTTCACTGAAATTTTGCCTGTGGAAGATGGTTCAGGTCCCAGGAGGAATTTTTCTAAATCCCAAGCAGCCCCACCATAACCAGTGCTCGGGCAGCTGGGTTACTGCCTTATGTTGTAGAAAGAGCAGGTTTGAATCTCAGCATTAGCTAGTCTGAAGCTAGACTGGAAATAAGAATGACTCCTTATTCTTAAGGATAAGAATATCCTTAAGAATATAAGGACCTTATATTCTGCACCTTAGGAAAGGTGCTTGATAAATAATAACCCTCAAGTCATATTGTCCCTTATTTTCTCACTGAGAAAAAACCCCAAAACTTCACTGCTTAGGAACAAGTACAAGAGTGGGACAGGTTTATTTGTAGCAGCACCACTGCTGCCCCATCTTGTAAAGTCTGCAGTGGCGGTAAGCAGGAATGGTCTTGTCCAGCTGCCATGTTCTTCCTCAATGAAACTCATCTCATCTCATCTCATATCTCATCTCATCTCATCTCATCTCATCTCATCTCATCTCATCTCATCTCATCTCATCTCATCTCATCTCATCTCATCTCATCTCATCTCTTTTAGTCTTTCTGCTCCCAGGTTCCCCAGTGCAGCCACTGCAGGCTGCACCTGTGACTGTGTCTCCTTAGCTGGCAACTGTCCCATGTGGGATTAACCCACATCTGCATCCTCATGTGGCCTCCTGACCATGCAGGGTGTCAACAGGAAGAGATTGGTCTCTTCTCAGAACAGATATGTGCAGCCTACCCAGATCTCACAGGTCACTGAAGGCAAGGCAGTGTAAAGAGCACAGAACTTGATGCTTGTTTTTTTCCAAAAGAAAATCAGTGTTGCTGCCCTCCTACATTAAGGCCTCACATGGCTGTTTCAGAGCTACCAGTTCATATAAGCAGAGACACAAAGTCCTCTGCTTGCACAGTGAAGGAGGACCCTCAACCCAGTGTGCTTTAGGTCTAAGCAGTCACAGAAAGCAAAGCATGGCAGGAGCTCGCCATGGGAAAGTCCTTCACCTCCCTTGCAAGTGGGGCTGAGCATCACATCCCAGCAGATACTGACAGCCTGCCCAAAACCTCTCAATCCTTTGCTCCAGAATAACCCCTGAGGATCATTTCCCTGCAGACCAATTGCCCAAAGAGGAAAAGGATGCATTTAACTAGCCCCAGTGAGAGGTACTGACTCAGTTCCTGTGCTGACTGAAAATGCCTGTGGTAGGTGGGCCACAGTACAGGTACCACAGGCTCATTTAGCAGTGGGGAAAAAGCCTCTTCCTGTTTTCTCAGAAAAGCAAGAAAGGATTGAACCTTTGGACCAGTCAAAGGCTCAGGTCAACAGAAAAGGAATTGCTTGGGCACAGTGAGATGTCATAAGGGGAAGGATAATTATCTGGTGTGTAGGCAGGGAAATTAGGTCAGACACTTTGAAACCTAGTCTACATGCTTTTACCTCCAAGTGGTATTAACTGGTCATACTATTTGCAGAGACTGACTGAATGCTACAGATGTATTTTAGACCTTATACCATTCTTCTTACTCCACCCAAGAATTTCTACAATTCTTGTTTCAGTTCCTGATAGCTGTTTTTCCAGCTATATAATTTTCCAGGAAAATTGCTGAGCTCCTCTGGCTCTGAGCAGAGCAAGAGAATTATAGACAATGTGTCTTATGGGCAATTCACCCCTTTATTCATCTTGGCAAGGGAGTGGATTATGTTACATCTCAATGTCCCTGCTGAGCCCATTTTTTACAGTCATACAATCCCTGTAACCTCTCCAGGGATACCAGTCACCATCATGTAAGTTCATCAGACTTGATTTCTTGTGGTTGCCACTCTGTGTGCCTCACACTTCCACAGGTGTATTAGAAATAAACGACCTTGTTCTTTTCCCATAGCCTACCAACTTGTCAGGGTTTGACACTGTCCCAGCACCAGGCACCCACAAGAGTCACTCACTCATCCTCCCCTGCTACAGCTGGGCAGCGAAGAGGGAAAAAAAAAAAAAAAAAAAACAAAACCTAATGAAGGGTTCATGTGTTGAGATAAGGACCAAGAGGGAGAAAACACTTCAAGGGCAAACCAGGCTCAACTTAAAGCTGCAAAGTGAAATTTATTACTAACAGAACCAGAGGAGGATAATGAGAAGTAAAATAAGCCCTTAAAACACTTTTCTCCCCCCAACCCCACCCTCCTTTCCACTGACAGCACAGGGAGAAAGGGTGTGGGGGTTTTGGTCAGTTCATCACTGAAATCTTCTTCCGCTGCTCCAGGAGAGGAGTCCTTCCCCTGTGAGACAATGGGGTCCCTCCCATGGGTGACAGTTCAGGTGAATTCCTTCAGCGTGGCTCCAAATCTCATGAGCAGCAGTTCTCCCAAAATTGTTGCAATGTGAGTCCCTCCCACGGGCACACAGCCCCTCCAAAACTGCTGCAACGTTGGTCACTCTTCCACAGGGTGCAGTCCTTCAAGGACAGGCTGCTCCAGCCTGGAAGCAAGGGCTCTCTCCTCCAAGTCTCCCACTGGATCACAACCCTCTCCAGGCATCCACCTGCTCTGGCATGGACACCTCCCCCATGGGCTGCAGGTGGATCTCTGCATTCCTGATGGATCCATGGGCTGCAGGGGCACAGCTGCTTCACCATGGTCATCACCATGGCCTGCAGAGCAATCCTGGCTCTGGTGCCTGGAGCACCTCCTCCCCCTCCTTCTCCACTGACCGTGGTGTTGCCATGTTGTTTCCCTCATGTATTCTCACCTCCTCCTCTTCTCTGACTAGAAGCAGAACTATGTGACTTTGTTTTGATTTTCTTCTTAAATATGTCGTCACAGAGGCATTGCCAACCTCTCTCATTGGCCCAGTTTTGGCCAGCAGCATGTCTATCTTCAGAGCCATCAGGGCTGGTGGACACAGTGAAAGCTTCCAGCAGCTTCTCACTGGGGACGTCTTTGTGGAGCCCCTGTTACCAAAAACCAGCCTGTGCAAAACCAGCACACAACCCTATTTAATTCATTATCATAAGCACTTGCCTAGCAAACAGTGCCACCAAATTCCTTGGCTGCCCGTGTTCAGGTTCTCTTTTCTGCTGTGTGTTTGAGAGCAGAGAAGTGGCCCAGAATGGTGAGCCTGTGTCTCTGCATGTGGGAGCTTTGCCAGGCCATGGATATCTCCAGATTCCCAGAGTTCACAGAATGGTGAATGGGGCTGCTTGATCTCTCTCAGTTACTCATTCCAGCAGACTAAGGCTGATTATTCCCTGTTCTGACTTGCAGAGTTACTTTCTTGTTCTTCCAAGCATGGCTCTTTACATCAAGCTAAGCAAGATTTTGAAGAAAGGCATCCAGGACACTTCTAGTCCAGGGACCTGCTGGAATCAGTTCATTATTAGCGAGCAGTTGGTGTCATTCTTACTGATGAAGGTTTGGGAAGTACTGCTTGCCCTTTCTGTAGGATGAAACTCAGCAAGATGTTTAAGCTAAAGCAGGTGAGTAATCATCTGTGTGTTTGCTGGCTGGGATGAATGATGAAGAAACATGCTGAAACACTTTTCTGAATCACAGCTACAGCTACATTTGAGACCCCCTTTAAAATTCACCTCTGGCTATGTTCCATTGCAGAGCTGATACAAAGTGGGCTGTTTTTCAGTACTTTGTATTAAAAGTGATCCCTCTGTACTGCCAGCGGGAAACTAAGACAAAATACACACTCATCTCTATTTTGTAAAAAGTTATTTTAGATCCCCCAAATTTGCAAATGCCAGCACACCTTGTTGGCATCAAGAACAAATTAACATAACTGATCAATTAAGGGAAATCAAAATACAGTCAGATCTAACAGACCTAGAGTTAGGAATGTAAATTACACATTCTTCTGTAAGATGTCTTGTTTTTTTCTCTTTCCCTTGTAATCAAAAGTGAATTATGATCTTGAAAGGTTCTATCTCTTCCAGATAACTGAAAAAAGCTAATTAAAAAACAAAAGTCACAGATGTAATCATTGCTTAATGTTGTAAGCATAACATGACCTAATGCTATTATGAGTTCTGAACAAATTTCAATTAGGACTCCAGCTGGTAAACAGATAAATGTGATAACGACATTTTAATATTGCTTAATAATTTGTTAGTAAAAGCAATTTTTATTTCAGCCATTTTTAAGTATATAAAATCGGTTTCGATTTAGATATGTTTTTCAGCACAATTAGAGGACAAAAAACCATTTCAATGAGTAGCATCTGAGAGGATCCTTCCCAGAGATGTGTTCTATTTTTATCAGTTAACCAATTTTGCGGTTTTTTTTACACAGTCATCATCACTTTGTATCTTGCTCGTGATTTATATCATTACCAGATCAGAAGAGTAATAAAAACACATACTTTGTACTCTGCATTGGGATGAATAACTTCTAGGTTACACTGGCCTTTTGTTGCTTTGTTATGTCTTGTTCTTATTGAGCTTAAGGGAATGTAGAAAGTCGTGGCTGTGATGTGGGGTCAATGGTATTTCAGAGCATGTGGGAAAACTGAAGTGTAAAACCATAAGTGCCTTGCAGCAGGGTAGGCATTGAAGTAGTTCTGAAAAGATGACAACCATGAGTCTGACTGGATCCCTGTGATACATAAGGATGCCAGCATGGCTTTGGAGAGCCAGGACCAGTTCCTCACTCTGCCAAACTCCCAGTGAAAGGTGAATAAAATAGTCAATTTACTGTGTGTCATTTTGCCTAACAAAAAAAGTACCCAGATAATGACTTAAAGTGACTCCCTTGGAAACCAGGAGTACACAAGGAAACCACAATCCTCCTCAATCAACCTACTGCTTTTTTGTTTTTGTTTTTATGTTTGGATTTTTTCCTTTTTTTTTTTTTTTTTTTTTTTTTTTTTTTTAGCGGCAAAGGTGAAAAGCCGTGGCTCTGGAAGGATGATCTCTCCTGCTCAGACTGGCATTCTACTTCTGCTGAAAACGCTGCCCAAGACCAGCATTTGATTTCAAGACAGGTGTGGAGTAGCTGCCTGGTAGGGTGGTGACAGCTTATCACCTAATCAGCACACAATTCCCCTCTCTCATGATTTAGAACAGAGATAAAATAAATTCCACCACTGGAGCAGCATAGTGGCCTGACAGCGTTGAGGGAGGAAATCCAATCCAAACTTAAGACACTGAAAGAAGGTGCAATACACGGCTCTCCCTGCTGTGCTTTTAACCAGTCTTAACCTTGTCCTCATGGGACCACCCGTAATGTGGGAGCACTCAGCATCCACTGTCTGGCCTCTGTGCTGAGGGGACCCACCTGCCATTTAGATGACAATGATGCACATCATGTGGACACCTACATTTCATTTGCCTTCATTTGCATGCAGCGGCCTTCCTGAGTTCAGAGTTATTTGATGGCAGAGACAACAGAAGCTGTCACTACCCTGAAGTAAAATCCTTGCTATCCCTCTGTGACATGATTTTTTTTCCCCTTCCTCCTTCAATTTATCCATTTTAAATATTTATTTTATACCCTGTAAGGTTACTTTTACTCTTGAAAGAGCAAGGGCTAAGCTTTCTTCTTTTTAAAAAAGAAGAAGCATTGAAATAAATCACTTTCCTCAGCAGCAATAACATGCACCAAAAAGAGAACAAAATCCAGTATGAAAACATACTTTTCTTAGTTAAAAGCGCAATCATTCTTGGGACTGAAAGCTCTCCTGACTAGCTGTTGGGTCTTCTCCATTATTTACTCATATCACAGTAGCAACTGGAGGTTTGAAACGAAATACTAGATTGCATGTGCTAAGCCCTGTAAAATGCAGCCAGAGCTCTCAGTCTGCATAAGCAACAGAACACTCCAGGAAGTGGAATATCACTGTGTCCATACAAGAGACAAAAGTGTAGAGAAACAAAGTGACTCAGTTACACAGGAGGTGGCAGATGCAGTTTGTGGTGAGGTCAGGACTGAAACAATGCTCCTGAAGCATTTGTACAGGTGTGAGTTCATACTTCCTGATGGGAATTTATGTGAACCTCCCAAGACCTGCATTATCACTCTGATCCCCGAGTGACTCTTAGGGGGATTAGTGAGATGCTGTTTTCTAACTTGACATTTCCAAAATGTAAGTGCTTACCTTTGAGGCAGTTATGTGGAATTCAGCTCTGTTTGTGGAGAGCCAGTCAATACTATCCATAATACCTGAGGCATGATTCATCTGACCTAAATGTAAGTGTCTGCTTTAGAATAAACTGACTGATGCCTTCTGGCTGTATTGACCATATCTCCAGCGAGTGTAACAGGAATGCAGCCAACAGACAACCTAATTTAAAGAGATGAATAACACCCCATTTCAGTCTGTGCACAGTGATGCCTTTGCAAAAGAAAAAAAAACTCTCCTGTCTTAACAAATGCCGATGTGTTGCTGAAGTTGGCACCCATGGTGCCTAGATCCTAAGCAGATGCTGGGATCTGAATAGACTGTAATAGAGTTAGTTAATGGGAGACACATTTTGCCAAAGCCAACACAAAATTGGCAAAACAATCTTTAGACTGCCGCAATCTGCATCACAGAAGCCTTTTTCTGCGTAGTGTAGGTGGGTTTTTTTATTGTCTGCATCTGGAAATGGTCTTGGCTGTCTTAGAGCATACTGTAGCAAAGCAGGCTGTCCAGACACCAGAAGAAATTCAAGAGAGCTTGAGGGTGAATGATAAGTGGAAGATATTCATCATTTTGACCATCTGGCCTGTCTGTGCCAAAGTTGCATGGCTTCAGGTAGAATAAGGTCCATCTCTGCTGAGCGTCAATGTGGCTCCAGTGTTTTGAAAGCCGGGAGGGAATCTTACAACAGTAAGATTCTATGATACTGCCCTCAGCTGCATAATATCCTCTCAGATAAAGTGACACAGCTCAGTGGCCTCAGCCATGGGAGTGGAATCTGGTCTTTGGCACTGCCCAGAGCAAGGACAGGCCAGGTCATTGATGGAGGTCTCACAGAGCAAGGTGTCTCCAGCATGGCTGTCCCAGCAGTAATTTTAGGAGGATCCTGTAGAGGTTTCCTTCTTTAGCTCTGAGTTTACTCCTTGTAGTGCTTATCCTCACCTTACTTCTCCTTTGAAGGCTACTGAGGTTCATTCATATGAAGTATATCACACATTCCTGATGGCAAGTCATTTCTTAAGCCCTGTTTTCCACTTTGCTCCCTGCACAAGATTTCACTGATTGCTATTCAGATGAGATATTGCATAACAGATAAAATATAACCAGCAATTCCTTCCTTCAGGAACTCTCACTTTATCTAACCTGTACTGCATTGTTTATGATCAGCATTACAACCTATTGTCTTTCTACCTTTTATCCTATTCTCATTCCCTCCTTCATGCTCCTTCTCCACTCAGAGGATGTATTTTTTTTCTAAAATATAGGCCTACTTTTGTTTTAATTTATTAAAATTCATTACTTTCAACCCTCCACATGCTCAATGTAGTACTTAAAGTCAGACTTTGATGATGCCAGACCTTTCCTAATCCCTTCCTTCAGCTCCTTTCAGACTGCACTAACCATAATAGCTTCTTCCAAACCAGCACTCCACCTCAGCTATCTTTGATACTATCAGCAATATCTTCCATAACCCAATT
This sequence comes from Vidua chalybeata, assembly GCF_026979565.1. Lineage (NCBI taxonomy): Eukaryota > Metazoa > Chordata > Aves > Passeriformes > Viduidae > Vidua > Vidua chalybeata. Next base: position 142,567,168 of record NC_071530.1, read on the forward strand.
CTCTCATACCTTTTTTCCCCATCTGTAACTCTTTCTTCTCCATATTTCTAATTTGTTCTCCAAAGTGGTAATTCCATTCTAGAAATGAAATATTTCTGGCTCTTCTCCTGCCCTATTCAGTTACTGTAAAGGTCCAACAACAAATCTATTTTAGTAGAGTAGAATATCTGTAAGAGTATAGAGTATATTATGGTATAAAATATATAACTCAGCTGCAGCAGTTGTATTTGACCTCAGAAACATTGCTGTGTCTTGAATATTCTAGAATTTGTATTTTATTTTATGTGCCTCTTCAAACATTTTTATGCCTCATAAGCCCCCTGAGTACCTGTGTAACTACTCAATGACCACAAATCACAAAGAGGAAAACTCAGCACAACTCCCTTATTCCTTGACGTCATCCAACTACAGATTTGCTTCCTTAGTTCAATATTTATCATAGGGTTTTTGCCTATCTTCTGGTTTCTGCAAACCCTAATTAACTGGATCTCTTTTAAACATTGTTTTATTGGCAGAGTATTCAGACAGTCTGGAAAACACCATATTAATTGATATTGTTGAAAATCTGGCTTTTCAGTGGTCAGCAACCCTTCCTCCAATTCATCCTTCCAATCTCTCAACAAGGTCATTTTTATGCTCGGGTGAATGGAATAGATCTTTTAGTATTTCTATAGTTAAATTGCTCTGACATGAACTGATTCTCACATCAAATGTGAACGTATGCAATTTTACCATCCCTCCTTTATCAAGGGGGAAAGAAAGGGCAGTATTCCCAGAGCACTGAGCATGCCCCTCTGGTTAGTCTCCCCAGGCTCTCTCTACAGAGACAAGCTCCTCCAAAAGACAGCATTAGAAAAGCCTGCTGAGATGAGCCTACTAAGATGAGTCACATAATTCAGCTGGCTAAATTAGACTCTTCAAATGAGTCAGTGGTAGCACTCCTAATAGCTTCAGAGGATGTATATTCCAGCAATTAGACACAATGTGTAACTGGAGTTCTATATAATTAGCTATACAAATTGCAGCAATATACAATAGGTTGCTATGTCTTAAATAAGCAATGAATAAGTACAGTGTGACTGGAGCTCAAGGTTATTCTTGTCTTCAATTACCTCCTACAAGAAGCCTGCAGGGCTTTGATTTCCAAAGGGAGATGAAGTTTGTCTTTGTTAAGCCTATTATAACCAGATGACAATTCTTTAGGCCTGGCTTAGTATTCAACTTAGGCTCTTTTCTGCCTGCCTTACATATTCCTTGGTTATTGAATCTCATTTTGTGCAGTGACATTTCTGTTTTTCTTCCAACACCTCATTTCTATTCTTCTCTAAAATCTTACAAAGCTATGATTGACAGGGAACTCCAGAGGTCAAAGCAGGGTGGCATCAATGTTGGATCGGGTCCCTTAAGGCCTTTGTGCTGCCTTGCTTTGAATATCTCCAAGGATGGAGGCTGCACAGCCTCTCTGGGGTCTCTGATGTAATGTTTGTCCACCCTCACTGTGAAGAACTTTTCCCTTATAGCTAATTGGCATTTCTAATTTCCATTTGCTGTACCCTGTGTCTACTAGCCCTTAATCTGGATTCATCTCTTTTTTAAACTCTCTTTGAGTAGTTGAAAATACTAACATTATTCCCCTTAGCCTTCTTTTTTGGCAGCTAAACAAGCTTGGCTTCTGAAGCCTCATCTTGTCCATCATATGCTTTGGTACCTAACCATCCAAGTGAAGAACTTGCTTTAGCTCATTGATGACTTTGTTATCCTGTGAAACCCAAACTGAACTGAACTGGATGTGTTCTCTTCACAAGTGAAAAGCAGAGGGGGAAATCCACTTGCTCACATTCTCAGCTGTGTTTTTGCCAATGCAGCCCTTTGTGCAGTTGATATTTCTCACTATAAAACTGGTTGGCAAAACTCAAGTTTAAATCCTTGTCCCTCAGCACCCCAGGTCTGTTCTGCAAGGATGATTCGTAGTCAGCCACTCCTCAACCTGAACTGTTGCCTTTAATTATTCCAACCCACATGCAGATCTTTGTTTCCAGGAACAATTTCCAAACCTTGATCTTCACAGGTTCTAAGACTGCATGTCAGATCCATCACTGATGGCTGTTGACAGAGTTCTGCTAAAACAAATGGAACAAATAACATTTATGTAGCAAAAGATCTTGATCTCGCTTTCTTTTTAATCCTGATATTTTTTCTCTCAATATCCTCCCTAATGGTATAAACATCCAATCTTCATTTCTATTCTTACTGTGCTTTTAGCTTCAATATTAACTTGTGGTAATGATTTAATTTCTACTGGTTTTTAATCTGAGATGATTGATTCAGCTTGCTTCTTTCTTTAACAGGATCTTTATTTCACACTGCATGTTGTAAATATGCTGATAAATGTGTTAATTGAAATGACTGTCAGTTACACTGAAAATGAATCCTTGCAGGAGTTCTATCCAGAGAGTGTATTCATAGCTAATTCTAAAGCATAGATCTGTACAAGTTAGACTGTTTTTTGCAGTATAAAGAAACAGCAATGAATAATTTGCTGTGAAGCACAAAGACATACGTGTGTAGGGATGCACACACTGGTGTACACTCTCAAGGAGATGGTTTAGTTAGATTCATTATAATGGTGGACAGCGTGGGCAGTTTTGTCAGTCAGCTGAGCTCTAATCAATCTGTCTAATGCCTTTCACAATATCATTTCATTAGAGGCCCAAAATAATCATTTGCTCATCTGCTCTTCTGCTGCTGGGTTTGATTTGTGTTCTTTTATTGTGGGAACTAATGTGTATCCCATAAGAGCATTTCCTATTTATTGCTTATGTGCTAAGAATATGTATTGCCTTTATTTTATAAACATTAGAGGGTGAAATCCAGTGAGGGATTTCTACAGAGTATAGTACGTAAAGCAGTTAAGTTCTTGTAAAGTTGAAATGGCTCGAGTATTCACTGACTTATCAACCATCTTCCCCACATGAACCAGGTTAATTAACATCCTACAGAAGCCCTTAGGCATTTTTATTGCAATTTGTCAGGCTGTATTCCACCTTTATTTAGACCTCAGTTTTCAATGAGCTTAATGGTAATTTGAATGAAGAAGTAGATAGAGCAAAAATCTGCCTTTCACTTTCAACAGTCTGTGGTCCATCTAGAGAGAATGGGAGCAGAGATGTAATCAGAGGGGTGAAAGTTCCCTCTGATATAGAGGAGAGCATAAAAAGAGCAGAACCATGGAAAAAGCAGTGTCCAGTAAGGAACAATGAAATCCTTAGGCCAGTGTGACCAGTATTCCTGTTTCCATGTGTTGGTTCCTGTCCTTAATCAACTACATTTTTCTTCCGCTTAATACTTCCACAATGCCATTATAGAATTTTATACACCTTGATAATGATGTTTACATTTTCCTCTATTTACATGCTGCATTTATTCACATCCAGTATTTATTTGTTTTCATGTTAATAGCTGTCATTATTCAAATAACACATTTCAGCTACCCAGCTGAGACACCAGTGTACCTCCACAAGGGACGTGGGTGTTCTGCATGCCAGACTGACTGAAGGTCTCTTTAGCCTCTGTTCAGGATCCTCCACAGACTGGCTCACTCAGGTCAGAAAAGCTGTCTGAGTAGATTCTCTTAGGTTCTTTGTGGTTGAGTGGAACTAAATTACCTTTCTCCCTTCCTTTCTCCAGGTCAAAAACTGGGCCACAAAACTCATGTTTTCTAAGGGAGCATGGCTGATGAAGAATGAAGCGGAAGAAGCATCTGCAGCTGAATTTTGTCTCTTCTGGCTAGAACTCTTGTGAGAAAGAAGCAAGTCTGGGACTAAGGCTTTCATTTGCCTGAGAGAGGTACCACAGTTCTTATTCTCTAGGGATTTTTTTTCCACCACTGTGATCTAAAATCTCCATGGGACTACACTCTGCTGATGGGCCACTGTGCAAAAAACAAATGTATGAAATCTGAATCCAGGAAGATCCTGATTCTTTAGTCTATTTCCAGTGCCTGTGGCTGTATTTCATGTAATGACCTTTCTGGGTGAAAAATAGGTGCTGTATCTGAAACAGGCACTTCTGCTGATTGCAAGGTGGTTCCTCATCAGCTAAAACAAGGTATTCTCCCCACCACTGAATTATCCTGGAGTGGTTTCATCATTCCCAGAAGACACAAGAACATAATTTATACCATCTTTGGTGGAAAAATGCCTAGGATTTGTGTTTCCACCTCCTCAGTCAGTTGTGTGACCCCAGGCTCCACTATAGGAGTACATTCCTCCTGCTCTCAGCTCTACTTAAAGCAGTTTGAGTTCTCCTAGTAGATTGGTCTCAGAGGCTTTTGGTGTCCCTCTGTCCATCTCTGGATGGCATCTGAGCAAGTTAGCTCTCCACAATGAAATAGCAGTGCAGCTGAGCTACTGACAAGGGCAGGCAGCTGTCCTAGTGCTCAGCCTAAGCACGGGTTAAGACACACTATGTCTTAGGTATTTTTATTCCTTGATAGTTTTTACTGTCTGGCAGACTTAGTAAGAACAGTGGCAGTCTCTCCAGTATTTCTTTCTCCTCTAGTAAGTTAGGTTCCCTTGGTAATGTTAGGAGTCCTTCTCTGCCCATCCCAGGCTGAATTCAGTATTCCTGAATGTGGTTACGCACTGCATCCCACATAAATTTCAGCAGAGCTTTATATTAATACTTCAGTATCTCTCCTGATATGACTACCATCTCTCCTGTCACTTAAATGTCAGAAAAAATGTGTTTGTATGAGCAGGTCACCCAAGTAATTTTAGATTATACAGCAAGATGGTAGCCAGCAGATCGTAAAGGGTTTTACTAACCTTGGCAATGATTGAACATAACTTATTTGTCTGACATGCTGCTTACAAAAAAACTCAAAACTGAATTTCAGACTTTTGCTATTTACAGTGCCTAATTTTTCTTCTCTCAGACGTTTTCTCTGAATCATGAGGGAATTCTCTCACTTCTACCTCTTTCCAGCTTCTCTACAGTGGTAACACAAGTTGTCATTTTTTTCATACCTACAGAGATTTCTTGTTTTATTTGGGCATTGAGGTTGTCTTCTACCCAGCTTCAAGGTCATCTGATGACTTTAAGATGTCTGGTTGTGAAACAATGGTACAGCAGGACTAGGGAAATGATCACTGCCCTGTACTCAGTACTGGTGAGGCTGCACCTTGAATATGTGTCTAATTTTGTGTCTAATAATGTGTCTAATTACTGCAAGAAAGACACTGAGGGGCTGGAGCGAGTCCAGAAAAGGGCTGAGAAGGGGTCTGGAGCACAGGTCTGATGAGGAGCAGCTGAGGGAGCTGGGAGTGTTTAGCCTGGGGAAGAGGAGGCTCAGGGGAGACCTCATTGCTCTCTATGACTCCCTGAGAGGAGGTTGTGGAAAGAAGGGAGTCGGCCTCTTCTGCCAGGTAACAAGAGACAGGACAAGAGGAAGTGGTTGTATGTTGCACCAGGCAAGATTTAGTTTGGATATTTAGAAAAAAATTTTTCACAGAAAATGTTATCAAGCACTGAAACGGACTGCCCAGGGAAGTGTTGGGATCACCATCCCCGAAGGCATGTAAAAGACATATAGATGTGGCACTTAAGGACATGGTTAAGTGGTGGAGTTGGCAGTGCCAGGTGAACAGTTGACCTTGATCTTAGACATCTTTTCCAACCCAAATTGTTCTGTAATTCTCTGATATAAGAGAAATTATTAAAATTCTGTTCAAATGAAGTTATATTACCCTAGGAATAGCCTAAGGATCTTATATTCACACTCATAAGTGCTGCATCCAGCTCTGAGGCCCCCAGCAAAGGAAGAACATTGACCTGTTGGAGCAAGTCCAGAGGAGACCACCAAAATGGTTAGAGGGACGGAGCACCTCTCCTGTGAGGAAAGGCTAAGACAATTGGGATTGCTCATCCTGGAGAAGAGAAGGCTTTGGGTTGATCTAATTGTGGCCTTTCAGTATGTGAAGGAAACCTACAGGAAAGATGGAGAGAAACTATTTACAAAGACATGTAGAGACAGGACAAGGAGGAATGGCTTCAAAATGAAGGATAATAAATTTAGAGTAGATATTAGAAAAGCATTCTTTTGAGAGTGAGAGTGGTGAGACACTGGAACATATTTCTCAGAGAAGCTGTGGATTCCCCATCCCTGGGAGTGCTTAAGGCCAGGATGATTGGAGTTCTGAGCAATCTGATCTATTGGAAGGTGTCCCTCCCTGTGGCAGAGGAGGTGGGAATGAGATGATCTTTAAGGTCCCTTTCAACCCACACCATCCTATGATTTTATGTTAAATGTTGCAGATTAGGGTCATAGCAACCTGGGCTAAGAGAAGTAGCAATAATCTGGTTATTGAACTGATACCATGTGAAGTTTTGGTTATCACACTGATACCAGTTACTGGTTCTTTGCTCTTTGGTCTGAGCCCCTCTCATCTTTTGCTCAGTCTGCAGTTTACATACAACATTGAAAACACAGTAAGAAACACTTGAGCATTTATCAAATTATTTAGGGCAACCTACAGATAAACCAGGTGATATCATACAATTTCATCTCAGGAAGAAAAGCAAGGTTTATACAAACCCTGCAAGGTAACCCCAGTTGCAGAAAGCAACTTTTAATATTCCTGCTTCAAACAAATTCTTGAGTTTTGCCTAAGATGGTCTTTTGAAGTCCATGCAACTACATTCACATCAAACTGGAAATTATCAGGTTATTTTTTCACTTATTCAAATGTTGATATAAAATTTCGAGTCCATGTTTTTCCTTACTAGAACCATATTTGTTCAGCTCCCACAAAAGTGAAACCGAAAATGTAACAAGGAAGTTACCACATTATGTCTTTTTCTTTCTTTCTTTTTCAATTTCAGACTATAATATTTATTCTTTAGTAATATTTATTTAGGCTTTGTTGGTAAAAGGAAACTGAATTTTTCAGAGCTCAGTTCTCACTACTGAGTCAAGAAGATCCAAATATAAATACAGGCTTTTAAATTTTATCTAAAAGAATTATAGTGGGAGCTATTAAAGCATTAGGCACTTTTGAACATGTGACATCTACATAGGGGATCAAAATCAGTTGTTCCTTTCTGAAAACTTTGTTCATACCTGCATACTACAGGAGGTCTGGCTTCTCTACTCTTCAGTGGTTTCTTGTTCTTTATCCAAAGACGGAATCCTCTTATTGAGGCTGAGACCTGCAAACTCCTGAGAATTGATCTGAGAGTATACAACATTAATATGTTATAATTATTGCATGCCAGAAGGCTAACTGCTAGATTGACTTTCAAATAGAATTTTTGTACAAAATCTATGATGCTGCTGAAATCCTTTCATGAAGGAATATCAAGGGTTATGTTGTACAGATTGAAATCTGGCAGAAGAAAGGATTATGGCATACAGTGAACAACAGCAGGGAGTCAGCCATGTCAAAAGTTCATATGCAGTATGTGATATCAATAGTTTACAAGGCACTTCCATTCCTTTTGTCTATCAACAAAGCTATTTGGAAGGTTTGCCTAGTTCACTGGTTCTGCTACACCACAAGTCGATGAAGTATTCTTACATATAAAATGATATTATGTCAGTGTATGTATCTTTATCCAGTGCAATGCAGCAGGATACATTGTCTGTATTCAGCAGTGCCAGGGAGCATCCCTTGACATCATCATATCCATGGCTCTGTTACTGCCATTGAGATCTCTGAACATTTTGCCTTTTTTTATCAGCTCAGCCTTATGCATCAAGTGACAGGAGAGTAAACCCCTTTGAATATGTGTGTGTCTTTGTCAAAAATTGCTGGGGGGAGGGAGCCTTCAGAATGTAAAGAAGTTTTGTTAATGACCTAATGCATTGGAGGGGCATCCCAGTTTGATAAGTCTCCTAGAGAGGGTTTTCAGTGAAAGGAACTGGAATGCAGGTTTGCTTGATTCCCAATGGCACAGAGGTATGAGGGAGAATAGATTATATTTCCTATCTTTCCTTCTGAGTACAGTACTTTCATGGTGCGCAAGATGAGATATTGATGGTCTAAGGGCATGGCTCTCCCTGGACCATGTTTTTGAAAACCTGATCAGTGTTATTTCTGGGATGAATAACTGAACAACAGAAATTATCATCTAGATATGAACTCAGAGGATAAAATGGTAAATCACCAACTTGAGGTATATTCATTTTAAAATAGAAACATGAAGAAGGGTGGTCTGATCTGTATAGACTGCCATATTCTCAGCTATTATAGGCAATTTTAATTAGGAAGACAAACTGGGGCTAGAGATCTTGAATGTGGTTCTGTGTATTTACAAGCATGCACTAAGCCTGGTCTCCCTGAGCATGGGAGCAATTGAACATGCTTTCCAGTCTCATCTCAGCACTCCCAGACCAGCCTCTGTGTTCTGAGACTCTCTCTGTCCCTGTCCCTTCTTGGGCACCTTCTTCTAATTGGTTACTCAGTTTATTCAGTTATCCTAGTTAAAATCCTGTGCTGCACTCTCCTACACACACTCACAACTCACACCCACACCCCTTTACCCATAATAATAGTCACTGAAACACAGATTAGAAAAATGAAACTTTATGTTAGGTGGATATGTATATTTTACTCTCCTTCCTTCCTTCCTTCCTTCCTTCCTTCCTTCCTTCCTGCCTGCCTGCCTGCCTGCCTGCCTGCCTTCCCTCACTCCCTCCCTCACTCCCTTGGAAGGGGCCACGTCTATCAGAAGCCAAATGGGATGAATTGTGCACTTTTTTAGCTATTAGAGGACTTGGGATTGGTTCCCAGAACTGTCCCGAAATCTGTTTGTTGCTCTGTATAGACATGTCTGGTGTGACTCTTCAAAACTTGGTTGCCTCTGTACCTCTGAGGCTTGGGAGCTCTGTCCACTTCCTGTGGAGTAAGAGGGAGTGACAGTGGTTTTCCCAGAGCTATTGCAACATGACAACAAGATAAAACAGAGAGACATGAAAGGACTGTGAGGAGGTCTCTCTGTTTGGTGGGAGGGAGTCGGCAGAATAGATGATCAGGCTTAAATAGCAAACACCAATTTCCCTGGAAATGAATATTCTGTCTCTGTGTACAGACATTTTATGGCATCTCTTATCTTGCCTTCTTCTGCCACACATATCTTAACAATACCTGACCACTTGTTTCCTATCAAAAGATGACTTTTGAAGAGTAAAAAGAATGAGAAATGTAACAGAAGGAAAAATTTGGGGGGGACGGGTGTTTTGGGCTAGCAGGATAAAAATTACACATATTGTAATCCTCTCCAGCCCTGATGATATGATCTGTGCAGTGATTTAGCCTGGCACTGCTCTGCTTGCTGCCATGGAGCTACTGTAGCTGAGACCACATGGGGCCTGGCCTTTTGCTCCCAGCATCTGCTGGTGTGACACAGACTGACAGCGAGGACAAAAGGAGCATTCAGGCAAACGTTCAGCACCTTGCTCCATTCTCACTGGCACGGAGGGCCTGGTAAATTCATGAGGAGTTTTAGGGAAGTCAAAAGCAGGAGTGTCACAGGTGTTCATAGAACTGTTTAAGACACAGCTTTGATTTAATAGTAAGTCCAGTGTAACTGGGTGTAATTGAGAACTGGCCTTCTGGATCTTTGTCTCTGAAACCAATCAGCACCATTTTTAGCAGTTTGTTATTTGTCAGGAGTCACTGGAACATAAGGAGGAAGAGAGCATGCCAGCCCTGGGTGCTCACAGCCCATGCATCTGTCTCCAGCAGTGACCCGGGGTGGTCACTGGGAGGAGGAATGTAACACCAAGCAAATAATGGGGTCTTTCTTCACCAGAACACTCAGAGCTTCCATGTGATTTTAAGTAGAAATACAGATTTGGTTTTCGTTATTCCATTTGCATACCTCCACCGGAAATTTCCAACTAAAGAGCATCTTTTTTGTCAGTCAAGAGGTTAGGCTTACAAATGAGGCAAGTTTGGCAGGCCTGTCCTCCCTGCTTACTGACCTAAAGCTCCTTGTGGCATTTGCCACTTTGCCGTAAGTGCTCTTTCAGCCTTTTTTCCCCCCTTATGCAGCATTAATTACTCTTTCACCAAACAAAAATGAGTCTCAGAGATCTCAGTCTGGGTGGCTGCATTTCACATTCAGAGAACCAAACTCACATGGTGCTGGAGTAAAGTGGAATTCTTTTTCTAGTGACTAATTATATTTCCTAGTGTATATTACAAGCCAACCCTCTTAGACTAAGCCTTGAACTATTCCTAGTCATGCCCAACAAGGGGATCCAGAGCTGTTGCAGTCCTTGTGACCTAAGAGGTCATTAATTAATGTCTAGATTTCTGCATGTGTATAAATATGCTTATAACCTAGCCATTCTGTAACTAAAATCCAGTGGTTTTCACCAGCATATATTTGCACTTTATACTAAATGGAAAGATATACAGTACAGAGACATTCTAAACATACTGTATTGTTAGGTTTGATAATTAATTAGGTTTAATCCTTTACAGTTTGTTCAGGATGGGATTTTTCCCCACATGTACTTATTTGTTAATAGTTTTGCTACATAACATTGTAGGCATTGCTGATGTGAGTGTTTTGAGTACAGGAAGTTCATGTTGTTTTATAAAAATTAGTTTTCTGGAAACAGTAGATACTATTCTTCGGCTTGGACTATCACCAGTAATTATCTCCTGGCTGCTATGCAAATATCGCATGTCCTAATTTCCACACTTGTTCATTTAACACATAAGCTCATTAAAGCTGAGGTGTTTTTTTTTTAAGGTGCTGCAAATATCTCAAAGCGAGTTGCTCAAAAGCTTTATAAATGAAAAGTTTTCTTCACTGGCAAATTCCACTTTCTCTTGCAGACACGGTATGCAACCCACAGGTATTTTTTTCTGTAGTCTGTTCAGAATGGACTCCACAGCCAGGCACAAGGCCAAATTTTGATCCATCTCTTTATTGGTTTCAACTGAATAACTTCAGATTTCAACTGGTTCCCTGGCAAACTGAGCAAGTTTCCTTTCACTCAAGTATCTGCTAAGTGCTTAGCTGCTAAGGGGAAAAGCAAGAGAAAATAGTCCTGACTTGTTACCTCTCTTTGCTAAGAAAACTGAAAATTGAGAGAATGGCACGTGTATCCCCTCTCTCTCTCTCTCTCTCTCCAGTCCCAGCGGAGCACAAAGGGGCGCTCAAACTTCATCACACAACATCTGTTGTTCCTAGAGGCTTGTGAAGAGTACCCGTGACAAACTGCTTGCAGGTGCAGAACACACACACACGGAGTTGTGTGGGTATTGCAGTGTTTTAGTGGAATTCCCAAGGGTTACCTAGTCAGTCCCATAAAATTAGCAGTGGTCTATTTTGTGGACCACCTTTCCAGCCAAGCCCTGCTTCCATTTACAGCCACACAGCCCTAATGAGGCTTCACACCAGTGACCAAAGCCAAAATTTGGGCTTCAGCAATGCTGCCTGCAATACAGCTTTGAGCAAAGCATGATCAGTTTTTCAGGAAAGCTGATCATAATGCTCCAGTTGGATCTTTTCAGTGTTTGGAGCACGACCTTGCTGTCCATGCAAAGAGATTAGTAGAGTTTGGCATAACACAGTGCACAGCTGGCAGCTTTTCTAACAAAGACTCACTAAGCAAAAAGAGAAAGAAAGAAAAAGTAGTTCACACATTCTTATTTCATTCTTTTCTCCTTCCCAACCCCTCCTTCTGCTTAAAATACCTAAACACGAGAGTCATGATGAGGGCAGCATCCCCATTGCACTGCAGGGCTGTGCACTCAAGTGTATCCGACCATTTGTCTGAGCTGCTGAAGCCCTAACAGGGACAGGAATGTGGGGGGAGGAAACTAGCCCGAAGGCTCCTCCAAAAAACCTCCTCCAGTCGCTACTGACAGGCAAACCTGCCTTGTTGCTTGTCCCGGGCTCCCTCTCTGGATCAAAGAGTGAAGAAATGTTAGCCAGAGGCCCCAGAAAAAACTCAGTTGCTGCCTCCTTCCCAGTTCTTCTGGAACGAAGGAATGGCAAAGCTCTTGCACAGAAACTTATTCATAGCAATGTACGTCCCACAGCCTGAATTAGGACAAGGTGGCAGATAAATAGGAAGTAACTTGTGTTTTCAAGGGTTTGTAACAGTCATACAATAGAAAAAATCCTCAGATTCTTGATTGGCTCTGCTTTCCTAAGCAGCTTGGAGAATTTAGCCATGATTGATGTTTCTTGCCTCACTGCAGGCAGGCTGGAGCATCAGGCAGTGAGTGCCAAGGACAATGTCCCTCCTGGACACCTCCACCTTTCAGAGATGTCAGATTGAGATATGATTCTCTTTAAGCAGCTCCATGCAGGCTCAGAGGGAACTGAGAGGTGCTTTCATCCAGTACTGGGAGCTGTTTTGGGGTGCACCCTTTTGAGAGCTGGGCTGCACCACAACTGCCTCAAGCTTATTCAGCACTCATGGGTTCCAAATCTAAATCCAGAGGTTGTTCCCGTTCAGTTTCCACTGCTCCATGAAGCAGAACCACCCCTTTGTGCCTTTGTCAACTCTAGGTGTACGACCCTGCCCCAAAGATTATCTGCCTAAATGCTAAAAGCCGCTGAGATACCGGCAGCCAGGGGAAGGTGAAAGCCCATTATCAGCAATGCCAGAAGATGCTGAAGGGCACACACAGTGCAGCTCATTTGGTTTACAACAACTCTTCTGGAAGCACAATGATCTATTGAAGAGTGACTATCTCTGCTCTTGAGTGGATCAGCACAAAGAAAGGTTAAGGCAGCACCGTTTGGTAATTGGTTTGTGTCATATAAATTGAAGCTTAGAAAGCTGGGAGGAACGAAACACAACCAGACCAGAACACACAGCAATTAAATTCCTTTAAAGAATGCATGGAATAAATGCTTACCCTTCTTGCAACTCTAATAAACCTAATCAGGATTAATTTCTATGTCTGACTTGAATTTTTTTCCCTGCCAAATGTCTATTTTTTTCTGACAGATTCCCTCCTGATATACCTATATAGCTGAGGCAGGCAGGTTTCAAAGCCAAAAAGCTTTTCCTAACACAAAAATCCCCAACACAGCCAAACAAGGGAAAAAAAAAAAAAACTCTGTCTTTTAGCTCCAAACATCCCTTTCCTGATCAATTTTGAGCCCCACTAAACACATTCATGCGAAGGAAAACAAATGCCAGTCTCTGTTTGTTTAATCTGTGGCAGTGAATCAGCTGAACTGGTTCTCACTGTAATCTCAGGACACTAAACTGGGATTTTTCTGGGATGAAAAGCACTTCAGAGGTGTCACAGTAGTCAGTTTGCACTAAACTCACAGATCGAAAATATTATAGGGTTTTGATTTCTCCCCTGAAAGACAGACTTCTTACATTGGTAAATCCAGCTGGTAAATGGACCTCAGAGGAGAAAACTATCTGCATCCACCAGGGCTCAGTGGTCCTGTTCTTGTTCAGGGCTGACACAGAAATACATGTACACACATGTAAAATTTGTACAGATTGAGCAAAACAGAGAAGCAAACGAATGCTTAACAAAGAGCCTTTTCTGGGCTATTCATATTGGAGACACTTTAAAGAACTCATAAATTCCTTCATTCTAGTCTTGTGATTAGCCCATTCCTCTATGCATGCAGCAGCTGTCTCCAAACTGAAGAGTTCAAGCTAACATTAAAAGAAATCGTTGTGGGAAGTGAAGCCCTTTAATTAGTATAACAAATATATTCAGAAAAAAAAATGATGCAAGGAGATTTTTTCCTCAGACAATGCACAATTTGCCTGAGGAATTCATTACCATAAGAGATAAACTTTAAAGAGTGTCATGAAATTCAGAAACTGTTTGTACAGAAGACAGTAATAGCCACTATTAATGGCAAACAGTTACTTTTGCAGGCCTCCAACCTAATCTTCATGCAAGTTGTACACTTTCTCCCCAAACACTGACAGGTAGGAACCTTCCTTCAGGCAAATGTCTTGCTCCTTCCCTCTGAAACCAGTGATGCTGGCTGCAGCCTTTGGTGGGATATTTGGTAAAGGGAATCACAGAGAGAGGATTGATCTCATCTGATTCCATCCCTGTAGTAACTAGTATCCAGGTTAAGCATTCTGGGTGTCCCCTCCAATGAGAGCACAGACACAGGTACCTGCAGGTAGTGATTCACTTGATTTCTCCTGGATAACAGGTTGGGATGGACCAGCCCTTGGTGTTCCTGTAACCCCCCTGAGAAGAGGGGGAAATTGGAGGTGGGAGACAACTCCAGATTACCACACCTACAGGTGAGTGTCTCCACATACATTAGATGCTGGAGTTCCACTGCAGGTGAAGATCTGGTCGCTGATTTGCATCCCCAAGTGACAACATTGTCTTCACCTTCTCTTTGTCTTGAGCAACCCCATTCTGCTGACAGGCCTGGCAGAACTGAGAGGACATTTCTAGTCACAGTGACTTCTTCACAAAGGCTGGCCTCCTTCACTGAGGTTGCTGAGCAGCTTTCCAATCTTAGGTGAAAAGTAACTCAGCAGCTGGCAAGGCTGGTTTGATAAGGCTGGGTAGAAACAGCTGCTTTAGAACATCTGCCTTAGAACATCTGCTTTAGCACATCTGCAGCCTCCCTTTGCTCGGTACCAGTTTCATCCATGGTACAGCACCCATGAGCAGAGCAATCTAACAACCAGTAACAGCCATGAAAATTAGAAATCTGCATCGAAGGGCTTGCTTTCAGCTCTGGTTCTGATAATCACTTTCCGCCCAACCCAGCCACAAAGTCAAGCTAGCAACAACTTGAAAGGATAACATCTATCAGAACTAATAAGCACTAATCTAGCATAGAAGAGATAGCAACCAATTGAGTCGACAGGCAGAGAGAGGAACAAAGTCTGGCTACAGCACACTGTGAATCTATACAATTATAAATCATAAATTATGAAATAGCTCACTGTGGAATAAGGGTACATCCACAGTAACAATTCTAATAAATATTTGAAAGACTGCTTTGATTTGGTTAGTGTTATAAAATTTGACTATAAATCAACTCCTTATACCTGCAAAAAGAAAAAAAAAAAAAAAGGAAAATCCTTACCTGAATCATCTATTACTAATCAGAAAAATTCCTTCTAGCAAATCAGTTTATTTAAGGAATTGGCAGACAGTTGACTGTGTGTATTTGTTACAATTTTGAAGCTGTCAGAGCTGCACTTATTTGCTAATCATACTCGTGTACCTACAAGCTACATTTTTAAATGGTATGGATGAATATTCTCTTTGCTCTTGTAGAGGGCTTTTTATGGGTCTTCTAAGCTATTAATCTATTTTCACTTGACTTTAAAGCAATCAATATACTGGCACAAAGGCTTTGGGATAATTCATAGCAACAATCTGTAGCAACTTACAGACTGATTTGGTTCTTTTCAATTGTTCTGATAAAAATATTAGAATATTCCAAATGCATAGTTACCAAAAAAAAAAAAAAAAAAAAAAAAAAGAAAAGAAAGAAGAAAGATGAGGAAAGAAAAGAAAAAGGGGCAAAAAAAGGATTCTGTGTTATAAAAACATCAGCAGACAAATTCTCTTCTCCTTAATAAGAATCTAAGCATGACCCTTTAGTTTACATGGAGCCCTTCCAAATTTGTTCCAGGGTGGCAAGACAAGAATTTAGCCCCAGAAGTAACCCTTGATCAATGACACATATTTCAAAGATGCAGGGTAATGAGTACCAGTTCTTAGGTCAGTTGGTCTGGTCACAAAGAAGGACAAAGAAGGGCACAAATTCCTGCATTTGGCTTTTTTTTGGTGCTCCTTTGTACTGAAGCTGTAGGAGCTGCCCTGGCAAAGAGAAGCAGCTCCTTCTGGTGGTGACTGGACGTGGAGGCTCTGCACAAACTCTGGAAATGGAGTCACAGCAGAGCTCTCCTCAGCCTGCTGCCAGTGGGTCACCCGGCACCCGACAATTTTACATACAGAACATTATTGCACTAAATCTATTGACATCTGCCACATAGGTGGAGATTAAACATGACACATTTCTTTTCCTCTTACTTCACCCATTGCAAGGCATAAATTAGTTGGTGGATAGATTTAATTGGCCAACATGATCCGTAGAGAAGCAACACATTGCATCTGTGTCGGCTGGGGAATGAGGGCTTTTTATAGAGGCTCTGTTCTTGTCTACATCCCCAGCAGCCATGGCACAGTCATTTTGCAGTGTGCAGCAGGAGAAGGAGCTAGGGCTGCTTCCTGAGGTTTTATCAGGCTGAGGCAATTACTGGCCAGCACAGTGGTATCCCCAACACTGAGTGCAGTGAGGAATTCATATCAGTCCTGCTACAGACATAGGCAACTGGTGTGAGGGAAAGGCTCTCTTACATCTCTAGTACATCAGACAGACCTTTCTTAACTGAGCTGTCAAGGCATGGCCAAATAGTCCAGCTGTGAAGAGAGCTGATTTTTTTTCTTTTGTATATGAATGGAAACCTCCTCTCTGCTTGTTCTGGAGAAGATGTGGAGCTGAGAAAGGAGGATGTGGGTCAGAGATTTGGTATTTACACACCATCCTTCAGCCTGAGCTCCACTGTTATTGTGCAGCAAAAGTAATTCTGGTCCTCTGAAGGTACACGGTAAACACTTTCTCTAAAAATGTAAAAGTAAGGGTGTTTTCTGTAAACTCTGAGTAAACTCAGGATTTTGGTACTAGTGGTCTTGGATTTCAACAAATCCTTTATTGAATTATATGATCAAAAACGCTGGCTGTCCTGTGATCTCAGAGAAAATTTGTGCTGCCAAACAGTGCCATGCATTGTGTGCATGGTCCACACAACTTATCAGACACCACAATAGCTGATAGCAGGTGATATGGCTTTGCTTTTGCTTATTGTTATTTTTATCATTTATTTCTGATATTGGCACATCTGAGATAAAGCTCAGCTTGGCTGTTCTCTGAAGGAAGAATCCTGGCATTTGCTACAGGAATGGTAGCCAGGAGAAATAATGAGCAAAACAGAGGTGGATTGTGCCTGCTGGAACAAATGAGCTGAGTGAAGACAAGTTGGTTATTCACTGCATTGAGTAGAAGCACTTTGGGACTGAGATAAGGTGCTGGAAGGTCCCAGAGTGATTTGTAAAAAATAAGGGGTATTGTAGTGATTGATAGAACAAGAAAGTGATTGATAGAACAAGAAGTAATAGGTACAAATTGAAAGAGGGGGACTTTAGGCTAGACATTAGGAATAAATTCTTTACTGTATGGGTGAGGAGTCACTGGAATAGGTTGCCCAGGGAGGTTGTGAATGCCCCAACCCTGGCAGTTTTCAGGGCCAGGTTGGATAAGGCCTTGAGCAACCTGGTGTAGTGGGAGGTGTCCCTGACTGTGGCAATGGGGTTGGGACTAAATGATCTTTAAGACCCCTTCTAACCCCATAACATGCAATGATTCTATGAATCTTAAAAATCAAGGAGACATAAATTGGAAGACGAAGTTTTGGAAGGGAGAGCCAGTAAACATTTACTGACAGTGAGGTGGACTTGTGCAGGGCATCCCCCTTGCAACTTCTGCAGATGCTGAGCTGTGGGGCTGAATGTTGGGTTGGCAAGAGACCAAGTGAGTTTCCTCCTCGCAGGGAGGAAGAAGGCAAGGACAGATAAACATGCTGTTGAAATGAGAACAATCCTAGGGACCAGGAATGAGGATAGCAAAAAGGTGGTATCACACCTATCTGGGAAGCAGAGGAGCTGGTACACAGTGAAAAAGCTTTCCTGGGCACAGGGGTTACATCAACTGTAGTAGATTGATTTTTTTTTTTTTTTTTAATATTTTTGGGCAGTGAGAACAACTCCTATAGGAGACTTCACATCCATGCTGCTGATGTCTGGATCCCCAAGTTTCTGAAACCGCGTGGCTCCACCTACCTGCCAGGAATGATCCCTGACTGTGCTAGCTCTGAGCTGCAACTGGGAATGGTTTGGGAAGATGTTATGTTAGTGGTCCCAGATCTGAATCAGGCTGTGAACTACTGTAAAATTTGTCAGTGTAGACAACTCCATTCCAGGCTGGGAATGTTTCCTGTATTGTTTAGTTTTCAAAAAAAGTAATGATTCCTGAGGCTATCCTTGATTTGATATAACCAACCTCAATGTGGACCATTACTCCTGTACATTCTCACTCTTTCTGTATGCTGTTGCTACTGCTTTTATTAAAAAAAACACTCAGACTCAACAACTAAAGTGGGCACAGAAGCAAAACACTTCCCTGGTTGATCATGTGTAGCTAATAAAGCTGTGAAAGCAATTTATTCTAAGAACACTGCACATTAGAAATACCATCACTTTTTGGATTGGTCTGCTGTCCACTAGCTGGTCATGATTACTAGAAAAATCCATCAGTTAGTCACAAGCACCTGACAAATAGTTTGCATACAATAAAGCTTAGCATGGGGGATTTGTCAGCTGGTTTGCACTCACAGTTCATTATTCACTGCATTGTGTGACTAGCCACTTCTAACATGATACAGTTTCTCCTCTTTATTTACAGAGAGAAACTGTAAACAGGAGAAAACTGAATAGATACATATCTAGACATATATATATATATATATATATCTGTCAGTAAAAATGCTAAATACCTAAAACTTTTATTCTACAACCAATCATTTTTGCAAATCCCCAGGTATCTTTGAAAATACATCTGAATAATTAACAGTGATGACTCACAGCACATGGTCATGAACGTGGCCTTCTATTTATAACAATGTTTCTATATCCATCTTCTTTTTAATAAGAGCAGTAGCAGCTGAAAATAAATCACTGCTTCAAGCACCCCCTTTGGATAAACTCACACATGTAGAAACACTTTTCTTCATTGTTGCTGCTCTCAGTCCATGAGAAGCTCTTGGGAAGAAATATGTCATATCAAGATGTACACTTTTTCAGAGTCAACAAAGGTAGTTAGCTACAAACACGATCATTGAAATTAATTACTTGTGTGGCTACATTCCCTGGTAAGCCTTGAAACTTATCAAACAAGGTGGTTTTAATCTGTGAACAACTAAATGACTAATTCTGACAGATCAACCAAGATTCTCAACACAGACATCCTTGTTTCACATTTTCTCATTCTTTTACTTTTGTAATCCTTCCATGCTCTGCCTCAGCATTCAGCTTCTGTGCTAAGTAATGTGTTTTCTCATATCAGGCACTGTGGTCTTGTATCACTTTATCTCAATTTTAGGGGCAATCAGTTGAAGCTACAGAGAGATATAAGGCTTTTGCATCACCCTACTATCAGATCCACTTTGCTGTTTATCAATTAAAGGTCAAACACAGGTTAGATAGGAAAAACTCTCTGAAATGCTGGTCTGATAGTATTATTACAGCTTGTGCTTTGGCATGGGGTTAGCAATATGTCAGCTGTGCAGCACAGTATATAGAAATGGAAAAGATATTGTAGGTTTTGATGCTAAGAAGTAAAATGGAGCTAAAATAGGTATAGACAAATGTGCATTTCCAATGTTTGAGGGACAAATATTCTGTTAAAAAAGGGGTGTTCTGATACTGCTGCTTTCACTGATTTTGCTAAAAGGGGAAGACAAAGATTTGTGTGGGAGTGAAGAGGCTTTTGGCTTTGTTGCTCTTGTCAGGGCTCTGCTAGATGAAAGCAGCTGGAACACCCTGCATTGTTCAAAAACTTGCCATGGGGGTAATTTGCAAATCTCACTGGTCTATAGGATGGCCAGAGCCATCTGTATGAAGCACAGATGCTTCTGCTGCAGTATGGCAGGAATGCAGCCATCATGTTGTACTGGCCAAAATTCCCCCAGAACAGGGAGCCCAGCCCATGAACATGACATGAGAGGTTGTGTCACATTTTCCTCTTAATCTCCGTTACATTGGTGAAATCTGGTTGTTGGTGAAATCTGGACTCAAGCCCTCACCATTGCCCTAAGCCTTGAGCTTTGAGACGTGATATTCGTTCTTCACTGCGGAGCTGTGCCAACAGGGCCCAGGACCAGCTTCAAAAGATCCCTTTGGAACATCAATTATTGATCATGATGAACTCCCATCTCTCTTCTTCACACATTCCCTTCTCAGCCTTCTCAAAACACCCCAAGAAATGAGGGAGGTGTGATTTACCCTTATGAGTGCTCTGTTAGCGTGTCCCTGTCATAGTAAAGGCATCTCAGTGCTTTACAGCTCTGCCTTCAGAGATGTTACAAGTTATTTCTCCTGGTCCTGTCACTGCTGTAACATTGAACCTGGCACGGGGTTGGATATTGCCTTTCCAAGGTGTATTAGCTGGTGTAAATGATTCACTGTGTATTGGAGTGTCACAGCTTGGGTACTCCAGGCTTTCATTCAATCCTGATCCTCAGAGAAATAAGCCATCCTGTTACCAGTCAGATGCAGGGAAACTCTGCCCCATGATTCACTTTCTGTTAACTGTGCAATGGACACAAGCAGAATATGAGTGAATTTCTATTGGAATCTTCTCCAGAGGGCTCACGCTGAAGAAATAAAGACCTTAGGAACAACAGAAAGATCTTAGATTATGGGTCAATGCTGGGGAATGCCAGCATCAGAAAATGCTGCCTCTGTCCCTCCTTTGTACCTGCCTTGGGGCTGTACCATAACTGGCCATTGTGGCTTGACACTGGCCAAACACCAGGCACCCACAAAAGCCACTCAGTCAGTCTCCCCTGCCATAGCTGGCCAGAGGAGAGAAAAATCTAATGAAGAGTGCATGAGTTGAGATAAGGACCAAGAGGGAGAAAACACTCCAACGGCAAACCAGGCTCAACTTAGAGATAGAAAGTGAGTTTATTACTAACAAAATCAGAGGAGGATAATGAAAAGTAAAAATAAGCCCTTAAAACACCTTTCTCTCCTCTCCCTCCCCTCAACCCCACCCTCCTTTCCACTGACAACACAGGGAAAAAGGGCATGGGGGGTTTTGGTCAGTTCATCACTGAGATTTTGTTCTGCTGCTCCAGGAGAGGAGTCCTTCCCCTGTGAGGCCATGAGGTCCCTCCCATGGGAGACAGTTCTCTGTGAATTCCTTCAGCGTGGCTCCAAATCTCATGAGCAGCAGTTCTCCCAAAACTGTTGCAATGTGAGTCCCTCCCATGGGCACACAGCCCCTCCAAAACTGCTGCAACGTTGGTCACTCTTCCACAGGGTGCAGTCCTTCAAGGACAGGCTGCTCCAGCCTGGAAGCAAAGGCTCTCTCCTCCAAGTCTCCCACTGGATCACAACCCTCTCCAGGCATCCACCTGCTCTGGCATGGGCACCTCCCCTGGGGCACAGCTGCTTCACCATGATCATCACCATGGCCTGCAGAGCAATCCTGGCTCTGGTGCCTGGAGCACCTCCTCCCCCTCCTTCCCCACTGACCTTGGTGTCACCATGTTGCTTTCTTCACATGTTCTCACCTCCTCCTCTACTCTAACTGGAATTCAAACTGGCCCACTACCTTTGTTTTGGTTTCTTCTTAAATATGTTATCACAGAGGCATTACCATTCTCTAACTGACCCAGCCTTGGCCAGCATCATGTCCATCTTCAAAGCCATCAGGGACTGGCTCTGCTGGACATGGTGGAAACTTCCAGCAGCTTCTTGCAGAAGCCACCTCTGTGTGCCCCCCAGCTTCCAAAAACCAGGCCATGCAAAACCAACACACTGGCTTATTGAACTCTCTGTGGGAAAAAAAACCCAACATTTTTTCTCAAAGTTGTCCTGGCAACTCATTAAACCACCATAGCCACTGAATCCTCCTCCTTATCATGGAATTGCTGTCTCAGGCCATCCAGTCTTTTTGTCAGCCTAGTTAATTTGTGGACCAAGGAACATAACACAGAGATAATTCCAGCAGGGATAATAGCTATGCATTTGCAGCCCTTCAGAGGTCTGCTGTGGTAGCTGGAAGAGATGTTTGCTGATGATACCTGTCTGGTTATGTGCACATAGTCACTAAGCCTATGTAAGACTATGCATGATGTGTGTTCGGGTACCTGGCTGATCTGTTTCTATGTAGTCACTGTGCTTAGCTTTTTGGAAAAGAGGATCTGGAATCCTTAATGGATCCAGAAAAAGACTTTCCTTTTCTGCAGAGCCAGGGTTGTGGCAGGCTGTAGGAGAGTTTCAAAGCCAGTAAGAAAAACCATGAGGACCAAATTCTGGGAAATTATTGGCAGATAATAAAGTGACTCTAAAGAAATTCCTCTTCCCATGGAGTAGTTAGGGAGGAACAGTTGGATTTGTTGCCCTTAGTATTAGGTAAATTCTTACAAAGTGGAGGAAAGAGAAAAACAAGGATGCTGAGGGAAGAAGCATCTGACAAGTAGGCTGGGGAGCGCTAGTGTGGGCAGTTTGCTGTGTAAATGGATGCCAGCTGTGTAAATCAGGATTTAGCTCTGCCAATCCAGGCAAAGATGATGCCTCACTGTGAGCTTGTTTTACATTTTTTATAGAAGCAAATCAGTAAACACAACTGTACACATGGGGAAATCTTTTATCCCAGATGAAAAAGTCACAGTGTACACAGCTGTACCTCAGCCCTGCCTGGTTCTTAATGCCTTTTATGTTAAAGACTGCTATAGCTTTGAAAATAACCACTTAGATTCCTAGATTTCACTTTGGAAATAACAGAAGAATATCATGGACATCTATCAAAATTACTCAAAAAAAGTCTAAAGTACTAAATGGAAAACATTATCCTTTCTTCAGGAATTTTGAACCACTCCTACAATTCTTAAGCAGGGAGAAAATTTTCTCTTAGATATTACAGATGAAACTGTTAAGTCCCATAATGTTACTGTAAAGGCACCCGAGAGTGAATTACTCCAAACCATTCTCAGAATTATACTTAATGTAAAGGTTCATGGCAAGAGAGGACCTAGAATTTTATTTTTCTTCTTCTGAAACTATTTTTCTGCCTACTGCCTTTAGTAGTTAATCACCTAAAAGCCTTTGCTAGAAACCAGTCTTACCCTGTGTCAGGTCTACTCACAGCACTCGGGACAGTTTTCAGAGCTGGCTGATTACTGTTGTGGCAAGATTTTGCTTTGTCTTTCATGGCAAATCCCAATGGGGGTTAAACCTGTTGCACTGATTGTCTTTTGGACAGAAGTTAAAACCAGGAACTGACTAGAATGCCATGAAGTTATCTCTACATCGATTCCTTACCAGATGTTATCATTGATGGGTGCCTTTGTCCATTGTACTGATAATGATAGATGAACACTATTGTATAAAACTAAATTTTGTCATTTGTCAGCAAAGCTACTGGTCTTCTGCTGAGGGCCTAACAGAACATGTTGGAATTTTGAAGATGAGTTCAAATATTTACAACAGGGAATATTAAAGGATACTGAAAAAATATCTTCTAAAAGGGATCAGATATAAAAGCATCACTTCAGAATTGTCCAGAATAAAATTCTACTTACTCTACCTCCCAACCAACCACATTTGGCAGATCTACTCATGAAAAAAAAAAAAAAAAAAAAAAAAAAGTGTTTCCATACTTTTAATAGAACAAAAGACCAGAGGTAGAAAAGATTTATCAGGTCATGCAGCCTGTCTTCCTGATAATAGAACATTGTTTTTTGAAAGTGCATTTTTTTCTAGTGCTTTGACTAGTTTTAGAAGACCTAAATGATGGATGGTGTTTTTATCATTAACCTTGGGAAACAGTTCCAGAGCCTAACAAATCTCAGTGTCAGGCTTCTCCACATTAATGCCTCTGCTTTGTCAGTAATTTCATAGGTTATACTTGTTGCTTTTTCTCCAAAGTGCAGGCTCTTACTGAGTTTAAGAACAGGATTAGATACTGCAGATAAATCTTGACTATCCATCCTCATGCAGGTGGGCTGCTTCTCTGCAGAGAGCAAAGCTGCAGAGAGCAACCTTGTCCATGAACCCAGTGAAATACAAAGGGCAACAAACTTGGGATGAAGCTCCATTTCTGCAGCCACAGTGGTTAACCAGCTTGGCATTGGAAGGGGCAAGGAACACACACTGCATGAGATCAGCTTTTTGCTGCCAAGGTGGTAACATTTTACAGCATGGCAACCATCATGTCTGGTAGTCCTTTGCTTGTTTCTCCATTGATTGGAGCATTTGCTTATCTTTTAAGAACACTGCACATTCCTAGGGATTTGGACACTATGACATTAAAGCCAGTCACCCTTAGCCAAAAAAGAAGAACACAGCTTGGAAAGGGACAGAAAAGGACTGTGGAGACAGAGAGCTCTGAGTGCTCTGCAGGCACCAGGAAGGCTGACAGGATCTGTTTCTGTCTGCACACCCAACATGAAAGCAAGCACCAGGAAGAAGATGCGAGCTGCTTGGCCTTCAGGACAGCACTGCCATGAAAACAGTAGGCAAAGGCTGGTTGTGAATAAATTAATCAGGAAAATAGAAGTGTTCTCTTCATATGGGAAAAAGACAGAAAAACAGTTTTAAGAAGTAGTTCCATTACTTTTTGAAAGACTGTGTGATATGTGAGAATCATAGAATCATTAGGATTGAAAAAGACCTCTATAATAGAGCCATAACATTACCCTAACACTGTCAGATCCACTACTAAACCATATCTCTAAGCACCACATCTCCATGGCTTTTGAATACTTCCAAGGGTGATGACTCCACCACTCCCCTGGACAGCATGTTCCAAAGCTTGACAACCTTTTCAGTGAAGAAAAGGTTACTTGGGAGATCAATCCCCACCTTGCTACAACCTCCTTTCAGATAGGGGCAGAGAGAAATGGGAAGGAATACCCTGTTCAGCTAATTAAGTTACTTAAAGGACTGAAATTTGTAAGTTAGTTTCTGTTAACATTACCCTAATGGAACAAAGCAGAGATTCACACTCTCTTTCACTGTTCCGCAGATCAACTCATGTTGGTAAAAGTGAACTTCTGTGTAATTAAATACATTTGATGCAAAATTTTTTCCCTGTTGCTCAGGGAAACCTGAACCTTTTCACAGTACTCACCTTTCATTTAACATATAATGGGAAACAAGATTTGGTTTTTGTAAAGTAAAACAGAGTTTCAAAGAGATTGTCACAAGTGAAGTAAAAGGCAACACTTGCTGTGCTTACAATAGGGATAGAAGATGTCGATGGAAATTATTTTACTGAAGAATACAAAAAGAAGTGCTTTGGATCCACCAGCCCATTTTATATTAACAGTTCACTTTGTGGTCCATGGGTTTCTCATTTCCTGTTTCATTTGTAACTTGTGAGTAAGGTAACCACTCACAAGGGGGGAGCTTCCAGTAGTTTTTCTTATTATGACATTATTTGTATCTAAGACTGGGACTTGAGATGCATGTTGAGGATGCCTCAGTGTAGGGAAAGGACAAGCAAGATCTCAGCTCTCCCTCAGCCAGCCCCACTGCCCTAGGAACTATGCTTTGCTCACTTCCCTTCACTTGAAGCATTGTTTTATGATGCAAAAGAGAGTGGCATGCACAGGTACAGTGCAGAGGAAAAGCTGTGCTCTTCTACCACAGGAGAAGGAAAACATTTACTTTGTCCTGTATCTATTGATAGTAGTGATGCTATGAGGGGAGAGCTGTGGTTGAACATTCTTCCCTTCAGATGAAGAACCAAACCTGCGGGGATTGCTGGACTCCAGGACGGTGTGGGTGGGTGGTAACGAAGGATCTCTGAGGCCCGGTCTTTAGAGCATAGGGTTTATTGTAAAGGATGAAGGGCCTTGCTTAGAGTTGCTAGCCGCAACTCGTGGCAGGCCCAGGGAGAGCGGGGGGAGAGAGAGATGGTGCCAGGTGGGTGTCCCAGCAGGAAGGTCCAAGAGAGAGAGCGTCCGGTCCCTCGGCCACACCTTATCAGGGGGCTTCAAGGTGGGCTGGGACAGGACTTGGGCCAATGGGGTTACAGACATCGGATACTTCAGGGGAGGGTTACAGGTGAGGGATGAACCATACATTGGGGGGTGAGACAGGACATTCCATTTGACCTTAGGATCTATCAGAAAGGGGGGATTGCATTATTGTTTTCGGGATGCTCAGTAATGAAGGTTTGGTATTTCAAACCTTGTTTTCATCTCGATATCTGTATTCTCTGATTCTTTTGCCAGGCCCTCATATTTATAGGGCCTTGCTATTTCATCTTCCCCAACATCTCCCCCGTTCTGATGAACAACTAAGATGCTAGATACTGTCTTACTCATTATGTTCTGCACACACTGAAGTATACAGGGTACTGCTACTAAAACTACAATTATCACTATCAGAATAATCAAACCTACTTTACAGAGTTCCTTTAGCCAAGGTGCAAAGCTCCAACCATCAAACAAATCGTCTAGCCAGGATGGGCTATCTGTTGTAATTTGGTTAGCTAAATCCCTCAAATTTTGTAGCTGTTTATGAATGGAAACAGAATGGTCAGACAGATTCATACAACATAATCCTTCAAAATCTTCACAGCCATGTCCATGTGCTAGTAAAAGAAAGTCAATAGCAGCTCTATTTTGTAAAGTGGCATGTTTCACTGCTTCTTCATCTGTTAGCAAATCACTGATGATAGTAGAGGTAGCATTTACTTCTTTACTGAGCCAACACCCTAACTTGTTTAACTGTTTCAATGCAATCGAGGAACTTATCTGAGGTAGAAAAACACTTATAAGAGTTGATTTTCCTGAGCTCCAAGGGTGAAAATCACTATCACAGTCGTTCTCATATTGATGTCCCCAGGAGGATCTAATCCTCCTGCCTTTCTTTTTTACCACCCTTTTTACACTAGGAGCAATTATTGTAAGTTGCCCCATGGCACAAGGGCCACCATCTATTTTTGAAGGTATACCTTGCCAGGCCCTGTCTCCACAGATGAGCCAAATTCCTTTAGGAAATCGAATAGGAAGTTTGTTAAAACGATCTGCGTAAGGCTCATCATATATGAGAAGCTTAGTTTGATTGCACCAAGAGGTTATATTGCTATAAACTGGGTGATAAGGGGTAACGTTTAAATAAGGGCCGCCTTCACCTAGGAAATGAAAGAAGTAGCAGATGTCCATAGTTAATGAGCCTAGGATTTCTAGCTCTTGAAGGTCAGATTTATCAATTTTAGAATTATCAATATAAGTTTGGTGTCTTTGGCTAGGAGTGGGAGATACGTGATGATCGTCATATGGCCAGTATTTGTCAAGAGTAACATTATCAAAACCTTCTGGAAGAGGTACCCCAACTAAGCAGGTTGAAAAAGGTTTGTCAGGGCTTGTGTCAGATAGACAGATGGTATCAGAGCCTGCGGACTTGGCTAAAGCAACCCAGACATTCGTCTTTGGTTGACTTACAGGTAAAGCTTCACTACAAGAACTAAAACAAAAGAACAAAAGCAACATGCACGCGCGCAAACGGTAAAACTTCATTCTTTTCTTGAGCTGTTCCTGGCAGATCACTTTCTCCTGATGATTCTGCGCAGCTCAGGTCTGGGTGCTTGCTTCTTGGTTTGTACTTGTGGAAGTACTGGCTGATGTGAGGGTGTCAGCGGGCTTCGATGTGTAGTAGGGCTTCACGTTCTTTGCTGGGACCCACTTAAGTCCTCCACCTGTGGAAACACATGCAAACCCCTTTCCCCATGTTATAAGATTGTATGGTCCTTCTATTTGTCCTGAATCTAAGTTTTTAATCAAAACTGGGGGGTGCTCTTTTAGTTTTGCTTTTTTGTTGTTCAAAAAGTGTCTGTAAATGGGGGGGTCAGGCTCTTCTGCAGAGCTATTTAGAAAATTGTAAACATACAGAGCCTTATTCAGCCTCCTTTGAGGTGCAGCCTGGTCTTCTCCCCCTTTCTGTTGATCTAAAATGCGTTTCAAGGTTTGATGTGTTCTTTCTATTATACCTTGACTCGTGGGAGAGTAAGGAATGCCAAATGTATGGCGAACACCCCAGTCATTCAGGAACGCAGCTACTTCTTGTGAAGCATATGAAGGGCCATTATCTGTTTTGATTTCTTGGGGGACACCCAAATAGGAGAAAGCTTGTGAAAAATGCTGGCAGACATGCTTAGCTGTTTCTCCTGTATGTACAGAGGCAAAAACTGCGTTTGAGAATGTATCAATGGAGACATGGATATTTTTGAATTTCCCGAAAGAGGGGTACTTAGTAACATCTGTTTGCCATTTCTGTAAGCTCTCCAACCCTCGTGGGTTGGTGGCTCCTGAAGAGGGGACTGGCTGAACATGCTGACAGTTTGGGCAAGCCCGTACAATATTTTGTGCTTGCTCTAGGGTAATGCGAAAGTCTCGTTTGATTGCCTGTGCATTTTGATGCAGAAATGCATGACTCAATTTGGCTTGTTCAATAATGTTAGGTAAGGTGGTTGCAGCAAGCACTGAGGTGGAATTTTCAATGCCTGCTGCACTTTCCTCATCAGACGTTGCTGATGCCAGTGCATCAGCTCGTGCATTTCCCTCTGCCATGAATCCTGGAAGACCAGAATGAGCTCTGATGTGAGAAACAAAATAAGGATTAATTCTGTGTGATAAGGTTTGATAGAGACAGGTGAGCCAAAGACACAACTTGTCGTTGTTCACATCCTTTAGAACAGATCCTTCAATTCTCTTAATAATATTAGCAACGTATGCCGAATCAGTGATCAAGTTGAAAGGTTCTGGAAAGAGCTGAAATGCTCTTACAACTGCTGCCAATTCGACAATCTGAGGGGAACCTTCAACTTTTTGAACATCCTGTTCCCAGGACTTAGTATTTTTATTTTGCCATGTAACAACCGAATTGTGCGTTCGCCCTGACCCATCAGTGAAGATAGTGACCGCATCTAAGGGTTCTTCACTGATCAGGGGTTTTTCTTTGTAACATAATTTAGCTTTGATCATTTTGTGTGATGGATAATGAATAGAGCAAGTGCCTGGGAAATCGAGCAAAGCATACAGCAGATCTTCTGATTTTTGCATTGCCCAGTCAAAATAGGCTTTCTTCATGGGCAAATATATAATTGCAAATTCATGACCTGCTATAGAAAGAAGCCTTGCTCTGCCTTTGATGATGATTTGAGACATCATTTCTAGAGGTGTGAGGATTGTCTTTGGCGACCTGTAAGAAATAAAAACCCATTCAATTATTAGCAATGGGTCTTTGTGAGAAGAATCCCATTGAAAAATGAGACCGCACAGTCTCAGCTTTTCTCCTAAAATCGCAAGGAAAAAGGGTTTATCAGGAGCACAGCGATGCGCCTGCCTGTTCTGCAGAGCATCAGTAATGTTTTCCAGGGCCTTGTAAGCCTCTGGAGTGAGACATCTAGGGGATCTGATGTCATTGTCCCCTTTCAACAACTCAAAAAGTGGGGAAAGTTCATCAGCAGTGATTCCAAGGACAGGTCTAACCCAATTAATTTCCCCTAAAAGCTGTTGTAAGTCCTGCAAGCTACAAACATCAGTTCGGATTTGTATCTTTTGAGGAGTAATAGACTGTTCTGTTAGTTTCCAACCTAAATACTTCCAGGGAGCAGTCTCTTGTATTTTTGATTCGGATATTACCAGTCCAGCCTTTTTGATCTCAGCAACAGTACAATCACGGGTCTCTTCCATCTGTTTTTGTGTTGGTGCTGCAATGAGCAAATCGTCCATGTAGTGGAGAATAACTGACTGTGGGAACTGTGCGCGGACTGGAGACAGCACGCGGGCCACAAAATATTGGCAGATAGTCGGCGAATTTCTCATCCCTTGTGGCAAAACTAACCAATGGTATCTCTGGAGTGGTTCTTGTAAGTTTGTGCTTGGAACGGAAAAGGCAAAACGAGGAGCGTCATCCGGATGCAGTGGGATGTTGAAAAAACAGTCTTTTAGGTCAATGATGACAAGTGGCCAGTTTCTCGGGATCATAGAAAGGTTGGGCAGGCCAGGTTGGAGAGGCCCCATATTCTCAATCACTGCGTTGATCTTTCTGAGATCATGTAACAATCGCCAAGTGTCAGAAGTTTTCTTATGGATCACAAACACAGGTGAATTCCAGGGGCTGTTAGTGGGCTTAATGTGGCCTTTTTGCAGTTGTTCGGCCACTAGATTTTTGAGGGCACTCAGCTTATTGTCTGGCAGGGGCCACTGGTCGACCCAGACAGGGGTGTCAGTTTTCCAGGTCAGTTTCAGGGTGCTGAGTGCTTTAGTGGCCCCTACGAAAAACCCAGTTCAATTTTTGCTCCCCATTCAGAAAGTAAGTCCCTTCCCC